>NC_138188.1:135966056-136566056 GCF_964194105.1 Spermophilus citellus | reverse complement strand
ATCCCAAGGGATAATGTAAGGGAAATTTGTTTCAATGTTAGATTAAACAAAATTAAATTTTTTTCTAGTGTCTAGTAAGTGGCTTACTTAAGAATATTGTGAAATCTCATCTGGAAATCTTTAAAATAAATTAGGTTTTCATCTCTTTGGATAGTTAGACATTATTCAATATAAAATTTGGGGGAAAAAAGACACTACAACCCCTATAAAAGTTCCTGTAGCATTGTCATATAATGTCATTTTAAAGTGTCTATTTGATGGGGAGGAGAGAAGCAAGAAACAAAATAAGTAAGTATAAACCTGGACTTCAGTTGGCTGTACAAACTAAAAGAAAAAAACAAAAAAGAAAGAAACAACAAAACAAAAAATCCTCAGTGCTCATCATAATTTCCATTGACCCCATTTGTAAGAATTATACCTCAAACACTAACATTGGTCAGATTACTAAGAAGAACAATATAACAAATAATTTTAGAAAAATGCGAAAATAAGGTACACAGATTTGGTAAAAATTGCTAAAAAACATAACAAATTTAGATATGAAATATATTTTATATCAGATACTGTGTAAAATATTTAAAATGTGTATTTCTAATAAATATAAGGAATTAATCATTTAAAAAAATTATAAAACCAATTAAGATAGGAACCTTACTGTATAATTTGTATCTAGTTGTCAAAAGCTGGCATACAGTTTTCTGTTTTTTAATATTTGGTCTTGGGATTCCCTTACATTTATGTTAGCATATACTAGAAAGGCTAAAACTACTCAGAACAAAATCATTATTGCTATACTATTTCATGAAGAAAATAATTGGTAGAAAATGTTTAAGAGAGAAAAAGACAATTTTTCATCCAAACTGAAACATTTTGATATAAAGTATCTTATATACCATATCCTAGCTTTATTGTAGGTTTGTCTATAAATATGAGCCATAAAATTTCTTTCATTTATTTCATTTTATCCTTTAAGGAAGAGAATGTGCATTTACATGTCTAATTTTTTAAAAAAAACAAAATTACATTACTGAGATTCCCTGCTGGTATCTAACAACTAGAAACCTAGTATTCTCTATAAAAAGGACTTCAGAAACTACACAGGCAGTCAGAGTTTATTTTATCAGGCAGAAATAAGATACTTTGGATATTGGAAGGGAATCAGAATTTGCTCCCAAACAGATTAGTTCTCATATGATAGAATCCTGGGCAGTGCAATTGGATTACATGTGCCCTTGGATTAATTCCATGGTATTATTGGAAGGGAGAATAAACAACTTTTTTCTAATCTGAAGAATCCATTATGAAACATATCTAAAAGACAATGCTGAGAGCATATGGATAGTTCTCAAAATCTGGAACCTATGGACGGGATGAGTCTTTCCCCAAATCTTTGGCAATCTTCTTTTTAAGGACAAAAAAAAAATCTATTTTGGATATAAATTAAAATTTCCTATAAGGATTACAGTTATGTGTTGCTAAAATTTAATTATGCAACATCCAGATTGAAGCAGATGGACTTGGAATAGTTTGGCAAAGAATCAAAGGGATTTTCTTGGTTTCAATATATTGTGGTATAAAAATAACAAAAAGTGTATTATTTTACATCATTGAAGTCAGATTTTATGTTAAATAAGAAATTGAGATCTTTCAAAAGAAAGAAGAAAATAATAGGAAGTGAGGAAAGGATCTCTGAACACATATCAGTCTAGTCACAATCAATGACTCGAATTGCACTTTTCGATAATTTTTAATTTTGCTTATTTTGTAAAACCATTAGCCTAACCTAGATGAAAGGTTATGATCTTTGCTACCAGACAGCTAGTTTTTCACTTTATTAGGTGTTTAGGTTTTGTACTTGACTAAGATATGTGTGGGCAAAGGTGATGGAAATTTATACTGACATTATGAGGATAAATAAAATATCATCAGTAACCCCTGAAATACTTTTATGTGATTATAAAATATTCAAATTTTAAGACATATACATACACTTTGAAAAATTATGCCTTAATATCATGTGCTACTTACTGTGATTTTTTATTATTCAAAAACCATGAAGTTTGGAAATATCAGTAAAGTCTTCAATTGAGATAAAAAGATTTACTAAATTTATTTTAATTCTAAACAAAGTTTTCTTTCTTGAAAACAGTTGGCACATGTTTGTCAGAAAAGCACTTAATTTTCAAGTGAAATGTTACTATATTTTATTCAACTTAAATCTCAGGCTTCTAATATATTATATTAATAACTCTATATAATGTACCAAAACACCATCTGTACATAGATACATAAAATTATTACATATGAAAATGATCAGTACTTCAAAATTAATTCATTGAAATCAGATACAACATCTTCCATAAGACTAATAGTTACCTTACATTTTCTCTCTCAAATCCTTTGGGGAATAAAGTAAAAAATAATTTATTAAAAAATGAAGTAACAAGTGAGTCACCCTTCTCTGATCAAGTCTATTAATGCCTCACTTACTTTAATTTTCCTATCTTCTTTTGTAGGTAATGACCCATACGTTTGATTTAAATGTGATGTTTCTACATTGTATGGTAAACAATCTTATATTTAGAAAAAATTCAAGCTGAATAGATAATAAATGATGATGTTTTGGCTTTAAAAAGATCCTTAAGTTTTAAAAAATTATCATATGTTTGTATGTTGTGATGTGTAAGGGCTTTTTTAAAGTTGATCAATAAAAGAAAATACTTATAGTATTACAGTAGTTCTATAATGTGGAATATGTTTTAAATTAATCCCAGAAAGCATAGTCTAAATTAAGAACATAGATTATTTTATAGTCACATATGAATTTAAATGAAGAGTGTGTCTTTGCTTAAGTTGGGTTAAGTATCTGATCTTATAGTTTTCTCATCTGTACAATGGGAATAATATAAACTACATAAGACTTTTATAGAAATTGAACAACATAATACTTTTTTTTACATAATACATTTGTAAAGACTAGAGAAATTCCTGAAATATTGTAGTAGATACTCAAATTACTATTATGAATCAAACATTTGACTTTCCTAATATGAGCCTTGCCATTATGAGCATAATGGAAAGAGTAAAGAACAGAGTTGAAGCTTTATGGTTTATACCATATCATTGAGGAATATAGTTCAAAAATTAAATATGTAATATCTTATATGTCATATTGTACAGATTGCCTTCATATGGTTATTTTCTAGTTCTTAGGGATGGCTAACTTGGAGGTTCAATCACAAAGCAGGCTATTTGATCACCTTACTCAAATTAGGGTAAATTATAGTCACCCACACATAGTAATCTTTACATGTATTAAAATATATTTATCTGATAGGCATATTTTGAGTACATAATAATATCATTCCAAGTTTTACATAAAAGAAGCCTAGATTTCATGTATATTTCTATATTCAGCTGCCTGTTTAGAAAAGAAATAACTCATCCTTGAAAGAAACTGAAGCCAAATCCCCATTTGATTCTTGTTTCTTAAACCCTCTGAATTGATGATGCTGGGGGTAGGGTGTTCCCTGTTCTAATCCATATTTGGCTTTTGTCTTAATGGAAAAAATTAAAAACCAATTTTTTTGGATGACAGTAATGTTAAACTGACTCTTCAACAAAATTAAAGTGAGAAATCTATATCTTATATAGACAGTGCTCACTAAAATGTGTTGTTTAAATGAAATATGCACATTTTCCCAGGACACATCTTATCAAATTTCTCCAAAGTTGGTGTCTCTGTTCCACTATTTAGTGTTATTCATATTGAATTTATGATCCTTACCACTGCTGATTTAGCATAAGAGTTTTAGTCATAATACTGAACTGTTAGGATAAGATTCATATGATAATCATCTGTTTTCTTTAGTCATATTCCATAAAAAGCGGCATGCCCATAAAGCATTCTTTCAAAAACTAGTTTATGAACTTGTCTTTGAGGAAAGCAGAAAACACGAATTCCAAATTTCATTTGTTGCAGGTATTATTCCATAATACAGATACTATATAGCACAAAGTTGATACCAGTCTATAATTACTGGTTTTGTTAGTTTTAGTAGGTAACTGTGAGTACAAAATGATAATGCTTGGCAAAAATGCCCACTAAATATAGCCCAGTGATTTGCCTGAAATAAAACTCTAGTCTGTATGCCATCATTGGTCATACTCTCTATATGCTCTCCTAAGTAATGCTTTTTTGTCCTAAGGACAACAGTAGTGGGTGGGTGTGTCTCCTCCAACCTATCTCTCCTGCCTCCCTCCTCCACAATTTTTCTGTCTATAGGTTACTTAAAGATATAGTTTGTGAGTCTGTTCTGTATGAAATCAAATATTTTGCCTAATAAACATAAAATGACTCTTCCAGGTGAAAAGTTTCAACGTTTTCCTTTCCAAGATCCATCTTCAAATTAAAGGTCTTGTAAATGCATAGCTTTGTTAATTCCTGCACTATTTTATTAGAGAGATTCCATTATCAGAATTTTTTGTTGCACTCATATTAAAAAAAATGCAGATATGGTGGTGGGGTACCTTATTTAGAGGAATGAGTTAGAATTTTTCATCTCTGACTTTTAACCTAGTCCAAGTGTTTGAAATCAAAGTTTGCTGGGTGGTGGCAACACACACCTAGTAATCACTTTTATTAGAGGAAGCTGAAGTTGAAGGATTGCAAATTCCAGGCCAGCCTGGGGAATTTAGGGAGACTGTCTCAAAAAAAAAAATGAACTCAAATGGAAGTTTTAAAGAATTATCAATTATTTTTCAGTATCTTAGAGAAAATAAATGTTAATCCAAAACATTTTTGGATTTTCTAGACCACAGTATTATCTAACAGACCTCTAAGTCCTTAGGGGTGTGGAAAGGCATCTTGGAGAACTTGTTTCCCTTTAATGGTTTAGTCGTGTTTTTCCTCTACATAGTACTAGTTTAGAATCACTACTGTGCAAATTCAAACGGTTATCTTCAGTACATTAAGCCCCCCACCCCTTTACAACCAAATACTGTAGATCAAAAGTGTGCTGAAATTACTCATGAAAAGAATGGCTTACAGTTTTTGCAAGACTGTTTCATTGTACAATTTTTAAGCATACTGGGGTTCCATAAGAACTCTTCTAACTGCCTGAATGTCGGTGACGATTTTTTAAAACACGCAGCATCACACCTGTGATAGGGAGGGGAGAACAAAGTTAAGTGGCTGCACCAGAACCTTTTCAACCAGACAAAAGGCTCTTCCTCCAACGTCCTTAAACGTAGGGGATCTTTCCTAATATTTTCCAGTAGGGGGAACTAAAGACTCACCATCCAGCATTAGCTAGGCTCTGGGAACTGCGTGAGTTCCTGTAAACCGCCTTCTAATCACCGGACAAGCATCAAACAGATACCAGGAGCCTGTGATCACACGTGGGCCCGGCCACACCGGACGCACCGGGGCACCACAGACACTGGCATCCCTTTGATCAAACGTGGCCTCTCTTAATCATCACCGGTCCCGAATGACATTCGCTCTGTAGATTTTGCCGTATTTTCGCGGTGTTATCCTCTCTGGGCAAAAATCCGGCTCTTTTAGAACAGCTGGTGTTAGCTTAGTTAGGTTACCTAGATCTCCCAGATCAGAATCTGTGTTTACCAAATTTCCTTTCGGACATGCCCTTCTCTGGAGTGTAAAGGCTTTGGATATCCCCAGACTCCAAGCTCTTAGTTTCTCGCTTTCCCCATCTTCTGGTGAACTCCCTAGCGTCCCAAGATCCCGCGTCAAAACTCATCTTTGAGAGGTCATAAGGCAACTGAGTACTGTAAGAGGGGATGCCACCTCTTCCTTTGCCCCCCGCGCCCGGAATTCTTTAGGGCCATAGATCTTGGCTAAAAGGAGCTGGTAGAGGTTAAAGATTTCTCCCCCCCGCCCCCCCCCCCCGCCTAGGTTTTCCCCCACTTCCTAGTGCCTTTCATAACCATGTAGGAAGTACCAGCACACCACCTTCCCACTCCAAAAGGTGGTTTTATTTCCTTTCCTTTCTCCCTCCTGCTCAGCTTCTCATTTTGCTAAAAGGTGAAGAGTGAGTGTTTGTGTGATTTTTACGCGTAATGAGGCTGCGCCCTGGGTCCTAGAGGATGATCTTTTTTCAGAAAGCGTGTGCAGCTCCAGCAGACGGAGGGATGAATAATTAGGAAGGGCTTCCATGAAATCACTCACCGAGAAAATTACCTGCCCATTAAACGGGACGCGGCGAGGAGCAGGAGGCTAGAGCCCACCTATCGCCTCCCGAGGCGGGAAGGAGGGGGACGAGGAGGCGCAGAGAAGGGGAAGGAGTTGACCGGTGGCCCCGGTCCTTGGCAGCCAGCGGAGCTCCAAATTTGTTAATTTCCGTCCCCCCAGGGCTCTCGACTCTCCAGACCCCTCCACAGTCCCCGGCGGGCTGTTGCCCCTGCACGAGTGGGGTGGCGGAGTCTGGAGGTGGAGAGCTCAGTGCACCCCCCCATCCCCCCACCCCTCCCCGGGGCAGACTCCCAGCAGCTTCATTCCTCCCCTCCCCTCCCCTCCCGCCTCCTCGCCTTCCCTCCTCTAAGTCCTTCCACCCGCGGCAGCTGCAGGAGGAGGCGAACGCTCTTCAGCCCCGCTGCCGGAGCAGCGGCAGTGGCAGCGGCTGGACCAGAGGGACAGGCGGCTGGACCGCGCCTGGCGGCTGGACTGTGCGCTCCTATTCTCTCCCGCTCCTGGGTCTTGGGCTCGCTCGCCCAGTGCCACTCTTGCCCAGTGCCGCTGGGTGCACAATCGCTCAGAGGCGGCACCGCCGGGTGGCCGCAGCCTCAGTCCTGCCCCTCCCTCCCTTCAGCCTCACCACGTAGGAGTTCGGATTCTCCACCCGTTTTCTTTCCCTTTTCCTCTCTTTTGGAAACGAGAGGTGGAGGGCGGCAACAAGGCTGCAAAGGAGAGGCCCGCCTGCAAAGTGTTGCTTTGACACATCCTTATTATGGAAGTTAAGTGAAAAAAAAAAAACAAAAAACAAAAAACAAACAAACAAAAAAAACCCAAAAAAACTCCGGGACGTGTTGCTGCTACGGAGAAGGAGAAGGGGAAAGGAAACCAGTAGGCAGGCCAATGGTTTTTCGGCAGCTCTCTGGCAAGTTTGTGGAACACTTTCTAGGAATTAGATCTTTTTCCTCCTCCTTCATCTTCTTGACTTCTGAAGAAAGAACTTGGCTTTGGATTGCAATGGAACCAAAGGAGAGAGGGTTAGACACACTTGAGTAATCTCTCCGGCTGGGGTAAATTTGTGGGAATTTAGGAATCAGAGTGTGAAAATACAGCAGCCTTTGAAGTGCCCTCCGTTAATTTGGATGGATCTAAGCGTGTCCCACTCAAGAACTGGACACCAACCCCTTGATCTTGTGATTTGCTCTTCTTGATTCTAAGTAGTATTTAGAAAAGTCTGAACTTTGGACCTACCTCTTTCTTTGATACTTATTTTTGTACTTTTGCTCTCTGGGATTGGTTTCTAAAACAATCTGGATCGTTTTTAATATGTCAAAATGAGTCTGCTGATGTTTACACAACTACTGCTCTGTGGATTTCTATATGTTCTGGTTGATGGTAAGTTAAAAACGCTTTTATCCTTTTTCGGTCGTCCCACTCCCAGCATTTCTTTCTGAGTCTGATGTGGGTTATACATAAAATGACATTATGTCTGCTGGTCAGTTTGGCCAGTCAGGAGTTCTTTAGGGGCAGAGGTGTTAGGTCTTTTGTTTCTATACTGCTGCAAGTGGAACACGTTAATAGTACCTATTGTCGTTATTTTTGTAATTTACTTAATTAATTGAGAAATTGGATAACAAATGATGGGCTCTCAGCTTTGTTAGGAGAAGAAATATCAAAGTGAATATCCTGAAAGACCCTAATGCCTAATGTGCCTGCTCTCTGTTTGGTGTTTACCCTGATATCTAAACTTTGGCTTAGAAATTCAAGGGAGGAACTATTGTAACAGACACTATGAGGCAGGTTCAATGGGTCAGGAATTTGAGATTGGGTATCACAGGGATCAATGTGTATCACCTGCGTGCCAGTGAATGCTATCCTAGCATGAAATCAGAATGAAGAATTTAGATCACAGAGAGAAAACTGTCAAAAGTGAGACTGGGCGAGGCTCCAGCAAGGGGCAGATGCAGGCGTGGAGCACTCAGCTCAGTCCCCAGAGGGCAAACACAATGGGGACCTGAAACAGGTGCTATAGGTGTCTCCCTCTAGGTTGAGTCAGTCTGTCAAGCAGATAGCATTCTGCCTCTGATTCTCCTGTCTTTTGTTCTGATTCTGTTTCCTGGGATATTTTCATAGAATGTCAGTATTTTGTGAGACTATTACAAAACCCTTTTTGTAGCTGTTTTTAATGAACTGTGGAAATAATAATAAGGAAATCTTTTTCTTCAATAGAAGAAAGTCAAACAAATATTTGGTATTAGCCTTCTGTGGACTTTAAATTTATTTTATCAATGGAAAATATTGATAAGAACACCCCTCCCCTCTGGAAATAGGGATTGCAATACTTTTGTTTTCAGTTATGAATTTGTAAGAATTTGAGCTGCATTAGTCCAAATATTGGAGTCATCATAATAATGTGTTGTCACATAAACTTCCTTTAGCATTTGCATTGTGGATGAATTCATTATTTGGGACACTGCCCATTTTTATCCATCTATGGGAGCTAACTTTATTCCTGGCAGTTGCTGCATGGTATCTAATGTATTGGACTGAGAAAGGAAGCCTTTCTAGAAACATGAGGCAATACAGATGAGTTTACCTACTGTCAAGTGGCTGTATTCAATCATGGACTACATGAGTACCTATGCCCCCCAGCAATAGTAGGCAAGGGATGCTTGTGTGCTGGCTGCTTCTTTTTCCCTCCTAAGTGATCATTGTGAATTATACTGGGGCAATATCTATAATCATATGTATAATCATTCTCCATACATTTTCTTTTCTAACACATTTACCTTTACAATATATTTACATTACCATATTATAAAGATTTACATATTTATCCCAAGTATATTTGATCATGATAAGACTTTGGTATAGCCATTAAAACAGTATGTCCTCATAAGCCACAATTTTACATACTTCAGCAACAGAAAGGCATGCATAAACTATGTATTAGACTACAGAATTATCACCAAGTTTTTAAAATCAAGTGTGTATCTAGAAGGAATACAATTAATTTGCTCAGTGGAGGTGACAGAGGGAATCAGAAGAGCTCAGTGTTACAGAATGTAATTAATGTACCCGGGTGTTTGGAGGTATATGAAACAAATGCAATTAACCAGCTTGCTAGAACAGCAGTAGCAAGACATCATTTCTCTCTTTCTCTCCCTCCCTCCTTTCTTCCCTCCCTCCTTTCATTCTTCTCTTGCTCCTTCCTTCCCTTCTTCCCTCCCTTATAACCCTCCCTCCCTTCTTTCCTTACTTCTTTCCCACACTCCTCCCACTTCCTGCTCCAAAGACACACCTAGAACCTTTGTTCTGATTTAACATTATAGGATCAGGGGTCATAATTTGTCTGGACCATAATTATACAGCAGAATTCATAGTACATTGTGGAAAATACCCAGGGGTAGAATAGTTTAGACTGAAGAGGCAATGTTAATTTTTTTTTCTCATGTGAAACTAGTTTTGTATGTAGCATCTGCTATGTTGAAATCAACGGAAACTGTGGACACTCTTATTGAATTAGTATGTAAATCATATGTTTGACATTGGATTGCCTTTGGATACTTCAGAATGATGACAGCTTCTCTATGGGGATTGTTGAAATTTGGGATGTGGACAACACTGCCCTCTAGGCTGTTTGGATACCTTGGGACTCAGTGTTCACATATATAATGAGGAAGCTGGTTTGTAGGATCTGTAAGCTTTGTTACTTTTCCAGGATGCTGTGATGTCTATTTACTTATTATCCTTCTTGGAGGTGTGTGCTTATTCTCCACATGAATTTCAAATTTCAAGAAGCTTGTATCATTTCAAAGATATACCGACTATCCTTGTGCTAGACGCAGAAATTAATTTTATTCAGTGACAAATGATACATAGATTTGCATTGAAATTTGCTTGGTGGGTTATTTATATGTGCATTTTTATAGTGTTTGAAAAAAATGTTAGAGTTTTGCCTCCTTATATAAGATATGTGCTAATATTATTTATGATTTTTTAGAATCCTGTCCCTGTAGCAATCCATAGGGAATAAATATTATGTTAGTTGAGAATATTAGTTGAGAACTGCAGAAAAACTTTTCTGTTTTGTATGTAAAGAAAGATTTTTTTCATTTGGTACAGATTAATTAACCACATTCAGATTTTTCTCTATATAGGAAAATACATATTGGGTTTAAAGTTGTTTTCTAGATTTTCTTTGTTTTTAACTAATAATGGAGTTTTTCAATCATTTATAATAAAGCAATTTTAACTATCAGACTTTATATTATCATCATGATTGCATACCTTGATCTGTTGATCTAATAGCTTTAAAATATTTGTGAAAAAGTGCTTTTAAAATGAGAATGGATTTCTCATCTTTACTTCTTTTTTAAAATGGAAATGGTACATGTGATATTTGGGGAGATAAAGATAATGCGTGTGCATAGTGCAGATGTATAATCTCAAATAGGTTTATACATTTTGCTAAAGTGCTCCTTTCAGTAATGGGCTCATTATTGTGGCCATATGTAGCCAATTTCAAAACTTAAATGGCATATAAGTAACCTGTAATGTGTTCTTGCAGCTATGCAGTAATGTCATGTTTGAATTGGCTTTGTTTGAATAACCTTTGATGCTATGCAACATGTGGACCATAAACCAAAAGGATTTCTTAGAACATTAAACAAGGATATCTAAAAGAACATTAAAAGTCATGGTTATACAGAAGGAACAGTTCTGATCATCTCATCTCTGAGCAGCTTGTATCAAAATTGTATCTTTGATAATAAAAATATGGATATGTGAGCACATTGCATAAATGTGGATACATACATAGTGATGAAAGAAGCGTGTGTGTGTGTGTGTGTGTGTGTGTGTGTGTGTATGTTTGTGTGTATCTAGTTCTATCTGCTTAAGAAACCTAATCTGTTAGACATTCATTTACTTCCAATGTGCATTTTGGTCTCTGACAAATATTAAGAGAGAATTTTCATCTTATTTCTTTCCCTTTTCTTCTTTTTCTCATCCTCCTTTTCCTTCCTTCTCATTTTTCTGGTTCTTTTCCTCTTTCTCCTTTTTTGAATCTTGAAAAAGGAATTAGAGAAACATTTCAAGAAGATAAGTGAGAGTATTTCTTGAATAATACTTAACAATAATAGAAATAATAATAATAATAATAATAGAAAATTTGCAGTTAAGGGCAATGTATTAATTATGTTTTAACTTTAGGTTAGGTGTATCCAATTAGGGTTTTGGCTTCCTTGCTTTTCTGCCGTAGTCTGACTGGGCACAAATCACGAGCCACTCAAGCAGGAACTCCACCAGCACACTCCACACATGCTCCCCAGGAACTCTCCCAAACGCCACCACGCGACTCCTCCAGGAACACACCACCCACCAACCGGAACTCCCCCCACTGTGCGCATGCACCCACTGCACCCACTCTCTGAATCCCGCAAGAACTCCACGGGAACTCCAAAGTAGCGGGCGCCCAAGGCAGCAAGAGCAGCCCTATACTGGATAGTAAAGGTCTAATATACAAAATTGAATCAATCCAGCATCATCTTAATGGCTCGTTTCTCAACCATTACTTCTGGCAAAATGCCAGGGGCCATTCTGACTCAGCTGTGGCTCTCTACACTTTTCTTTAAAGATACTAAGTTTATACAACCTTGTTTTTTATAGATCTTATATTTTTCTAGTTTAGATAAACAAAAGTCTTCATATCTGAATTCGAGTAGAAATAGAAACTTTATAGAGTACCATTTCACAGATTTTGCTTAAAGAAAAGAATTTTTCTTTCTTAATTGTGTATCTAGATATAGGCCTGTCAACATAAATCAGTACATTAATATGAATATTTATTTTAATCTTCTTTTGAAAAATTATTGAATAAAGAATGAATTTGGGCTGGGGTTGTGGCTCAGCGGTAGAGCACTTGCCTAGCACATGTGAGGCGCTGGGTTGGATCCTCAGCACCACATAAAAATAAATAAAATTTAAAAAAAAATTAAAAGAATGAATGGGTGACTGTAGTCTTTTTTAATGTTTTTAAATTTGTTTTAATTAGTTATACATAACAGTAAAATGCATTTTGGTACAGCATATGATTTCTCATTCTTTCAGGTTATACACAATGTAGAGATGATTCTAGTGTTTTAAGGAGAAATTTCTAAAAACTCTTTCAATGTTTAGCAAGGTGTTTATCATTACCATAATAGTCATGTAATATGCCATCTAATGAGTGGCATGCTCACCCAAAATACCTGTCCCTAACTGAAAACAGCATTGAAGTAACTTGGGCCTCAACTTTCTTCTTCATGTTCTTTGCTGACTCATGTCCTTAGCATTTATTCTTTACTCTATTGGAAATGCTCTTACCTGGATCTTTGTATTGGTAGGTGAGTCTTTCAATTGATTTCGTTAAGTTCCTGTTTCAATATGTCTTCAAAAATAAAGGTATATTAGTCATTTTTTTGTTACTACAAAAATACAAAGACAAAAGGTTTATTTTGGCTTATACTTTTGGAGGTTTCCATTTGGGATGGGTAGACTGCATTGCTTTTAGGCCTGCAGTGACACATCATGGTGGGAAGGCATTTTTACCTTATGGCCAGAAGCAAAAGAGAAGAAGGGGAAGTGATTGAGTCCCCCTGTCTCCTTCGTGAGAATGAAACCAAAGACCTAAGTTCTTCTCACTCTGCCTTACCTTCTCCTAATAGTACCAACTTGAGGACTAAGTCTTTAAAACATGGGCTTTTGGGAAAAAAATCAATTTCTAAAATTTTTCCCCTTAAGACACAATTGGGCTACACCCTTTATCTTTCTTAAAATATTTCATCTTTTTTGGAAGTGTGCTTGTTAGTGAGTGAGTGTGTGTGTGTGTGTGTGTGTGTCTGGTGTGTGTGTATCAAAAATTGTGAAGAGACTGACATTTTAACTTATTTGCAAACTAAAAAGAGCTGCATGAATAGCAGCAAAAGACATGAGATTGATGGGTCAGAGATAATGGCCTTTATTAGTCATGCCACAATAAGCAGCATGGTTCATATTTGTGTTGATTTGCTTAGTCTCTGGGGCGGGGGTGCAGATAGATAAATGATGCATACATAGTGGGTTTTTCTCACAACTGAGGAAGCCTGAACTTGGAACCTGAATATTTATAATAGGCAATAATGTAACTTGCCCCACCTATGCCTTGGGTAGCATTATTATCTTGACCCTTAAGGAAATCTGCTTTCTCTTCTCAAAGGGGACAGTCTCTATTTTCTAAAATATGTGAACTCTATTTCAATAAATATCTATGAAAATACAGTTTGGAAGAAAACAGTAGTTAGTGCCTCTGCTAGCAAGACATGCAGAAACAAGAAGATCAGCATGTTCTCCCCCAGGTAGACAGGTATGGACATTGGTTTGTTTATTGTCTGTCTCTTCCACTTAGTGACTCCTCCACTAAACTGCTAGGTCAGGGACTTAGGAGTCATGTTTACCAATGTACTCTAGTGCCTAGAGCACTGAATGACACATAGTAGATAGTCAAATATTTGTCAAATAAATGCAACTGTACTTATGGAGTAATTTTGACATGTTGATTTTCATGCCTTAACCCAACACATGAGATGTTTCCCATTTGAGCTAGGGTGTGTGTGTGTGTGTGTGTGTGTGTGTGTGTACAGAAACTAAGAAAGATAGCTTACAAACTATATATTGACTAAAATGACACCATGATTTCTGGTTATTTAAAATTTTGCCTTTTGCCTATCAGAATATACAGAATTGACCATTTGGTTTGGTATACCTCTTTCCAGTCAAAGAAAGGTTATTTTATCTCGTGATTATTTTCACATTCACTCTTTCCTGATCCCAACACCAACACTGCTGTGTTTTTTAACAGACTGTTGATTGTTATGCATATTTTGATAAGGCATTTTTCAGATGATTCTGATAGTCCTTAGTAGGACCATACATTCTCCCCTACTCTGAGCAACATAATGATATCTAGCCTAAGATTTGAGACTTTCTTTTACATTTATGTCAGATTTCACTTTCCACTTAAACATTAGCAACAAATAAAAATTATTTCCCTAGTTTGGAAATGGAATCAAATAGATTAGCCCTAAAATTGGTCCCCAGATATATAGCTCCCAAGTAATTGAAAAATAAAAGGAATATTAAAAGTAATATCCCCAGTAATGGACATCACCCTGTTCTATCTGTTCTTGTAATCATCACACCCAAGGAGCTGTTTACCATCCTTGACACTGAGCTGAGATACATTCAAGAATTTGGCAAGTGGAGCCTTTTTTGCAAAGTTACTTTTGGTTTATGAAAATGAATGGAAGCCTTAATAGGAAAATTTATTTTTCAAAAGTAATAAATGTCAGCCTAGATAATTCTCTGAACTTTGGTGTTTAAATCTTTTCTCTTTTTCTCTAGCAGATTTGCAGAGATGTAATTCATATACTGTAAAAACTTACCTGTTCAAAGTGTGTAGTTCAGTATTTTTAGCATATTTACAAAGTTATGTAATCATCACTAGAACCTAACTTTATAATTACCTCAAAAAGAAATCTTGTACTCTGTTCAGTGTGCAATGTGATCTCCTACTATAGGAAACCACTTGTCTACTTTTCTGTTTCCATAGAATTGTCTGTTCTGGACATTTCATGTATTTGGAATAATGCAAATCATGACATTGTGTGACCAGCTTCTTTATCAGAGTGTAATATTTTCAAGGGTCATTATGTGGTAGCATGAATCTGTACTTCTTTTTTTTATATTACTGAAAAATATTCCATGTTACTTATTATTTAGCTTATCAACTGTGAACTATTATGGAGATTGCTGCTTTGAATATTCATGTGCCTAAT
The DNA here is from genome assembly GCF_964194105.1 of Spermophilus citellus. Classification (NCBI taxonomy): domain Eukaryota; kingdom Metazoa; phylum Chordata; class Mammalia; order Rodentia; family Sciuridae; genus Spermophilus; species Spermophilus citellus. The sequence goes on along the minus strand of NC_138188.1, from coordinate 136,551,008 downwards.
TTTTATATAGACAGTGTTTTTCATTTTCTACATTTACCCTAGACTGAAAGTTTTGGGTCATGGCAACTCTAGACTTAACCTTTTGGGTAACTGCATGACTATTTTCCAAAGTGTCTATACAATCTTACATTCCCACTAGTGGTGTTTATGGTAGATATTTTAATTTAAATAAATTATTGAATATCCTTCATAAGTTGTTTTACATTGAATCTATTTTATATTACAAAAATATGTATTTAATTTCCAATAGTCCTAATTTCTCATTGGTTTGCTAATTGTTGTTTTTCAAATCTTTAGTTGCCCTGTAGGGTCTTATGAATACGGTTAACAATACTGAACCGGTCACTTTTAGCAGAGATCTCAAAAATATTAAACATAAATCATACAATGTGATCATCTCAGAACTAGAATAAATACATATAATTATGTGGCACAAATCTCTATTATTGGGACACATGGAGAATTGAAGGTCAGAGATTTTTATATTCCTTGTCCCAGAACCCCTTGCTACTTAATGATGGAGCGGAATCTAGAGCCTAGGGAAGTTTTATGTCTATAACATACTTGTTCCTGTGAGAGACTGTTTCTAGTTTCCTAGCCCTAAAACTTTGTAACAGGAATTTCAGCGTGCTGTTTATAATGCATGAAAATGACAAATTGTTTTCCTAAACATGTCAGTGGGAACATCAGCCTGGATATGTTGAGGTTATCATTTGATTCAGCACATGCTAATTGAGTATCCATTTATAGACAGGACAACTTGCTGGGCTCTGTGAGGACCATAATAACTGTAAAATTGATTCCATCTTTAAGGATATTCCTATTTAATAAGGCAGGTACCAAATGTTCAATTCACCAAAATAAAAGTAGTGTCCAATAAATGGGAGTTTGATGACATTCACGGCAGAGTGTGAGAACTTCAAGAAGGAATAGGTAATTTTAAGCTTATATTATCTAAGAAAGGTAAGCACCCATGGGTTTCTTAACCTGGGCCTCAGAGGAGCAGTGAGGAGTTTGATGGGTGAAAAAATTAGAAATTTCATTTCAGCAAAAGGAGGAGAAAGAAGAATGTTGTGGATAGGACAAAAGCATGCTAAAGGGAAAGATAGGAAATGTACTTTGGTTGCAATATTGTTTGTAGGGAAGAAGCATGTTAATGATAATTAAAAGACTGTTGGCAAAGAATACTGAGTGAGTTTCAACAAGCAATTTAAACTCTGTATGCCTCAGTGTCCTTATCTGTAAATGAGGCATGGTATCAATGTCTCTCTGATACAGTTGTTATGAAGAATAAATGAATATATATAGGAAAATAAATGTATTATTCTCTGAATGGGACCTGATGTTTTATAAGCACCATCTCAATGTTACTAGCATTTTCATTATCATTCCTCACTACTGTGACCAAGGAATTAACCAGACGAGAACTTTGGCTGTCAAACTATTTGGGAGCTACATTTGGGATACATTTCTATGACAATTTTAATATAATGTTTTTCAAACATGAGTCTTCAAATGACTGATGAGAATTTTTGCTGCCTCTTAAGTGGATGCATCTGTGACCACACCTATGCAGCTGTGACAAACGTGCTATGACATGTGTGTTTCCATTGCATCATTTGCTGATTGCAGAGCAAATGGCATTCCCAAGTGCATAGTGTTATGAATGAAAGGAATAAACAAGGGGGACATACTGCAGATAGCAATTTTTGCTAACAAATGGAATATGCTTGGATAATGCTGCATTTTATTTCATGTCGACAGTTTACATTCTATCCAGAATATTTTACCTGGTGCTTTTGATGTAAAGTACCAAGGAGATAAATCTTGTATAAGATCAACTTACTGAGTCCTAATTTAACACTCCTACTATGGAAAATATTTTGAAAACCCAATATTGAGCCTCATTTTCTATTTTTATCTAGATAACCCAATTTTGTAGTATAGACATTGGTTCTAATAATTACCCATTATTCAGATTTGCATAATGAGTGTTTGTATATATCAGAAAGGATAACCTAAATATAACAATATCATGACTACTAAGGAAGGGGCACTCCTTGGGTGACCAAAAGGTCTGGACTTCAGAGTCAGTCTTTCTACCTATTAATTGTATGGTCTTGAACCCTTACAAATTTTTTTTTTTATAAAGGTGAGATTTTACTGTGCACTCTCCAAGGTCTGCCTCAAACTTAAATTCTTTTTTCTAAGTAATTTCATTTAATGCTTTATTGTATGTTATCATTCTTGAGTACATTTTAAGGAGAAATTTTGGCCTAGAAAAAATATTGAAAAATATGCCTAAATATGCATCTTTGAAAACTATCATGGTCTATTGTCCAATCTGCCTGCCAAATGTGAGCTCAATGACATGGATATGAATGGTGGGCAAATGTCACTAATCTTATAATTCACATCCACATTTGTTCATTAATGACCAGTAGTACTTACATTTTCTTTATGAATAATGGAAGTTAAAAAAAATAATACTGCTAAAAAAATAATAGTCTTCAGTCATTGTGTTTAGGTTTATGACCTCTTAACTAGAACCATATGCAACATAGTAGCTATAGCTCAGGAGGGTTAATAGCCATTTTTTTTAATTTCTGTGGCAAGGATTGATGTGGGATCTATTTCCCCTTGTTTTGGGTCCCAAGATTTTTTGGAAATTAGCTGTAGAACATGGAATATAACAACAATCCCAGTACACTGCTTTTGAGTTTAAACAAGGATCACCTAGTTAAAATCAAACTGGAATTAAGAGATTTGTCCAAAACCTCTGCCATATTTATAACCAATTAAAATGTTCATAAGTACGATCAAAAAGAGGAGAATTTTTGACTTTTAAAAAAATTGTCAGGAATTTTTCTTTGTTTTTTTTTTTTTTTTAAAGAGAGAGTGAGAGAGGAGAGAGAGAGAGAGAGAGAGAATTTTTTTTTTTTTTTAATATTTATTTTTTAGTTCTCGGCGGACACAACATCTTTGTTGGTATGTGGTGCTGAGGATCGAACCCGGGCCGCACGCATGCCAGGCGAGCGCGCTACCACTTGAGCCACATCCCCAGCCCCAGGAATTTTTCTTTGTAAAGAAAAGTTTATAAATCTTTATAAATCAAGGTTAGAGCTATACTTTAAAGTTTTGCAGTGTATATTTTCAAATACTAGCAAAGAACACAGTATGGTTAGACTAATTTGTTTAACTCTGCCTCCTAATCATAGAATATGATTTTTGGTATTGCATTGAATTAAAGAAATTTAGGATGAATCTAGAAATAGGCATTCAGTTGTGTTTTATAACTTTGATCCTCTGAATATTGTTAAATAACAGTGTAGTATTGAAAATCAAGCCCATTGTTGATAAGTTAGAGAGGGCATTCTTCCACTTTCTCCTCCTAGATAGCCAACAACAGGTTGGTTGTTGTTAACCTTTATCTGGCTTGCCAATCTTATTATGTATTGGAAAAGAAATTGGGTAGAGAAAAGAGTATAACTTTTTTTTTGTACTAGGGATTAAATACAGGTACTTTAGCATTGAGTCATATCCCCAGAACTTTTTTTTGTTTTATTTTGAGACAGAGTATCACTAAGTTGCTTAGGGCCTCTGTGGGCCCTAAACCTTGCTGAGGCTGGCCTTGAACTTGCAATCTTCCTGCCTTAGACTTCTGAGTCCCTGATATGACAAATTTAATTCACCAGGCCCAGCTTGCCTATAATCTTTTGCAAATAAAACCAGTTATGACATTCATCAGCATTTTATTTCCAGGCAAAATGGACTTTCAAGAGTTAGAACACATAATTTGATGTTGTGGGAACATTATTGACTGCAATTTATTTCATTTAACCTCAAGACTTAAAAATTGAAAATGCAAAAATATTTCAAGGGTGCATAATGCCTGCATGCACAAAACTTAAAACTGTCATTCAGTGGGGATTCATAGCCTCCTCTTCTCCTCCAAACATGGTCAATTCTGTTTAAAAACTTCACCGGAGAAGAAGTGCTCAGAGACTCAATGGTGGTGTTTTTTCCATGGCTCTTATGAAAATAAGTAAGTGTTTTTGTAGTTAAGTAGTTTTTTAAGTGCTTCAGTCCCACTGAAACCCTGAATAATGTCAATTTTTAATACAACATGAAAGTAAAAGAATTTGGGAAAATATGTAACAACATGTGAGTACATATTTTGGGCAAACAAGCTCTTATCCATCTCACCCTCTTACACAGGGCTATAAGAAATGAATTAACTGAGGTGTTTGATGGTTGCTGTCTATTCACAATTCAACACAGAATTTTATTTCAAGAACACTTTCCAGACTATGAATTTGTATTGTACTTTTCTGTTAAACTCTAACACCTGTGATGTTCATCCATTGGATATAATGAAATCCTCCAGATTTGTGATTCTCTCAGTAAATGTGTCTCATTATGTTAAATTTAAATTCCAAGTTTGTTCAACTTTTCAAAAGGAGTTTTTATCTTTTGAATCAGGAGCTATACATGGCATGCAAATAAGATGACCAGACAAATGCTCTTATAGGCTCATCTTTATCAGGATTTGCTTGTAAGTTTTCTAAACATGGAGTGCTTTGGGAGTTTCTGAATTTTTTTTTTTTTTTCATTTGAAATGATCCGGGAGATTCAAGGATATATCTGGGAGGGGTAATCTTTGTGAACTGTAAGGGGTCAGTGACAGGGTGCATTATAAATTTAAAAAAAAAAACTGAACTTTTGAATGAAGTGGATCAGACTAGTATCAGACACTAAACTACATAGCAAACAGACAAGCTGATATTTAGTTCTATGGATTGTTAACATTCACATAAAACAGAATTATTTAGCATTTACTGAATCCTTTTTGATAATCAATTTGGGATCAAATGCAAAAGAACATGTGTCTGCTTTGTATGACCCCAAATTCTTCCGTTTTCCCTTTGAGCAGATGACATGCCTTCTTTGCTGACTGATATTGGTTGCTAGGAGAAGTGCACTGGTTTGGTCCCTTCTTATCCAGCAGTAAAACTAAAGAGTGTATTGAGAGAAAGAGGCAGAACATAGTATAGGCCATGAATCATGACTTGTCTCTAATATGTCCACTTTGCTCCAATTTTTTTCTTTAAAAACTTTTGTTTTTACCAATGATGCTTTCTTTCAGCTATTATCTATAATCCTCCTGGAGCCTAAGGGGACAGGGTTGCTAAAGAGAGGCTGTGCTGCTAAGAGTCCACTCAGAGCAGTAATAAAAGCCTTGAGAGTTATTCATGGGGCCACATGAGTGAGAAAGCCCTACTCCGTGAATAGCATCAGTCAGCTGCCTTTGAGATCGGTGATTAATACCTTCTGTTTGTAATGGGGGGGGGAGGCAGACAAGAAAGGTTTTTATACTACTTTGGCCATTTTGCAAATTATATATTATACAGCATCAAAACTTTAGACAAAGAAGTTACTAAATTTTCAATATCTGCAATGTTCTTTTTAAAATGTAGTGTTTTACAAACTGTTAATTGTGACTACTGTCAAGTGAAATTGAAATGGTAAAAATATCACAAATGAGCATTAAAAAAAATCAGCCATCCTTATACTTTGGCAAAGTTTGTGATGATACTGAATTAAATAAAACATGGTATTAGTGATCATAATCAGAATGTTTTCTAGGCACATTTCTTTTACAACATTCAAATAGCATTTTTGTTTGTTTGATGAAGAAACTAATTACAATACTCTTGAGGATGTAGAGAAGCATCTAATGAGAAAGTGTTAAGGGTGGCAGGTGTTAGTTTCCCATGAGCACTTGGATGTAAGGAACAATCTGTGGTTTACAAAGAAGTTGTTATTTGTATGTATATATGTGTGCACAGTAGGTTTTATCTATAGGACAGTTTAGCATAAGGGACTGGAGATGGCATCAATATAATCCCATTACATCATATCTTTTGATCACCTTATATACACACCACAGTTCAAATAAAATGCTTGAGGTTTAGGAACCATGTGGTGCATTGATAGAAAAGTTTCCAGTTTTGGTGGCCTGTTGTGTGTCAACTAGAAAATGTAAATTGATGCTTCTCTAATCTGTTTTTCAGCATGATTCTAATGTCATGCAGATTGTTAATATTTAGATAGTAAATTAAGCCAAACCTTAGTGTTTTTAAAAAATAATTCCCATTTTTCTCTTTATTTTACATTTTTATTTTTGATGGAGTACCCTAGTGTGGTCCTTGAATACACTCTCATGTTCAATCAAAAGAGTATACTTTTACCTGACTCTGAGAATAAACAACATTTAAAAGATTCTGAATGATGTTCTTATAAAATGTTTTTCACTCTGTGGAAGTGAAATATCTTGTTAAGATGTGGTAATACCCAAGGGCAATCAGAGATGAAATTGTAACGATTTGGTGAATGATGTCTAGAGATCAGCTTTAAGTGAGGTCTGATTTAACATCTTTATTAGTGATACAAAGGACAGAACAAAACGATACAGAAATTACATATCTCATTATTATAAAACTATCGTTCTTTCCCTTCCTCCCCTGAAACCACATGGAATGATTCACAAAATTTTAGGAAGAAAAAACTCTTAAGAGAGTAAAAGCTAAAGCTTTATTTAGCATATATATATATAAACAAATCCTTCAGGGAAATAATCAGAAATCTAGATATCTAACTAGAGGGAGAAGCCAGCAAAACAATAAGGCTGAAAGGGCCCAGGGGATAAGTGTAGGAGTCAGGTCAAGGAGAGAATGTGATTCAGATTAGAAGTGTCCTATCCCAGTTTAAAGGTCACGAGATTATAGTGCCCATTTTGGTAGTTTTGCATCACTAACTAGGGAGAGTCCCCTTCAATGAATGTGGCTTAAGTGCAATTGAAATACTTCTTTCATTTTGTGTCTCACTGCCAGAACATGAGAGAGGTTTTGGCAGAAGAGACACAGAAGGATGACCGCTTAAAACCAGAGAAGGCTGCGCTCAGTATCTCTGTATATCCAGGCCTAAGCAGATAAAATCACAATACTAACATGGATTCTGGAAGACCTTTTAAAATATTGGGATGGGGGGATTTGGAAAAATGAAACCATATTCAAAGTATTTTGCCACTCACATTTTTTTTTTTTTTAAAGAGAGAGTGAAAGGGGAGAGAGAGAGAGAGAGACAGAGAGAGAGAATTTTTTTTTTAATATTTATTTTTTAGTTCTCGGCGGACACAACATCTTTGTTTGTATGTGGTGCTGAGGATCGAACCCGGGCCGCACGCAAGCAAGGCGAGCGCGCTACCGCTTGAGCCACATCCCCAGCCCTTGCCACTCACATTTTAGGACTTGTCACAAACCCTGTGACAAGCTATGAGCTGTACTTAGGTGGAAAATACTCATTGAAAATTGTTGACTTAAACTACAGGAGATGCTTAATATAAAGTTGCATTGTAGTTCAAAGGATAATTAGTAAACAGCAAGAGTCTACTATATAAAGAGATGAGAGTTGTAATCAGATGCATTGGTTGAACAGAACCCAGAACATAATACTCTTACTACTTTCAACATTAACAAAATTTTATTAGATGGTCCTGTGTCCTTTGGGGCTATGCAATTTAAGAGAATGTGAAAAATTGGGCCATCTCTATTCTGTAAGAAGCTGGAAAATGGTAACAGGAAAATAGTATCTAAGATTGGCAATATAAGTTGGAGTTCTTTTTTTTCTGTTTTTTATCTGATCCCATTGTTTTGAATAAATTAATAATAGAAGGCAAAATAACGTCCTGTAATTTGATTTAAAAATCAACTTTCATGGTTTAAAGTATTTTCAGATATTCAGTAGCTGTCACATACTAGCTGGTAACCGGCTATTGTTTTATATCATGAATGATAAGCCCAAGAGAACAAAAAGAATGTAGAGCTGGTGCCAGCCCTCATCAACTCCATCTTGTTCTTACAGTCTCAGGGTACCTCTGTTACCATATTCATCTACTTAATACTGAGTCTCTCAGAACTTTTCTGTTAAGGGTAAAAGCTGTAACTAGTTTTAGCATGGCCAGCTCTGGACTTCTGTCACATTATTCAACTCTGCTTGTAGTGAGAAAGTAGCCAATATGTAAATGAATGAGCAGAGCATGTTCCCATAAAATTTTACTAACAAAAAATTTGAGTATTTATTATAATTTTTTTGATATCATAAAATAGTATTTTTTGCTTGCTTTTTTTTCTTCCATTTAAAAATAAAAAAAAAGATATTTCTTATGAGTCATAGCAAGAATAAACAATGGGCCAGATTGTGCCCGAGAGTGGTAAGTTTCTGTTAAGAATATATACTGGTTTTGTTCATTAAGAACTAGAGGAAGAAGGCGTGGGTGGGTAAGTGGTAGAATGGAGTTGGAATCCTGATATATTATTTCTTCAGCTTCATCATGATTCTTTCATTCTTCCCATAAATATTTAAGCTAAATATTTACATACTTGGTTGTGTGTTCTTTTTTTGAACCTAAGGGCGCTTAACCACTGAGCCACATCTACAGCCCTTTTACTTTTTGAGACAAGGTTTTGCTAAGTTGCTTAGGGCCTCGATAGGTTGCTGAGGCTGGCTTTGAACTTGTGATCCTCCTGCATCAGCCTACGATAGTTGTGTTGTTTAGGTCCGAAGATGACTTACCTACATACAGTCTCTGGCCTCAAAGACTACTATAGTTGAGACATTCACACAGTTCATTGAGAACCTAAAGGGTTGCCCAGAGCCTTTTGAGAAAGCTCACCTGGCAGGTAACTTCAGCAGCATTGAGAAGAAAAGGGAGGTTGAGCTCCCCCTTTCAACAAGTGGTTATGTTGCTGGGAATGGTGTGGAAAGGTTGCCAGAGGCATCAGATTACCCCTGGTTGGGTACAGGGACAAAGAGGAGAGCCCTGGAAATGTGTTTGGAGGTTGTCTTGAGAAAGACTTAGTCATGGATGGAAAGCAGTGAAATTCATCAGGAAGTTTTAAAGTGGATTAATGTTCTTAAAAACATAATATATGCCCTCTACAAGGTTGTTATTAAAGATAGAAAGACCAAAAGGAGAGAAAACCCTTTGGGAAAGAAATGGTGGATTTCCAACAGATGTTACAGTGGGGAAACAGACTGAAAAACTATGGTGGAGGGAAATTTGACAGAATTGGACTGGATGAAGGGAGTAAAGGAGAAAGTGGGGGTGGGGGTGGGGTGCAGGGTAGTGAGACAGCCTGTGTGTACATGAAAAGAGGCTTCTAGGGCTTCAAATCGAGAATTTGGGAAAGTGAGTCAGAATTAACATATTTGCCATTGCATCTGTCTGTCTTTATGGGGAAATTATTTCATCCTATCCTTCCCTGCTGTTCCTCTAGAGTTGAAGATATTAGATCATTTGCTATTTGTGATTTCTTTTCTGTTCACATGTTTGGGCTAGTGTAAGTTTGAACTCAACTTCAGATTTGCATGAAATTTAAAACTAAGGCTTTGGTTCCTATATACATGCTTTCCATTGAAAGATTCAAATAGTTTTTTGTTTGTTTGTTTGTTTGTTTGTTTTGTGGACAGTGTATGGCATCTTTAAAACCCAAGAATAATTTCATAAAGTTTTCCAAGAGAAATCTCTGCCTTCTGTCAGGATACAGCAAGATTCTTATTTATATCTTAGTCCATTTTATATCTCCTGAGTTACATTTAGGAGAGTTTTAAGTTCGATGAGCATAAAGCATACTACATAGACAGTTTTTATGCAGTGGGAGAAGCCCATACAATGGTGCTTCAAACTCAATGTGTAGTCCCCTCCACCAGCATGGTGGTGCATAATTCTATCAGCCTAGGATGAAGGCCCATAGATGTACCAGTTGAGATCCTCTGTTTGCTGCACAAAGATGTGTTGTCTCTTTTCCCCCAGTCCTTAGACATCTCCATATCACTCATTTTTTAATTTGTGTGGGGGGGTGGGTATGAGAGAGAGAGAGAGAAAATTAGAATGGACCTAGTACCTCAGCAATATGGAAGTAAAAATAAAATGAGCAGTGAGAGATAATGGAGACCAATTCTTAAAGCTTCCAATCATTTTTTATTTTGTCAACTTCACATTGCTATCATGCTGTGGAACTACATCATAGCCAACATTTGAAAACACATGGGTACTGTACCTTAACATCACTGTAGTCAGCAATGAGAAGAGTCCAAATTGTGCAAAATCACATCAGTGTATGTGCACATGTGTCCACATGTGTTTGAAATCTGGCTCCAGAGTAATACAACAGCAGTGAAATTAGAGCCATAATAATTAACTCCCAAATGGCTCACGCCTGTGATCCCAGAAGTTCAGGAGGCTGAGGCAGGAGGATCATGAGTTCAAAGCCAACCTCAGCAAAAGTGAGGCACTAAGCAACTCAGTGAGATCCTGTCTATAAATAAAATACAAAATAGTGAGTGCCCCTAAATTCAATCCCCTGTACCCCCACAAAAAAATTAAGACCCACATGTTAATTTGGGAATTGTAGTACAGATATACACAGATACGCACTCATTTCTTTTCTTTCTTTCTTTTTGCTCTTTTGAAAAGAATTAGCTGACACAAAATAGTCACCTGGAACTCATCCCTCTATGATTTCTATATACTATTTTTTAATTCAATTTTTTTTCTGATTTTCCCTCTTTTCAACTTCTGCATTTTCTGACTAAATCCTGTTGCCTCTAGTAGTCATCATTCTGTAACAAGGCACATTATAATTTATATAATGTTGAAAAATATGGTCCTAATATTAGGGATCTATGCATACAATTTATTTTTCTGATTTTGTCATCTGGCCAGAAAGTTGTGTACTGTATTGATGAAGGGCTTTAATTCTAATAATAGTCTGTGAACTCAGCAGGGACAACTTTGATGATGAGGCATATAGAAATGATTAGAACTATCCAAACTCTCATAATGAATTGATACTAGATATATGTAGATGCCATGAAAGAAAATATGGTAGACTGTTTTTCCATTTTACCTCAGTGGTATTACTATATAACACATTATTCTTTCATAGTATTTTACAGTACCTTCAATAATTCTGTGTAAGGGTTAAAATGAGTTTGATAAAATGAACACTTGGATGCCTCATTTAAGCATAATATATCCATATATGACCTTAAATAAATTGGATTGGACTGTATCTTAGGTGATATAAATGTAATTAAACTACATTTGTGTACCCTGGGAAACTAATCGAAACCAGCATGTTACTTTTCTTATACCCATTGACATTTGGTTTACTTATTTAAATTAATGTAACCGTTAAGAGCATTTCTTAATTTTGCTCTTCTAATTTTATATTGAAAAATTAGGGAGGCTGAGGCAAGAGGATTGCAAGTGTGAGGCCAGCCTTGGAAACTTAATTGAATTTTGAGACCCTGTCTCAAACTTAAAACAACAACAAAACCCCAAATTAGAAAGGCTGGTAATTTAGTTCAATAGTAGAGCATACCCGGTTTCAACGCCCAGTACCACAGTAAATAAATAAGTAAATAAAAGTAGGGTCAAGTTAACCAGAAGAATATTTATAAGCTGAACTTTGGCAAAATATTAATTATGAGAAAACACAGCTTTTCAAATAGCTGCGAAATATATTATATTAAAAGGTAGATGGAGAATTTGAACTGTCCTTATAGTGCACAGTATTAATAATAAGCCTTTCATGAAAGGATTTAGAACTTGGTTTTTAGTCATCTGCCTCACACAAAGAGAAGAGTTTCCTTTGTGGGAAATTAGATCATCAGAAGACCTCAAATATTTGAGTAGCAACATTGTGAAGCTACACTCAGTCCAAACAAGTTCCAACGAGATAAAAGTCCTCAGGGTAAGAGAAAGGGTTGATGGCCACAAAGATCTACCACTGAGTTTCCCAGCTTTTTTTGTCTCATGTAGCTAAGACTTTCTTTGATGAAGTCATCCTTTCCTGATCCATCTGTTTAAGAACTTGCTCCCCCTCCCCACCCTTTTTTTCAACAGAGGCAGTATTTAGCAAATTTGGTACAACTTGTAAAGACCTAATTTTGTTTGATGAGATTCACAAGGATTAGGCTACAAAAAGTAAAGATGATAATGCTGTATATTTGTAAATGAAAATTTTCATTGCTTATTATTAATATCTTAGTTCATGCTGTGCTTTCACTCATCTGAAGACACAAATACTGAATAACATTTCTTTTTGCATTGTGAAAAGCATACATCCTCTCATTTCTTTGAACTTACATTTAAGACTGGGTAACATTGAAAATAGAATGTTCAGGAAAAATAGTATATCCAGTATCCATTTTCATAGCCTTAGTAACTCAAAGTACAGAAACAAAGCAAAAATTTTTGGCAAATTTCATTAAGGCTTATAGAATCAATGATATAAAAGTGCTTAACTATTTTCAAATTTATTATTTAATATTTCTAACAATATTATAATTTTTTGCTGTTTTAAAATATTTTAAAATTAATATTTTTAAATTAATATTTCTAACATAAAACCTAAGATGGCTATATTCATAAGAATAGCCTACATATTTCATAGATCAAAGACCATTTGTACATATATCTAGTATGTACACTGAGTTATGTACAAGTATACATACATTTTCACATACATGTGTGTCCATACTTAAAGTTTCATAAAAGAACTTACTTTCTATTCTTTGGTCTTAATATTTTCATGAGTTAGTTATTAATATGGAAATATATATTTGCAAGGTATATATTTTATACCATATGAGTCAAACTTACAGATTTTGGATACTACAGAGTATTTAAAAAATATATATAGTTGGATTTTGATTGCATTCAATGTTATTAGGGGTGTGTATGTGTTTGTGTGTGTTGTTTTCCCATCAAAAAGGGGAATACTTACATTTATTTCTAAAATGTTATTTAAAGACGCATTAGAATATTGGGATAAGAAAGGTCTCTAAAATCTTTTTACTAAGCTCTCAAATGTTACCTGAATAGAATAAGTGAACAAAAAATATTAGGTTTAGATATTTTTAGCTTGATAGTCACCTACCTCAGTTACCTTAAGGCAACATACGGACATTAAAGTATAATTCTCTGCTGTTGCCTGGAAAGTTCCGACTTAATGTAAGTAATATTCACAATGGATTTGCTATTGTAATTTTTAAATAAAAGAATAGTGTATGCCATCTGGTATAACCTGCTCATTTCTTCCATAACATCCCAAAGAAAAAGTTCCCAAGTCCTTCCAAGTTTAACAAAAGTTTCAAGCAATATTGCCAGCACTCCTGAAAAAGCAATGGAAAAAATATGTCATTCGAATATGCCATTAAAAGACAGTTGCTTTTTAAATGCATATTGTCTTGCTCTTTCCAAGATAATGACTGTTATTATTAGTTTAGATGATAGAACATAGTAACATTATATATTAATTCATTAAAATGTATTTACTGAACATTTGCATTATGCTGAATACCTGTAAAGAAAGGGAGAGTTTTTAGTTTGGTGGGAAAGGTAGATCATAAACAATCACATTGAACATGTTTGTTATTGTGCTTGTAATACCATAAAAGCAAAGAAACGGATCATAAATACTCGAGAATAGATTTAAAAATCTATGCATTGTGGTTTGTTGGTCCTAGAGGCCTCCTGGGGGAAGTGATATTTAAGTTGAGACCATTAGGGTGGAGATAGCTGTGGGAAGAATGAGATCAGGGAAGGAAATACCAGGCAGAAAGAAAGCCCTGAAGAGAGACCTGATGGGAGAACATGGCAAAATCTTTGAAAATTTGGAAGAATTGTCCAGTGGCTGGGAGAGTGGTGAGGGAGGGAAGGTGGAAGGAGGCTGAGCTGGGTGACACAGCCATGTAGGTGAGGACTCTGAGATTAATGCTAAGGATAAGGAAAAGATTTTGGAGAATTGCTATGCTCCTAGGGGAATTGACGGGTCAGTAGAAGAGCCACCAGCAGGTCCAAATATTGTAGTGCCTGAGCAGCTGCCCTTAGAGGTAGCCTCAGGGACTGTGAAAGCATATTGGGTGGGAAGCCATTGTGGGGGGTATGTGGGAATCCAAAAGGACATTTTGGGCTGAGTTCAGAGTAAGAGTTAGTCAAGGGCTCCACTACCTGCCCTAGACCAGTTATGTAAAAAGCTGGGAGTGGGGTGTACCTCAGTGGTCGAGGGCTTGCCTAGCATATGTCTTGAGTTTGATCCCCACCACCTCAAAAAAAGATAGATTCCTCTGGGAGAGGAGAACAAGTGTTTGTTTTCTTAAAGCTTTGTGCATCCAGGGTTGACACCCTGATGTTGTTGAGGAATAAAATGGGAAGAATTGGATATCAATAAGACTGGAGCAAAGAGGGACATGACTTAAGGGATAATAGAAGTGTGACCCCAAACAGAGTTTCAAGTACTTGCTGTAAGACAGGGAGGCTAATTAAAGTTTGACAGGGTCTTCTTAGCTCATCCACTCACATAACCCTCTCTTGCTTTCCCCTGGATTACAACCAACTGCAATGGTAGTAATTTAGGTGTGTGCTTGATGATTCACACATAAGTTACTTCATGTCAGGAGCTGTTTCCTCTTTACTTGTTATTGCTTGTAGTAGGTAGTGAAGACACCTGCATGTAAAAAAAAAATGTGCAACAAACACATATTTGTTGAATTAAATTAAGATGAGCCACTTAATCAACTCTTCCTTTGCCCTTTCTTGTTCTGGACTCAGCAAAATGTTTTCCTGTGGTATTGCTGAATTGATCTATAGTATATTTCTGGGATATACATAATTTAGGGATTCTAAGTTTTGATTAGGTTATCTGTATTTTGGTGATTTTTGAGGGGGTGTTACCAGGGATTGAACTTAGGGGCACAGGACCACCGAGCCACATACCCAGCCCTATTTTGTATTTTATTTGGAGACAGAGTCTCACATTGCTTAGCACCTTGCTTTTTGCTGAGGCTGCCTTTGAACTCATGATCCTCCTGCCTTAGCCCCCTTAGCTACTGAGATTAGGGGCCTATGCTACCACATCTGGCTATTTTGGTATGTTTAAAAACTATTTCTAGTAGAGAGGAATTTGAATGAACTCACCATAAAGAAATGACTAATGTTTAATGTGCTAATTAACTTGAGTTGGTCACTAATCAATGTTAACATGAATCAAAACAACATACTGTACCTAATTAATACATACAAATATTATATGTCAATCACAAAATTTGAAAAAGTTAAAAGTTAAAGACCCCCCCCCATTTCTCACTTAGGAATATTTAAAATATGTACTTTTTGTACTGTATTTGCTAATTTACTTACCTAGATGGAAGGGCAAACCTGTTTTCTCCAGGTTGACTTTATAAACCTCATGAAAACATTAATATGCTTAGATTGTTCTTTTTAAGCTTTCATTTTATAATGTCACAACAGGAAATAATATGGATATAAGAAACTGACTTTTAAAATATATTTTAAGTTGTCAATGGACCTTCATTTTTTATTTGTTAAATTATTTATTTATATGCAGTGCTGAGAATTGAGCCAAGTGCCTCACACATTCTAGGCAAGTGCTCTACCACTGAGCTAAAACCCCAAGCTGCATTATTTGACTTTATTTTAAAAGTGACCTTAACAGGGAAATTTTTTGGTCTATTCCATCTATTCCTTTTAAAGAAAAAGAAAAAACACTAAGAGCTATAGATTAGTTTATAACATTTGGTAAAAGAAAATTGAAGCATATGAAAAACTAGTAGTGAGATATATTTTTATATAATTGCAATTCCATATTATAAATATTTAAGTAAATTTAAGAGCAAAATACTAGTGATATTTAAAACAAAAAATATTTCATTCTAGAATAAAAACTGGAAGTTTGTAACAATTTAAAAACTTGGGACATATAAATACTTGAATCAGAGGTCAACCTACATAATATAGTGTGCTTTTTTACCAAATATTTTGATTTTCTCCTGAGAAAAAAGGCAGAATGAATTATTTTCTACAATAAGATATTTGTGATAATGACTTCCTAATGTTCTTAGGTCCCATTTTTTCCATAAGGTTGATGACCACCAGGGGGATATAGAAGCCCTGGTAGCATTAATTCTCAGCTTAAGGCAAGAAATGGATTTTTGAAAATTGATCAAAATTGTGGGACTCCCCAGCTTTGAAAAAGTAGAGTGTTCACACACTATTTTTATTAAGTGATTCCAACAAAAGTTGGGTCTGGCTTAATCAAGGGCATAAACTAAATTCATTTATAAAAAATCATATGAGGGAACTGCATATAAAATAATAATAATTACAATAATGTTCAGTAATATTATTACAGTCCTTCCCCAAGGAGCTTCAAGCGCTTGGCAATTGTCTCATTAATTCTCAGGAGCTCTCTTGGAAGGAGTAGAGCAATAAATCACCTATCGAAGAGATGTTTTAAATAGGAATGTCAATTATGTTCTTAATAAATAAAGGCTTATCTACAAAGATCACAGTTCACTTTTAAGAGAGTAAACTTTTTCTTTACAAGAAATGAGTGGCTAAACAAAAACTTTATTCAAAATTAATTTTGAAAAATAGCTCATTGTTTCCCTTTGTGTTTTAATTTAAACTCAATTACCTGTCATTCCTGTGACCTATTTTCAAAATTCCATTAAAGTCAGCAAGTAACAAGATTCTTAGCAATCTTTAGTCAGGTGTCATTTGACTATTGGTGATAGAGATTGAGAGCACCTTAAATGTGGAATTTCAATCAATGGCCATCATCTATACTATTGATTAAACATTTAGTTACTTTCATAATGTCCTAAATTTTAAACATTTCCTAGAATTAGTTAATTTTAAGGAGCAATAAAAATACTAAAATAATACCATTGTTTGCAAAATTAATAAGGAAGTTAATGCAATGTAAGGTAAATATGCATGTTTCTTTCTGAAAATAGTGCCTTGTGCCATTATTGGATATATAGATGCCCTTTCCACTCTGAGGTCAGAGTTCAAATTAAGCCTCAATCCTAAGTAAATTGAGATGAATGGTTTGGCCTTTGTCCTTGGAGTAAAATAGTCCATATCACAGAATCACCATACATCTGTTTGTGCACAATTGGCATAATTGACATTCTCCTAGGACTTTGTTGGCATTGAAAGTGAAGCTATTTCTTACTACTATTGAAGATTCTTCACTAGTTCGTGGATTAAAAAAAAAATAGTGTAAAAATGGCCCAAAATATATCTGTTCACTTGTGACAAGGGAGAATTATGTCTCATCATAATCAATTTGGTAATTGATAATAGTACAGTAAAAACTAATACAATTATTAAGATTGGATGTACCTCTGGGAAATGAC
Organism: Spermophilus citellus; assembly: GCF_964194105.1. Lineage (NCBI taxonomy): Eukaryota > Metazoa > Chordata > Mammalia > Rodentia > Sciuridae > Spermophilus > Spermophilus citellus. Next base: position 136,533,716 of record NC_138188.1, on the reverse strand, counting down.
AAGGTAAACAGTTGGAATAATTCTGAAGAGGTCACTACCTTCACCTTGCTACTAGTTTTATAACTACTTATACACATTTATACTAAGAAAAATCAAGATTGCCTTTAAATTCTAAAGAATTAAAAGTTTTTCATATTTATCATAAACTTTTAAATTTAAGTGAATAGCTAAAATATTAGAGCCTCAAAGGTATTTGATAATAAAAACTCTAATGATACTACATATAGGTGGAAAAAAATTGATTCTAAAATTGACTTTGTTTCATAGTTTACTATGTTAAGAATAGCATAATTACATAATTTCTCAAAATTTGTACTATGTATATGACACTATATCAATTTGAAAAAGTTCTCTAACCAGAAAAACTGTAAGTGAAACATTTATTTGTACATAATTTTACTTAGGAAATCATAGAACGATGTAGTACCGTAAATAAGTATTAAGCATAGAGAAATAAACAGTATAGAGGCAAGTATGTTATTCTTAAATATGCTCATATTTTTAATCATGTAGTTCATTTATTTTTTTGGTAGGAGTGATTGATTTTATTTTTTGCTTTAAAATATAGTTGATACTATAAGCAAACAATCTAAAGAATTTGTAAGGAATTTTTTTGTGTATTGGAAAATTATATGAAAATGCAGGATGATTACTTCCATTGTCCTCATTTATTTACCCCAATATAATAAAGAAACAAATCTTTGGTATCCTTGCAGCAGCTTTTTAAAGTTGACACAAATGTTTGAGTTAGAAAAATTTTAACTTTCCATTTGGATTAAATATAAGATTAAAACAAAACAGCACAGCTTGTATTGGTGGGTAAGCCTCAGCAGTTTTTCCAAGGAGTTATAAATCTGTCTTTCCTTCATTTTTAGTGACCACTAAGGTTGTACTATTGGATTATCCAAAGCTGTCATTCTCTTAATGTACTGGCTGAAGAAGGGGCCCTCTAAACATAAAAGTAATATTGTAATTTGAGTTGGTGGGTGCACTGGTAGGCCTGTCAGTTGAATCTATACTCAATTAGAACTCAGTTATACTTATTCTATTACTTTTGCTAATTATTGATATTTTCATTACCATTCTTATTCCACAAAAGTTAAGCCAATGTGCACCTTTGAGTACAAAAAAATGTGTTATCCATTTACAGCAAATTAGAAAGAATTGATAACTATTTCTAAAATAGAAATTGCCTTAAGTTGTGTGTTAGTTACAGACTAAGAAGATTGGAAAAAGGTCACAGTTTTTTTGTAAGAATAGAATTAACGAAGATAACATAGAAAACACCTAGTACCATGTTTGACATAAGCTCAGTGATGAATTGAATATTGTCTTTTCTAAGTTTGTTGATGAAGATCACCTTTTGCTACTACCTTCAGCCTCAGAGGGCACCGACCTCTGGCAGTAGGTAGAATACCATAGCTGCTGCTGGTATGAAGTAGTTATTCTGGGAAAGAACCCTACATATCACATTTTCCTTACCAGGTTTTTTTTTACTAGGTTTACCAAGCTAACCAAGACATCCTGGTTTTAAAGAAGATGCAGCTGAACTTCAAAAGCTTTTCCTTTTAATATTAACGATATAATGTATTAATGTTTAAAATCATAATTACTACTTTGTTAAGTGGTATTACTGTTCAGGGTATACAATCTTCAGTTCTAAATAGGTTATTCAAAAATCTTTTCTTTCTTTGAATTTCTCTTTTCGTTACCATTCCTTTTATGATCTTGGTGTATTTTTCTCAAAATACTTGCGAGTGTATTTTTTCAAAACTTTGCAAACACTTGCAAGTACCTAGCTTTTTGCTGTTTCTGCTGTTATGAATTGTGCTAGAGGGAAGAATCAGCCCTTTATTTTGCAATACTCCTTCTTTCTCACCACTGGGAAAGCACAGGCTTTTTGGTTAATATTTATGTCAAGGGTGTGAATCTTAATTTGATATGAGAAAACATATTTTCGTGATGAAATAAAGCTGTAAATCTTATGTGTTGGAAACAAAGAGAGAAATTAAGACAGCTTTTGCAAAGATGTTCCCTTCTGTTGTGCCATCATTTCCCAAGGGAAGAGAGGGAAGCCATTTTGTTTTGACTCTTAAATGAGAATGAATGAATTACCCTATAGAGAATAGTCTTTGTTTAGATGAACATTGTATAGAATGAGGCATACTCATTTTTTTTCCATTGCTAATTTCTGAAACCTCCTATCAACCATTCGCTTAACAGCAGCTTTAATATTCACTCGGAAGGGAAATATATCTTGAGAGTGTAATTCTAACACATTATTCATTTGTGGGGGAAGGGTAAATGGCATCCAAACAGCATAAGAGGAGGCAGAATTGGAAACAGAATGTGTGAATGAAGACTTTAATGTTTTGTGAACATTAAATTCAATATAATTCCAGAATCAAATGTGCACAACCCACTTCCATGGTGTATTGTGTAACTCACATCATTCACAGAACACATTATCTGAAATCGAGGTGGGCACACTGCAGTCTGTAGGCTGCATTCATACTGCCACCTGTTTTTTTAATGACCCACAAACTATGGTAATGTTTTCTTAACACGTTTAACTAGTTGACATAAACAGTAATGATTCATGATGTGAAACTTTCATTAAATCTAATTTTCTTATCCACAACTAAAGCTTTATTGGGACACAACAGCACTGCATAATCAATGGCTATCTTTGTGCCACAAAGGCAGAGTTAAGTAACTGTGACAGAGACCTTATAGCTTGCAAAAATTAAAATATTGACTATATTGCTTTTTAAGAAAAAAAAATTGGTCATCTCTGATTTAGAACAGAAGGGTGATAACTTGTGTCTCAATGTTGGACCATCAACAAAAAGGCTGCTTTCTGAGTCAGAAATAGACAAACTGAAATGAAGCATAGGATGTCACTTAACAGAAAGGATGAGAGTGGGAGGGCTGAGATGAGTTTTAAAAAATGGAATAAGAAATAGTTAAAAGTATGAGGATACTTTGCCAGGCAAAGAAATTGACAGCACTATCCTTCAAAAACCTGTTATCATAAGGGTGAATGATTAAACTTGTTATTTAACATAAAGGGGTCAATTTGGACTTAGGACAGTAGGTGGATACTTTACCGAAGCATATGTTCCTTCAAGGCAAACGATATATACTAACAAAATTATGGTACTTTGGAACTTTTTTGAGTTAAGGACTTCTAGTACTTCAGACATTTAAGCATAAGCTATTTAACCACTTGGCCAACATGTCTGGTGGTAGTTAGACCTAAAGACTTACTTATTCTCTGTTTAATTCAGTAAACATGTACTGAGCACCTCCTTTGTTTGAAGTACACTCCCAGGCACTGGATTAGAGTATTAAGCAGGTTAGACCAAGTGCCTTCCCCCTTGAATTGGCTTCCTAGAGTTCTTGATGGAGGTAGGACCACACGTAAAGATACAATCCAAGTGTTGGTAGGACCAGGCTTCCCTGAAGGCACTAAGGTTGAACTGTATCCTTCCAAGTATTTGTTGCAATCCTAATCCTGAGCAATCACAGTGTGATATTATTTGGAAATAGAATCTTTCCAGGGATGGTCAAGATGAGGTCATTAGGTGTATACCTTAGTCCAATATGATTTACAGATAAAAAGAGGAAATTTAGACACAGAGGCAGAGAAACAGCAAGTATTCATATAATAGTACAGGAGTAAGAAATGCAATATGCAAGCCAAAAATTATCAGCGAGTCACCAGAAACTGGGAGAAAAGCATGAGACAGATTCTCATAGCTCATAGAAGGAACTAATTTAGCCAGCACTTTGGATTTGAACGTTGAGCTTCCATAATGAAGTGTGAAACAAATTTCTGTTGTCTAGGCCACTTTGTAATATTTTGTTAAGACAATGCCAAGACAGTAATACATCTCCTTCACCCCTTTTGACTTCTCGAGGACTAGATGTCTCTGGCCTTGTGGCAACAAAACTCCTGTCCCTTTCTTTTTTTCTTTTTAGAGAGAGAGAGAGAATTTTTTTTTTTAATATTTTCGGCGGACACAACATCTTTGTTTGTATGTGGTGCTGAGGATCGAACCCGGGCCGCACGCATGCCAGGCGAGCGCTGCTACCGCTTGAGCCACATCCCCAGCCCACTCCTGTTCCTTTCTTGGTCATCATAGGAGCTGCTCCCCAGGGTCTTTGTGTCTTTTTCTGACTCTTATCAGGAAAATAAACTCTAAACTGTAAACTGGAGTTAAATTAAAATTTAATATAAATGTCCCTCATAATTGTTGAATAATGGATATTTTACGAAGTTTGTTCAAACTTCCTAGCCTATGATTTTGTAGGTTTTTTTTTTTTCCCCTAGAAATAAGAAAAGCAACACTCCATTGGAAAAACTCCAAAATTAAATGGAATGGAATGGGTAATGTTTCTCCTCCTTTGAAGTGAGTGATGTTGTTTTGGAAAGCATGGTCTTGAAGCAGCTTACCCAAGGGGCACAGAGACTCTTCCACAGACTTCATATGAGGTGAAAGCCATAATGGTCGCATGTGTAAATGCTCCATCCTGTGAGCCACCACCATCTCTGTGCCCATTTCAGGGTCTTTTAGGCCATTTATAAAGTTATTAGGAAGCCATCAGCTTCCTGTGGTGAAGAATTGAACAGAAAATGTCCTTACTTCCATCAAGCTGAGCCGTGTCCTTCAGAATTTACTCCCAAAGAATCACTCTGCCCACTAATCCAGGTCCTTGTAAATTGTCCTCTTTTATCTGGGTTACTGCAAGAGCCTCATACTTGATTTTTCTCCTTCTACCCTTCTTGACTAACCAGGGTGGGTTTTGAAAGGGCGAACCAGCTCTCTGAGGCATTTAAAGCACCTCAGTGCGTTCTATTGAGTTGATGATGGGTTGTAATCATTAATATGGCCTATGAATTCCTACACAGTCTTGGCCCTAACTTCTAAACTTTATTCTACAACTCTTTCCCAAACATACCCCAGTCACACTGATGATATTTCGGTTTTCTAGAACATATGAAGGTCTTTCGCATTTAAGGACATACTTATACTATGATAGGAGTACTCTTTTCCCGTTCTTACTTTGTATAACTCCCTTTATCTTTCAGGACTGTGCTTATGAGTCATTTTGAGAAAACTTTCTTGACAAATAATTCAAATCAATTCTTCCTTTTACATCCTCCTTAATCAGATTTATTACAATTTAATAACATTTTTATATTTTCTCTCTGGGAATAGGTACTAAACACACATCTGAAGAAATATATTTTAAGTTTAATGTGTAGTAGAGATTCTAAGCTTCATTCATTCTTCACATTTGTGTGCTTTGAGGCTTGGTCTTGCATTAATCTTTTATCATTTTAGTTCAGGATAAAATTTATATTTATTTATTACAAACACACCATAATAAAGTGAATTTTGTTTTTATGAAAGAACAGTTAGGCCATCATCATTTAGTTTAATACAGTGATTAGCAGAAGTTATAAAGGAAATCATTTAAAACACTTGAATAGGAAATGAATCTGTTAAGCCTTGTGTTTATAATATTGTTGCTTTTGAGTGGTTTGTAGGTAAGTATTGAGGAAAATGCTTAACAGATATGAAAACAATTTTACTTTAAAATTATAGCAAAGGAGTATTTAATCCAAAGGGGGTTAATAAATTTCTCAAAGGAAAAAGGGTTGTAATTATATTTAATCACTATCATTAAAAATAGTATTTCACAGGTTGAATGATTTTACCTCAGTGTTCTGAATACCAAGTAAACATCGACCATTATTTTTCTAATGTTCAGTTTGTTGTAAGAAAGGAGCAGAGTGAAGAAAGGGAAGAAAGCATGCTGTTCTGAAAACACCTGTAGGGTGAAATAAAAATGAAAGGAAATATTCCTTGTAATTGCTTAAAATCCATTAAAAAGGTTGCCTTTCCATGCAAAAGAGGGCAAAAGGTTGTGAGAAACACATTATAGAAAACAAAGATCAATGGGACAATATGATTAATTCGAACTTAAATAGGGAGGGTTCCCCATTTGTCACCCAGTGGCAATTTGCAGGAAACCTTAGCATTTCATCGAAAGGCTACTGTGAACAACTTTAAAACAATTAGCCTTCCTAGAACTGGGACTGAGGGCCTTCCTGAGTCCTCCTTGAGTGCACAGAAACCCCCTGGTTAATCTTCCCTTCTTTTCTGTCAACATGAATATTAAGTGGTTTCCTCCCTAGTGCACTATTAAGTTGTCTTATTCAGTATCACTTTCTGGGGACTCCACAGTTTGTCCTTCATGCTGAAGACGAACAGATAGGCTTGTTCAGTGGGCCTGGTGTCAGTCTCCATCATTACATGTGAAGTTACACTTCATCTTGAAGCTTTATGCCTAAGATGTTCTCACCTGGATGCATACACAAAAATGGGAGTTCGAGAGGTTTCTTAAATGGGTCATATATTTTAACTTTTTTTCAAACCAACTATTTTGATCACTATTTTTTTTTTTTACGAATTGCTTAATATATGTACAATGAATGGCATTTACTCACAAACTAAAATCCTGTGTGTACAAATGAGCATTCTCATTAAGCAGATAATGTTAATATTTCATTTTTATCACCAGTACCATGCACATTTATGAATTATAGATGCAGATTGAAATTTAATTTGACATAAATATTCAAGTATTTTGTGATTGTTTTCACAAATATTAGTGAGTGAGGTAATTGCATTTTCTGTTCTCCACATCTGTGAAGGCTACCTTTAAAAAATGTCACAGTGTCATTCTGCTTCACATCCTTTTGTCTTTCTTTTCTCTAAAGTTCAGTTTTAAAGTATGTTTCCTTCCAACTGTGCCATAACTCTAGGACATAAAAGAAGTAGTTATATAAAGACAAACATTGCAAGTTAAAAAAAAATAAAAAAATAAATAAAAGAAGTAGTTAGGAACAGATGATTTTTTATGTGTATTGTTTCCTTACAAATGCCTACTAATGCAATTAGTTACGTTCCTGAGAGGGTCTTTGTATTTATCTATTATATTTTGAAGGAACCAAGGCACAGTCTTTTCTAACACATTAGGGTGTTTATTGGCTCAGCTGGTTGGCTGACAGATGTTCCTTTCAGATGGAAGAAGAACTAATACAGCTAGATCAATTAAAAAAAAAAGTTGTGTCTTGGGTGGATTCACAGCTTTGTGTTTCTCTGTCATTTTTAGAGGAACTGTCCCTAGAGGAAACATCACCTTTATTATTTTTCCCCTTCTGTGATGTATATTAGTCACTAGAACATTACGTATAAATAAATAAATGATGAAATAATGAATGAATGAAATCTTTTGAAGAAATAATATTATTTCCATACAGCATAAATGTCCCTGAGGACCCAGTGAGATGACAGTGTAGCAACCTTTCCTCCAAAACTTAATGAACATTTTAAAGTGCTAGATGTTGATTGCTGCTTTATTCTTTGTAGGGTCTTGAGAAGAAATATTGAAAAATGTCAAACTTTGAATATCCAGTATTTTCAGGTGAAGGTTTTTGTTGTTAGGATGTCTCTGTCGTAGCACTTAGAACTTCACATGTAGAAAGTTGATTACTTTAAAACCTAGCTTATAGTAAACAAGTCATAAATTGAAGAGGAGATGTCATCTTGCTTCTTGTCAGTGACATATACATAAAATACATCTCTGTACCTTAGCATTATATGGCATTCTATATTAGCATTATAGAGTGGCTAAGCAAATTTATTAGGAATCATTTATTTTCTTCAAACTTCACTTGAAAACATTTTTTTCTTGTCCTATTTATATTGGAAGGTACAGGATGTGGAAAGCTGTATGGACATAGTAATACTTTAGGTGAAAATACTGATGGATTTCAATAATACAGGAAGGTGGGAACATCAGTAAGATTTTAGATTTATAGTCATGTTTTTCCTCTCTCATGGAGGCTAGGCACTGTTGAGATTATTTGGGATTCCTCTCCTTGTGTTCATTAGTGACTTGGAAGTGGATTAGGAATACTCAGTGTGGTAGGGTTGGGCATTACTGTTTTCTTTAATCAATATCCTCCTGATGAGAATAATCAACAGAAAAAATATATAAAGAAAAACCTTTTTGTACTTTTGTTTTAGTATATATACAAAATATTATTTGTGTATTTTCTCCAAAAGGAAAGCTTTAATTATATACTATTATTTCTTTTGGAACCTAAGTAGGACTTAAAATACTGTCTTTTGCTAAGCTCAGGATATTTCTCAAAAGTGCAAAAACAGTTTGAAATCTTGGCCACATTTTGTTGTCTTGTACTGCTGTGTTAGTCAGCTTTTCATCATTGTGAATAAAATACCTCTTAAGAACAACACAGAAAAGGAAAAGGGTATTTTGTTTCAGCAGTTCAGTCCATAGTTGGCCCATCCCCATTGTTCTAGCCTGAGATGAGGCAGATCATCATGGTGGAAGGGTGTGGTCGAGGAAAGTGGCTGAGCTCCTGCAGGTAGGAAGTGGAGACAGAGAGGAGCCAGGGACAAGAAATATGAGTTCCAAGAGCACACCTACAGTGACCTACTTTCTCTGCCATGCCCCACCTACCTAGGGTAACTACTTGATAGGTAATCCATTTAAACTATTAACCCATCAAATGGATTAATCTGCTGATCACATTTACATAATCAGTGGATTAATTATCTAAGCTTTTCACCTCTGAAAATTCCTGCATTGCTTAATACATGAGTTCTTGGGAAAACACCTGGTATCCAAACCATGAATCGCTTATTTTTAAGGACCCAATTTATTTTCATCATTTACTTTTACTCTCAAAAAAACGTAATATATAAGTTCTATATATTATTTCCCATACATTGGTCATTAGTATACCCCTTTAGTTGTGCCTTCTTGTGAATTATACTTCAGCTTATGAAAACTCTTCAACTTTTAGGGATTAAATTAGACTGTTTTATAAATATTGTACCTAATTTAAGTGTTTAAATCTTGTTTGGAAGAAGGGAGACATCTTAATATACATGGTCCTAAAGCATCTAATGGAAACTTCTTATTATTTATTTATAGATTATTTTTATAAATGATAGATGTTTTATAATGTAGAGAAAATAAGTAAAGTTGGAGAAAGTGAGCATTTCTCCCCCCCCCCCAGGTCAAGCAATGTCCCACTAAACAACTATAACTTATTTTTAAATGAAACTATATGAAATCTTGTCAATGATTGCATCAAAAATTGAGTAAAATTGTTCACATATATATTAGTTGTGATTTTGGATATAAATGATGTAGCACTTTGCATCATAAATAACTTACAGTAATGTACAGGTAAATCTATATGAAACATTAGCATTTACTTTAATCAAAGTTATACATTCAACATTATAGAAAATTTTGAGATTTGAATGCCTTTGTACTCCAAAAAGGAAGTTAAAATTCTGAGCTTTCAGTTTTGTTTTTGTGTTACTGTGAATTGAACCCCATGAGTCACATCCCAGCCCTTTTTATTTTTCATTTTAAGACAGGGTCTTACTAAATTGCCAAGGTGGAGTTTCCAGTTTTGTATTAAAGAATTCAGCAAACTGATATGGATCAGTGCAAATTCTACAGATTGTTTAAAGCTGGAGAAGCTGAGGTTTAAAAGGAAGGAATTTGGTAATAAGGACCTTTTAAAACGTTATTGGAGCTGCTCAATTAAACTGTTGCTTCTGTATAAACTATTTAAAGTAAAACAAGGATCATTATACAAAAATTGTACTGAAAATGAAATAATTTCAGTAAAGCACCCTGTCCTTAAAAATTCAACAGAGTATAACTAAGTGGCTTAATGTTTGTTAAACATGTTATGTATAGCAGAGAGTACTGTGCTGGGCACATAAACTACTAGGTGCAATCCTACAGAAAAAAACAAGATCTTTATAATTAACTAAAATTCCAGGACAGCAATCGATAAACTGCTTCTTATACTCTTTTATACAGGTAAGTAGCAAGCCTGGTCAACTTTAGTTTTATTGCAGGTGATTCCTGGTGTGGGGCTTAGCATAAAGGAATTATTGGCAAAGGTTAGTCAAGAAAAGATTGGAATCAACTGAGACTGATACTGTCCATCATCAACAGGACCTTCCAGTCTTATCTAGATTTTCAAGGGTTTTATTCTTTTTAAATATTCATTAGTGTATTATATTATACATAATAGCTGAGTTTGCTTTGACACATTCATAAATGCATGTAACATATTTTGCTCTTGAGAGTGAACTTACGCATGAACATATATAGTTCTAGATTCTCTGTCTCTGCCACTCTGTACTTGAGACCTAAGTTTTCATTAATATGTAGAAGTTAAAAAGGTAGATCTCATAGAAGAAGAAAATAGAATAGTGGTTACCTGAGGCTAGGAAACAGAAGAGGTTAGAAAGAGGCTCGATAAAAGTGTATCTAGATAGAATCAGATGGAAAAAATGAGACTTAGTGTCCTGCAGTGTAGGGACAATAGTTTACAATAGCTTATTATATATCTTACAAATAACTGCTAGGAAGGTGTTCACAGTGCCTTGATTTAAGAAAATGGTAAATGTCGAAAGAGATGGAAATGCTAATTACTCTGATTTGATCACTATACAATGTGTATATGTATTAAATTATCATACTATATCCCATAAATTTGATTGATTTTTTACATGTCAATTAAAAATAGAAAAAAGTAGACATCCAATCAATACTTTTACAATTCTAAGTTTTATGAGTTTCCTTAACACTGAAGGAAGTACTGGATATGTCCCCTTCAAGTATTTTACTACCTCATGGCAATACGGGGTTAAGTCAAAGTAACAGGGCACAAGACCCTAAACTGCAGGAGATGTGGAATCCTGTCCTCCAACACGTAGTTTTAGGTCTGTTTCAATGATTAATGAAATTATTGATATTATTCAGGTGACTTTTCATATGAAAGTCAAATACAAGTAGTTAATAGATCACATTATCTTTCCACTCATATATCATTTCAGCACTTGCAATAATTATATTCTTAAAACACAGTTTGTTTTTATGATTGAAAAAAAATGTAAATGTCATTGAAAAAATCAACACTGCTTCTTACCTACCTTGCAGTTAGTGAGCATCCACAGTTGAGAACTTACAACACAAAGACATCTCCCTTAGGTTTTATTCTTTAGCTTACTTAACAGTTTATCAATTGTTGTCCTAAAATTTTAGTTAAATATAAAGATCTTGTTGGGTTTTTTTTGGTAGAATTTCCTGAAATACTTTGCTCCAGGCACTTATATCTCATATTCCATAAATTAATTACCTGTACTAATTCACTTCTTATAACACAGGGTAGGCAATATTATTGCCACCATTTTTATACTGAGGTACTAAGAGTGTGAGCAATTTGTCCACAGTTCCCCAATTACTATGTCAGAATTTCAAAATTGAGTCTACAGTATATGTTCTCCAATAGCCCTACTGTACTGGCTTAAACCTGATAGGGTGCTTTAAAATTAAGAAAAAGAGTAGTTAACATTTTTATATTTGTGGTTCTGTTTCATCCTAACCCAGTATGTAGAAGCAGATAGAATTTTCTTTTCTTTTTTTTTTATTAGTTGCTCAAAACATTACAATGATCTTGACATATCATACATTTGATTCAAATGGGGTATGAATTCTTATTTTTCCCATGTGTGCAGATTGAAGGATCACATTGGTTATACAGCCACGTTTATACATACTGCCATACTAGTGTCTGTTGTATTCTGCTGCCCTTCCTATCCCCTTACTATCCTCCCTCCCCTCCCCTCCCCTCACCTCTCTCTACCCCATCTACTGTAACACATTTCTCTCTCTCTTTTTTTCCTTCCCCCTCACACCTTCTTATATGTAATTTTGTATAACAATGAGGGTCTCCTTCCATCTTCCATGCAATTCCCCTTCTCTCTCCCATTCCCTCCCACCTCTCTTCCCTATTTAGTGGTAATCTTCTCATGCTCTTCCTCCCTGCTCTGTTTTGAGTGACCCCCTTATATCAAAGAAGACTTTCAGCATTTGTTTTTTAGGGATTGGCTAACTGAAGCCCAAAGAGGAAGTGTTCCAAGGGCAAATGTGAGTTTGAGGTAGGCCCAGGAGTGGTTGGTTTTGTTCACGAAGAGATGTTTATCGCTCACTCTTTCAAATAGAGATGGATCAATGTTTTCCATGGGGACCAAATTCAACAGGACTGCCAGTTTCCCAGAGCCCTTGGTTTCTTCACCTCAGCTTCTCTGTTTGTCTTGTAATTACAGTGACCCAGCTACCCATAGGCCTTATCTTTTAGAAATTTGGTCAGAATTATAAAAATAGGTTATGTATTCTGTTGTTTATTTCAACTGTTAATAGTTTATTATGCCTTATGGAGGCATTTTGACATTTTTCTATTCCATATGCTAATGAGACTGACTTACTAGACATCCTTCATTACAAGATAGACTTTTTGCTAAGTGTTTTTCTGGCTGATCTTATCAATTTTTCTAACAGCAAAAGTATTCCTGAGGCTGATTAGGAATACTTAATATCTCATTATGGTGCCTTTAAAGTTGAAAAGAAAATTAACATTATAAAGATATATTAGGGGGCTGGGGATGTGGCTCAAGCGGTAGCGCGCTCGCCTGGCATGCGTGCGGCCGGGGTTCGATCCTCAGCACCACATACCAACAAAGATGTTGTGTCCGCCGAGAACTAAATAAATAAATATTGAAAAATTCTCTCTCTCTCTCTCTCTCTCTCTCTCTCTCTCTCTCTCTCTCTCTCTCCTCTCTCTCTCTCTCTTAAAAAAAAAAAGATATATTAGGTAAGAAGTATAGCTATAAATTAATGAAACCATGGTCATAGGTTGCATATGAAGAATACTTTCTGGTACTTTTTTCCTTTACATAACCTGGGACCCTTATTCATTTATTTTTTCCTAATTACTGTCTCTACAGTGATGTTTATTCCACAGGTATTGCTGTCCAGTCCATGGGGGAGTGTTTACACTGTGACTTTAATCATGGATTACAGTAGAACTTCCATGGGAGTGAATGTGATTGCTAGCCAGGGGCCATCTTGCTTAAATCACCTATGCTTCAGTGAATAAATTATTGCATAGTTCTGAAATTCAGAATTGATTTGAATAATATATTGGTTTCCCAGAGTGGGGTTTCCATACAGCTTTGTGGTTATTAGACAAACTCATCTAATCTCAGAGGAATCTACAGAAGATAGATTTCTAGAAAATTTAGTGTTATATTATATCGTAATATTATAATACATTGTAATATTCTCATTGCACATTTATTTACCTAAGGAAAAACCATATTGGTTTGCAAAGCTTCCTGGACAAATGAGCATATTTTTCTCTCTTCCTGTAGTTTTCTTCTCTTGGCTTTTGTGTCCTGGGTTTCTTCCCAAGCAGTGTTATGCAAATGAACCAATTAATGGTAGATAAAATGGTCTTCCTACCTCGCTGTGTTGGTAACTGGAAGGGCAACACTGTAAGTCACGTACCTATTCAGTGGATTCTATAGGCCACTGTGAGGGTCTGATTAGCTTGACTGTGGAAGACAATCGCAGAGGCATCTGCTCGGTTAATTTTGAGAGAAAATTTACCAGATGGAGGCTGAAGATTTAAGTGATTAGAAGGTAGTAGATTGGAATACAAATTGGATTAAAAGAAATTAGATTGATATAAATCGAATTGAGTCACAACAGTTTGTGTTGTTCGTACCAAGGGCCAGTGGATTATGGGAGAAGCAGATGCTCCAATGAGATAGGAATTAATGTGGCTTTGACAGTCCATCTGCGAAGGTCTGAATATCGAGTACATCCCTAATCTCTCTCTCCATTTATCAATGCCATAATGTTAATTAGTACTTCATTCATTAAGTTACTTACAGGAGAAAAAACCTCACCCCTATCCCCTCTTTGCTTGAGAATTTGTTATTCTGCCAAGAACTGGAAAGCTCTTTTCAGCTGAGCTAGCCACCGGTGACTGAGAGGGTAGACCTGTGTCCTGTCCCTCATGCATACAACTGCCTCTGGTTCAAGCACAGGAGTTTGAAAATATTCACTCCTGTATTTTTCTCTATAACTATATAGTCAGTAGGAGCCATTTGTTAATGCCTAGACACAGCTCCACTTAAAAGTGTGAATGAATTAATCTGATAATATAATCATGCATATTTATACATTCCGGATTTTATAACATATTCACTGAGTCATATGTTTTGCTTAATGGAATAAATATTTGACATTAATATTGAGTGTCAGATTCCTCCTTGAAGGGAAAAATGAGAAAATTGTGTTCCATGATTCTGTTTGTTTATACTCGTGTGTGTGTGTGTGTGTGTGTGTGTGTGTGTGTATGTGTTTGATGTCGCTGGACTAGATTATTTATATAGAATGGTTGACCCTGATTGTTCAAGAAAAAATTTAAATGAAATGTAAAGAGACATATCATTTTAAATACTTGTGCTTATACTAGGAATATGATCCTTTAAAATCCAAGAGGTATTGACATGGAGCCTCATTATTACACCTTTGGTCACAGTAGTGAAATTCAGCAGAAGGCAGCTCTGTCTTGGATCCCATCCAAGGGAACTGAGCCAGTGAAGATCCAAAGGTGATCTCACCTCTAAGATAGCCCGAGGGTGTGTGCACTCTAAGGACAGCCATGCAGAAATGCCCTAGTGTATTAATAACAATAAGGCAAATACAACTTTTGGAGACTAAGGCGGTGAGATGGGCCAAAATAGGAACACTGAATCCTGTGATGCAAGAAGTATAGCATTAAAGGTTGTGCCAATTCATTCAGAAATAATTGTGATACAAACCTGGGCTGCCTGCCAGTGTGCAAGCAGTAAGAATTTCTATTTTTGTTATGTGAAGTAAGTCAGTGGCTTGTGCAAAAGCCTGTTAGGTGTTGTAAGTTTTTGGTTTATCAAAGAAAATTCTATGGACAATGAAAAGTTCATGCAAGGTGCTTAATGTAGGAAATATATACATTCCTCACCTGGGATAACAAGGGGCTTCTTGTGCATTCTCTTCCCAGCATCCATTACTTAGATGGTTGTTGTAATCACTCTTAAAATTGGCTAAAGAATATGATCCTTTTAAAGCCCCTCTTTCTTGCATTTCAGAAATAACCTGACTTTAAGAGTAGGGACTGAATCTTAGGTCTGTCTGAATCCGGACTTCATGCACATTGTCTGCTTAGGGGCTATATTTAAATGCTGTGTGTGGCTCACATTTCTCATTGTGCACTTATGGATGTAAGTTGATTATAACGTAGAAGGTATCAAGCTAGATATTGGCACAATTTAGAAAAGGAGAAAGAAAAAAATACAATGAAATTTTAGCCTGCAAATTATAAACTGTAAAGCAGAATAAGGGTGATAAAGAACAAATTTGTTTCTTGCTGTTGTGAGACAAATTAAATAACACCTGAAAATAATTTAGCATTTAGGGGTAATCCTGTGTTCCTCTTTTGATACTTCAGTGCTCAATCTAATTGTCATTTGTCTAATTAATGGTGGATGTCTTCGTTAAGAACAGTCAGTACATCAAGGTGGTGCTTATTGAGCCTGGCAAAGCCATACACGTGCTTGTATTCATGCTTTTGTTTCCATGACTGACCATTGGGTGTTGAACATATTTTTGAGCCCCAGTGAGGATAATTAAAGTAATCACTTGATTGTAAACTAATGACAACAGAGATCCAACCTCCTCATTTGCTGATTGTTGATAGACTTTCGACCGTTGATATATTTTCCCTGTGAAATGTTTCAGTGTTTTTGTGCATTGGAGTTCAAATTCCATGTGCTAGATATGTGAAACATACCGAAACTGAGTCTGATGCATATGTGTCAACTGTGTTGCATAGATCCAACTATATTCTAATTATTTCTGTTAATAGTCTCCCAAGGAATATTCAGAGATTAGGATTGATTATGCTTCTACCTAGTAAATAGATAATTTTTCTTTGTTTTATATTTTAAAATGGTCATAAACTGTATGGAAAATGTCAGCCAGATTCTATCACAGCTAGCATAGTTAGCTCAAGGATTCATATCTGTGGCAGGTGACCTGCAGGTCTGATGTCAAAAGAGGAAGTTTAGAAAAATGTATCAGGAACAGGCCACCTCAATGAAACAGAGCCTTCTGCATCTTATTTTTTCCTCTTGTAGTCAATATATTCCAAATTTACAGTCAACTGAGAAAATGAGAAACGCGGCCAATTCTAATATAGGAAGTGATGTGCTGACACCTTTGACTATAAACCCAATGTCACAAAGACATCATATAACATGGGTAAATACTTCCCAAACAAATGCCAAGACTTAGCATGGTGCTTCACAGGTTTGTGTTTCATCTCAGGTCTTCCAAAGCAATTTACTTAATCCTGGCTGCATAAAAAATTGTTCTAATTAGTTATACATGATAGCAGAATGCATTTTGACACATTGTACACAATTTGTAATTCAGCTGACTGAATAAATGGATTTCTACTGGCTAGAGGGATGGGAAGAATTTAGAGTAGTCCAAGAAAGTTGGGGAAGTTTTGGCTATTTCACATACTTCCTTGTTTAAAGATAAACTGCAGGTAGATGTTCTAAAATCCTTAGATATTTTTCTAGAAATAAAATGATGAGGGAGAGAAAGGAGGATGCTCAGAAGAGCCAAAGGTGAAATTGAGCCTCTGGAGAGATGGTGGCTGTGAAGCTGAGAGGCAGACATAAACCTGGAGAAAAGGAAGAGCCCATCAGGATCTGAGCTATGTGGATATGAAAGAAATTAAAGAGTTAAAGTCCAGAATGGGGATTTGAGCATGGAGACTTAAAAAGGTAGGGATGATGGGAGGAAGAAGGATGAGATATGACACAAGGAGAGAGGAGAGGGAACAATTTTGAGATACAGAATTTGAGAGGATGACTTGAGTTTTGGGGCTGGCATGTGCATAAAGCCCAACTCATTCCTTAGCTGGAAATACTAAACTGGAGAGTTGAGTCTTTTCACAGAGAAGATACCTGACTCTATGCAAGGGAATGAAGGTTCCGTGGAAAGCCCTGGGGAGAGCAGAGGTTCAAGGTACACACATCTTGGGAGGTGTCACCTGGAGTCAGAAATTACTGAACTCAATTCAAACTTTTAGTTCCATGGTTTACATACAACTCAAAGATATTTTTATTATCCCATTTATGGTAGAAAAATTAATTATTAATCAAAGAAACCAGTAATGATCTTTCTTTAAAAAAAGAAAAAAAAAACAAAAAAACAAACAAACAAAAACAAACAAACAAACAAAAACTCCATGCTGTTTATCTCTTTAAAAAAAAATTGTTCTAATTAGTTATACATGACAGACAGCAGAATGCATTTTGACACATTGTACACAAATGGAGCACAATTGCTCATTCCTCTGGCTGTACCTCTTAAAAACACACAGCCCTTATCAGTTTCTTTGAAACAGAATACATACATGGAATATGAAGCAAACATCACTATATTCTTATAATTTGTACACATTTTCTTTCAAATTTTCACATTCTGCAGCTTTATAAAGTCCAGCTTTTTCGAGTTGAATGTATTGAATTCTTGACTATAAAAGCAACTTCCCATATTTGAAAAATACCACCTTATTCTAAGTTGTCATTACTCTTGTCTTTCACAGTCACTATAGCCGTATACCTTTTTATTTCCTCGGTTGTCGGAATTTTATTTCCTCTTAGCATAATCCAGAATAATTCTGTGTGTTCCACTCCCTTTGCTTTGTGACAAGAAAGCATTGCATTTTGAGAGTGGCTGGAGGGAGGTTAATTCCATGTCCTCCCGGTAACAACCTAAGAAAACCTAGGATCATTGCTTTCATTTGATCCCTCATTTGATAAGGCTTCAAAGTAAATGGACTGAGTGGAAAATAACATTTTTCATAAGTTCTCTAGAAAGTGCAGATGTTTTTTTGAGAGACCCGAGGAATTGAGTCTCATATATTTTAGTGAAACATAATTCAAGCAGAAAAATATCATTTTAAAACATTTATAGCCTTCCCATTTGCTGATTTTCTCCATTCAGCAGAAAAAAGTAAGCTCTTTTTTTTTCTATGCACACAGAATCTTTTAACTGAAAACTACACTCAGTATTTCTCTTGTAATAGTGATATTATCTGGTGGTCATTGTGTTCTGAAACAGAAGACATCTCTGGAAAGGAAATTTAAAGTTTTATTGAATCACTTACTTTTGAAAGAAATCAACAGATATCATTAATAGACAAAAATGAAGAGAAAGTAGATTTTCAGATGAAAAGTATCCTGTCCATTAAGGTAACATATTCCTTATCTACTAAAGTAAATTCAGTTTTCAGTCTCAATTTAACCAACCATTTACACAGCTTTTCAATGAATGTTTTAATAAAATCATTAGTTTTCCAAATAAAACTGTATAAATAAAAATTCCTTAAAGAGATTAACTCAGACTTATTCATTATTTTAATGCAACACATAAAGTGAGGACAAAATTCAAACTTAAAATATTTCTTCAGGGTCCTAAAACTTTGAAAATAGATTGTATTTCAACCTATTTGCACCTGATTAACTGGCCCACTTTTCAAGCTATTTTGTATCAGAAATCTTGTCTAAATTGCTTTTAGTGGAGTAAGCATTTTACTTAGACTTGCTGCATGAAGTAAAAGTGAATTAGGTGTGTATCCTACAGATACCTCTGCAGAAATGTGATGCTGTGGCCCCTCTTCAGTTTGGTCAACTGTGACAACCCATTCAAAGCAACAAATACAAGTTACATTCAGCTGGTTTAAGAGTCTCCTTTGCTCCCCAGGTCCAAGTTTCAGCCAAGAATTCCAATAGGCCTTTGTACGATAGAAAGAAAGCTGAATACGGCTATTCCCAAAATTCAAGGAAAAACAAAAACAAAAACAAAAACAAACTTTCTACTATTGAGGTAACTGTATTAATCCTTGACATGGGGGTCTTTCTCTCTCTCTCTCTCTCTCTTGCAAGAGGTCTAGCCTTATTGTAAAAATACACAATACCATAAGATTTTAATTTAGAGATTAAAAAAATGGGTTGCTTTTACAGGGAAAGAATAATTTTCATTTGGTCCATCCCTTGAAATTACTGTTTAGAGTTTTAAATAGGTTCTAAATTAATCTTCCTGTTTATATCATGTCACCTCAATCAGGTGATGTGCCCTCAACAAATATCATTTGATAGCCCTTAATCCTGTCTAAGATTTAGAGTAAAATCTACCAAAACATGTGTGCTTTTTGTATACTAATCATGCAACGGTTTTAATATTTTCTTGAATACAAGTCATCAGTGTTTGTATAGCTCATTTTGATAAGATAGGTGAGGGATACAGAAAGTTATTTAGAATTAATATTTGTTTATAATTTAGTGAATAAAGGTTGGAAATTATTTCTTCAGTATGCCTGGATAATAATGCTTGGTACTAATGTCCTACTTATCCAATTGGTAATGAGCTGCCATAGAAACTTTCTTAAGCTGTTAAATAGCTTTTTGATCAAAATTAGCTGCTTATAGCTCCTTTGAGATAATAACAAAAGTGACTTTGTCTATTCACTTATTTGTATAACATATTGATTGGGCACCTAATATTTTCATCTTTAGAACTTAATATAGTATGGCAAAGCTGATAAGGTACAGAGCTATGCAACATAAATCCTTCAAGGAGGACCAAATAAGATACATAGAAAGCCCTTCAGTTTGGTAAGTAGGAATGGGTAGAAAATTAGAGAAGAGGGATACACAGAAGCTGTATTTTGAGTGACTTAAAATTACATAAAAGGACCATATTTTGTACAATGATGGTTCCTTGTCTTTATGGGGTCACATATTTCTTTTAAGTATAGTGATCAAGGTTATCCTGATGAAAGATCATACATTATACTAATGCTAGTAATCATAGCAAACTTTTTCTGAACTCTAACTTCCACTCAACACATGCAAAAATGACATTCAATCCACTAGCTATGTTATTGGTCTGGTGCTGGTAAATTCTAAAATAAATGAATCAAAGTATGGAGAGGTAAGAAACTTATCTGAATACACACTTCTATCTAGCATTTGAAAAAGAGCAATTTCAAGCCAGAATTATTCTACTGATAGAGAATCTATATTAACTTCTAAAGATGTACCCCCCCTTTTTTCTCCAGAAGACACATGTACACATACATACCAAATTACATATTATCACTTACTACCATTACATGTAAGGCCATACATAGTTTAACAATCATATTTAAGGGCTGGGGTTGTTGCTCAGTGGTAGGGTGCTTGCCTTGCATGTGTGAGGCTCTGGGTTTGATTCTCAGCACTGCATAAAAATAAATGATTCGAATAAAGGTCTCTCTCTCTCTCTCTCTCTCTCTCTCTCTCTCTCTCTCTCTCTCTCTCTCTCTCTCATATATAAAGGGTAATGGCATAATGCAGTGACATTCACATGGTACACCAATGTCTCCAGGAGATGAATGCTCACTACAAGTGCATGAACCTAAAATCAGCCCTTTTATCCATCACTTGGACATGAGGCAGCTGAGACACTTGATTTAAGACAGCTCTGATTTTTTTTTTGGTAGTGATTAGCCATTATTCTTTTAAGTAACTAACTGAATTATATTAATATTTTTAATCCTGTCTTTTAAAAATACTTAACATAATATATAGTAAAAGAAATTTGTGTGCAGGTTAACCAGGATCATTGAATTTCAATTTAACTTTATAATAAAATGTTTCAGCATAGAGAAAAATATACAAGAGTTCTAGGCACATTTATTCATCCAAAACTCAATTTTAACAAATAGTACATGTATTCACATGTCAGAGGTGTTGGGAATGGCGTGTTTTAGGCACTGACAGGGGGTCTTTGTTATCTACAGTTACTAAGATTAATGTTTCTGCTGTAGAAGTTTCAGAATATAAATCTTAGAAAATAGAAGGCCAAAATGTTATCAGTACATCAGAAGTTTAGTTAAGTAGCACACCATATATTATCTACATCAAGTCAATGTTACTAGTTTTTAGAAAACACTATCGAACAATTTTCTGAGTTTGGAGTTTGATTTATTGCATATTCTGTAAATCTAAACCATGTCAAAATATTTATAACTATGATGATAAGAAGCTAAATTTCAAAGATCTCTTTCCTGGAATAGGGATTGTTTTTGTCATTCTAAGGCAAATCTGCATAACCCATGAAAGCTGCTGATTTGGTGGCAAATCACTCTTTAAAGAATGCCTTCAACCATGTATGATGTAGCAAATTGATTTGAAATAGTAATGGATGAAAGTCCAGGTTAATATATTGCCTCCTCACTGAATTGTTGGAAAATGAGTTTATAAAGTAGGAAATTAATTTGTTATTTCTCAGGAGGAATATCACCCCTAAAAATTTCCTGGAAACCTTTCAGATTAGTGGTTCAAAATTTCTCTTTAGTGTTACAGAGATATTCCCATATGGCCACCCTGGATTCAATTGCTTTCAGTTACTGATTTTAACTTAAACTAGTTCTACATTCCCTCTGGATGCTGGTACACTGATACTGGAGCCCACCTGCTCAGGCAAGGTCAGGGGTTCAGTGCCTTGGAACTGAGCAACCAGAAAATGTAACATTCTTAAGAGAAGATTAAAACTTATCTGATAAACTGAATAAAGCATGGGGTGGTGGAGAAGAAAAGAGGTACAAGTGTTCTAGTTTTAATATTTTTAGCAGTCTCTGTTAATCGTAGATAAATAAGGACTGAAATACATTTGTGAATTCAGAGAAATAGTTTTGTAAATGGCTCTTGGTTACCTTTTCCTGAAATAGAAACTTTTCCCCTCCAAACAAGGAAAACAATTTTGAAGATCTTTGATGAAGTTTGTATTTTAAAAATTAATGAAACATTTACCATGTATTTATTGCCAATGGGAATAAATTTCATAGATGTTTTAGGATAAATTAATAAATTTCAAGTATTACATAAGCTTTTTTCTTTTTTTCTCTTTTAACATAATTGTTAAATTTCAGAGGATTGGCTAAGAATATATATTGGTACACATGGGCTTTGATAGCAGACAAACCTTCCAAGAGCCAACTTTTGCAATCTATACATTCATTAAAAGTATGAATGCTGTCATGTAGCTTTAAGTTTTTTGTTTTGTGATCATAAATTTAAATTGTTCTCATTATCCTCTCTTTTAGATGTGTCCATTAAGACATTATTGATGTGATATCCAAAAAGTGTGGATCATGCTTCAGAGCAATATTTTTGGAGCAATTTATTCTTCTAATTATCTCAGTTTGGGGATAAAAAATAGTGCCATTAAAAACAGGTTAAGTAATTACTCAAGGCCATACAACTAATTATACAAAAATGCAGAAAATAAAGTCAAAACAAAACACAGAACAACTAAAACTTAGTCCTTGGGAATTTCTATTTTAGAATTCCAAAATGTAGGTAGGAGGAAGAGGGTATGAATGATGAAAAGTCATTCAGTAAACAGAGAATGGAGTCAAAGTTAAGGCAACTGTGTCCCATTCCCAGGTGTGGGGGAAAAAAAGTAAAGTTCATTGGGGCTCTAATTACTCTCTGTGTATAACCAGTCTTTGAGATAAAAGTTTTTCTAGTATCTTAATCTTCTGCCTCATTTCATACAAAGGTAATAGAGACCTTGAAATAGTGGGGACTTGCTTTTAGGAAATGAAACATTATTGAACAATTTAATCAGTTTGGAATCATTTCATTGCATCATATTTTGGAGAGCCATATTGTACATCTGAGAACTCTCAGAATTGAAGCTACATTTTGGCTGGGTGTAGTGACACATGCCTGAATCCCAGTGACTCTAGAGGCTGAGGCAGGAGGAGTAAGAAGTTCAAGGCCAGCCTCAGTAACTTAGGGAGACCCTGTCTCAAAATTTAAAAACAAAGGACAAGAAATCAATGTTATCTCAGAGGTACAGCACCCTTGGGTTTAATCCCCTGTACAAACAAACAAATCTGCCCGTTGAATTTGACAAGAAAACATTTTTTAAATTCCTTTAACACATAAAACCCTTTAGTTTTAGAATTAAAAATAGGAACTTTGTTGAGTTTCAGTATGCAAATATGCAAGAGTCTTTGTGCTTTCCAAATATTTACTTACCATCCTATCACATTGTAGGACTTCATCAGGAAAAAATATATATATATCTGAAAGTCCAATTCTCTCTCTCCCTCTTGCAAAAGGGAAGTACACTGGGATTTAGAAAAAATTCAGTGATGTGAAAGTTCTGAGGATTGATTTGATGGAGTGATAGAGGAATTTGTTAATTACATTTTCTTATAAAATATTTTAGCTTATTAATGAGAACAGCATTCATGGTGGCACTGAGACATATTTCTCTCATTGAAGAGAAATTTTGAATACGACTTATTTTGATAGAGGAGAAAGCAGTAACAAAACTTGAATTCTTTTGAAATTGAGTCTAAAGATAATAGCCGGGTCTTGCTAAATGTATCAAGGAGTACAATATTAATGCTAGATTCACCCTTTAGGGAAGAGAACCTTGCTGATGTGATTACTGTTCTATGTGTAAAATTTCACAAATAATACATGTAATGATTTAAAGGAGGAATAGGAAGATACACTGAATACCATGACACCCTCTGATGATCATTCAATCTATCTGATTTCTTTTCTAAACCAACTGGTGAAATGACTTTGATTTACACATGGTTGAAGTAAGGTAGACAATTATAATAATATTAGCTGGATAATAACTTATATCCTTTATTTCTGACACACTGGTTCCTTCTTCTGCATGTTTTTATGCAGTGTTAGTGTAGTTATCACACTGGGATAGATCTCTGGCCATTTTAGAATTGTAGTAAATATTCAGACTCTTTCTGGGTTAATATTACTAGGAAAATCTATTTGGAAAGTAATTTGTTAAAACAAATATAGTTATGAATTGGGACACACCATCACATATGCTCTTAAAGAAGAGAAAAAACGGACTTCATGACAGGATGCAGGTAGACACGATGAGGTGTATTTCATACTTTCCCCAATTTGCCAAGAATTTCATCTGCTCTTAGAAAAATTCAGAAAAGTTTAAGATGCATTTCTTGGCTTGTAGAGGGACCAAAAGTTGATAAAGCCAAGTTGCAGGAATACTGTATACTGTAATAATGTGGAAGAATTTACTTTGAAACACATGAGGTGAAATAAACAAGTGTTCTACTAGGTAGTTTATCTTCTTTGTTCTGTTATATAATTGAAATTACTTCCTGAAAACAAAGTTTGCAGTACTCACTCCCTACAAAGGAGTGGTTATTGACTTCACAAAATCAAATTAAACTGTATTCATGAATTTTGATTTTTATACTTCACCTTGGAGAAAGTTGAAGAGCTTAAACCACTTAAGTTTAAAGAATTTAAATATTTTTCCAAAACCATTACAAAATCATTGTTTGAGAGTCTCTGAAAAGCAGAATTAATCCATTATGTAAATTTGAGTACTATTCAAATATTTGAGCATTATTCAAAGATGCATCTGCATCTGTCTGGGCTGAATGATGTGGCTGTGGAATGTTTGCATCTAGCCAAGTCAAGTGAATGGTCTACTCTGAGTCTGCAAAAAGAAATACCTAGATGATCTGATGCAAGTAGTCAAAGAATTGCACTTTGAAAAACATAAATGATACTTGCTGGCTCAATTATAACTAGGCATTCTGGTGATTCATTTCATTGAAATCAACTTTAAAAGACGGTTTTGGAATTAGCCTAGATCAGGTATGTGTTCTTTCCTTTCTCCTTCAACCATTTATTTGAAAAGCCTGGCATATTCTGAATGAAAGATCTTATGTTCCTATTCTGCCTCTTCAGGATTTTTTATTATGAATGTCATATGGCTATATCACAGTGAGTTTTTGTAAGAAAAATAAAAATTTACTTGTCATTTGTAGGATCTTCTAAATGCTTTCCATTATGTTTCTTTTATAATAATAACCAGGGAGAGTTGACCAAAATATTTTTGATTCAAACTTGACAGATTGCCCAATTAATAATTGAGAAATAGAGGATACCTGAGTTGATATCAGCTGCATACAAAGTTAGAACCATAGACAGTTCTTCTGATACATTGCCATTCATTATAGGGTTCTTGAATATGTCCATAATATTAACATTATATCAAAATAATTTTCTCATTTGAAATCTGGAAAAGAGGTGGTTCTATATCAGACAAGCATAAATTAAAAATGAATTTATTAATGGAAAGTTATAAGCAGGTAGAGTAGGGTCAGAAAACTTTTTCTGTAAGTGACCAGGTAGTAAATATTTCTAGCTCCATAGGCAAGAGCCTTTCTTTCCTCTCTTAGACCTCCTTCTTCTCCCCTTTTTCATACACCTTCTTCATCTTCTTTGTTCTCCTCCCTCTTACGCTCCCCTCCCTCATTATCTTATAAAAATGTTTTTAAAAATATAAAAACATTCTTAGAACATATAAGAACTGATTAAATCATTGCTTCTCAAACTTTGATCTGCATCCACATCCTTTGAGAGGGATTTTGTTAAAATGCAGACACAGATTGCTTAGGGTTCTGTATTTCTAATGTGTCTTTGTGTGGTACCTGTGTTGCTAGCTGGGGACCACAATTGAATAACAAGACTCTTGAGTTTAAACTTTTTTGTTGCACTTCATGTGATGAACAGCTCCCCCTGTAAAGTTTGGTTTGGAATCCCCAAAGAGTTCTATTGACAACTCAGCTTTTGTTGTTGTTGTTGTTGTTGTTGTTTTATGCCAGATAATTGAATTGTTTTGATAGTCCTTTCTAATTTTGAAGGTGTAGAGACTCAGGCGTCTTTTAAAATTTAGTGCAAGATATGTTGACTATCACCATCCCCCAATATCCCCACATGTACACCCATCTTTCTGCAAAATAACAAAGAATTCATGAATCTACACGAGGCTTCTCATTGGCTCTTAGGGACCACTTCTGTAATTGTATAATGTCTAAATTGAAAAAGCTCAAAATTGATCCCCATTCTTGTAATAATATCTTAAAATTTATAGTTTTATTTTTTATCTCTTTCTGTCTCTTTCTATCTGGATGTGAGTCATTTCAAGACCCAAGTATTGGTAGGAGAGCACACAAATTGTTACACATTTTATTAAATTTGTTCATAGTACCCTTTTATACATTACTGTTCTATTTTTTATTTTTTTGATACTGTGGATTGAACTCAGGGACACTCAACCACTGCGCCACATCCCCAGCTCTATTTTGTATTTTATTTAGAGAAATGGCCTCACTGAGTTACTTAGCGCCTGGTTTTTGCTGAGAATGGCTTTAATTCAAGATCTTCCAGCCTCAGCCTCCTGAGCTGCTGGGATTCTAAGCATGCACCACCATGCTTGGCTACATTACCGTTTTTAAACTGCTTTATTGATAAATAATTCATATGTTCAAAACACCCTCTATAAGTGTACAATGCAAGTTTTGTTATAGAGTTGTGTAATCGTCACCATGCTCAACTTAGTAGATTTTGATCACCCTCCAAAGCAACTCCATCCCCCCTAGCAGTAACGCCTCATTTCCCCTGACTCTACTCCCATCCCCCTGATTAAGTCTCACTAATCAGCTTCCTATTTCTATGGATTTTCCTATTCTGGACGTTTTATATAGATGACATTGTACTGTTTATACTTTTTGTGATTAGCTATTTTCACTTACATTTTCAAGGTTAATCCATGCTATAGCATAATGGCAGTTCTTATTCATTTTTATTGAGGCATAATATTCTATCATATGGCTATAACACATTGTATTTATTTATTCATCATCATCATTAATGAGCATTTTATTTTTCTGCTTTTTTGACTATTATAAATAATGCTGCTTTGAACATTCATCTATAAGTTTTTGTGTTAAGGATGTGGTTTCATTCCTCCTGACTATATTACTTAGAGTAGAATTACTGGGTCACATGGTCACTACAAAAAAGTGGTGTTTTCAGAACTTCCCAGATTGTCTTACTATTTCACATTCTCATCAGCAATATATGAAGCTCTCAAGTTTTTCTTCATTTCAGACAACACTTTTTTATTTTACTTTTATTTAAAATAATATAGCCACCTAATGAGTATGAAATATATCTTATTGTGATTTTGATTTGCATTTTCCTAATCATTAATGATGACCCACATCTTTTTGTGTGCTTACTGGCTATTTTTCTAACTTCTTTTTAAATTTAAAACCACTTGTACATTTTTAAATTTGGTTATTTATATTTTTGAATTATTATTTATATATTTGAGGTATGTTTCCTATCAGATATATGATTTGTTTTCATATTTTTCTGATTCTGAGTTTGCTTTAATTTTTTGATTTGTTCTTGTAAGCACATTTTAAAATTTTATAAAGTCCATTTTGTCTAGTTTTATTTCTGTTGCTTATGTTTTTTTTTTTTTTTTTCATCCAAGAAAGCTTCAGCTAACCCAAGGAAATGAAAATTTGCTTCTGTAATTTCTTCCAATTGCTGGATAGTTTTACTTCTTACATATAAGCAGTAGGTGGCCTTTTGAAGTGTTTATAATGGGAATAAATTTACTACAGGAATATCCTGATGTGACAACACTAACAATCTGTATGTAACATAGTGTACCTATGTGCTAATAATAGATGTGTAAATTCTTCTGTGAGTTCATTGAATATATTGGATTGTAAATCCATTACTAAAGATTTTAGATATTTTTCCCTTGTTATTTTTCCTTTTTTTTTTTTTTTTTTTTTTTGGTACTCAGGGGCACTTGACCAGTGAGCCACATCCCCAGACCTATTTTGTATTTTATTTGGAGACAGGGTCTCACTGAGTTCCTTGTCGTCTCCCATTTGCAGAGGTTGGCTTTGAACTTGGAATTCTCATGTCTCAGCCTTCCATGCTGCTGGGATTACAAGTGTATGCCACCGCACCTGACTTTACATTTTATTTAATACAATTTGTGTATTTCATGTCTTATTTAGGCCTTATCCAGTCTGACTGTCTTGTATAGTAAGGAACTATTTGATACAATAAACAGCCACCCAGTAGTGTGGAAAATCAAGTTGCTTACTTTTGGCAATACAACACTATCTTACAGTAGGAAAAATATAGATTGTTGCATATGGGAAATTAGAGAAGAATAAGGAAGATACTAAATAAGATGACTGTAGCCCACCATTTTTAAATAAAAAATGACATGAAACTATTCATGCATTTTAGAATCAGATTCTATTCTTGCATGTCCAGACCTTTCCATTTGAGAATATGTTATTGGTTTGCAAAATATGATTTAAATTCTTTGGGAATTTTTGATAATTAAAAAATCATTGTTACTTTATGTATTCTGTCAAAGCCTTGTTGGATTTACGAACCTGGTATTTATAGATACATAACCTTTATTATTGAGATTCATATTGCATTTACTTATTCATTTGCTTTCCTTCATTTTTATGTTTAAATTCTTATCTGTCAACTGTAAATTACTCTCTTGCTTTACGTACTAACATTTATAATGTATGTTTTTTTTTCTGTATAAGATAAAAAGTGATAGTAAACAAACTTTAAAAGTTAATTCTCATCAAACAAGAGCAAGTTATTCATGATCAAATTAAATTCCCTTTGTTAACTTAAAATATGCATTTCCAATTAGTATTAAAAGTGAACTAAAATTACTTTGAGGAGTAAACATTACTTCCGTTTATTGATCAAAAATGTATTCATAGTAGGTGAATATGTGGAAAATTATAAGAACAAACTATTAAGAAACTCTTATTGAGGTCATCACTATGTGCCCACACATGGGTACTCCTTTTAGCATCTCAGTTTAATTTATTTGCAGAAGCTATAGAACATTACCACAAATAATGATTACTAATACCTTAGAAATTTGAAGTATCCCAAACATCACACTGTATAAAAACTTGACCTTAAAGTACCACCATGTGCTTTTGTTTTTATTTCACTGAGCCCTTTGTGGCTCAACTTTCATTGATATCAGAAGGAGATCAGTGGTACCTAAGTACTGGTGGCTATGTACTTTACAGAGCCAAGAGATTTACACAGCTCACAGTCCTGGAAGTCCAGGAGCCTGGTGCCTGCATCCACTGGCTCTAATGGGAGCCTCTGGCTGCAACACAACATGGTGGATGTCAGCACTGTAAGAGACAGATTAAATGTAAAGACAAAGCCAGAGCCTTTCAGAGGCAGGCTTACTCTTTTAAAAACAGCTCATTCTTGCAAGAAGAACTAGATAACTCTACAAATCCAGCAGTAACTCCTTCCAAGGATGTTACTCACAATGACCTAACTACCTGCCACTATGCCCCACTTCTTAAAGATCTACCCTTTCTCAACAATGCCATACTGTGAACCAGTTTTCCAAAAGAAGGACCTTGGGGTCATACCATATTCAGACCACAGCAATACTCATCAATTTTTCTTATTATATGGCAACATACAAAATTCTGTCAGGTGTCTATATTATAATATGCTTTATAACTGCTTCCCTTTTTCTAAATGCAGCGTCATTTCTGAAGGTTAGATTTTTTTATTGTTTTATTTGACCAATTCTTTCATCTTTTACCTCCATTGCTATCCATCTTTTATACTGCAAATAAAAGTGTCTTTCTAATATAGAAAGTCCAGTCACTGCCCCTTCACAGCCTGTTAGCCACATGGGATAAAAGGTATACTCTTTAATATGATATTCACTCCCTTTTGTATCATACTCAAGACCAGTTGTATCTTCACCAGCTGCATCAAGTTGCTCCCTGGTTATGAAATGCAGTACGTGCATAATCTCATTGCTCTACCCTTTGTTCATGGTGTTGCTTCAGTCTGTGAGTCTTCTTCACTCAGGTGACATATTTTCTTTCTGCCACCTTTTTGGGAAGAGGTCTCTTATTATGCTGAAGTTAGGGTTAAAGCTTTGTTTTTATCCTATAATGCTTTCTTGAACCACCCTAGAATACATTTCACTTTAACTTGGTGACTTATTACTTAAATTCCTCAGACAGACAAACCTGGGTTCATGGGTTGCCTGTTCTGTTCATTTCATCTACATTTCTGGGCAACTGATACCACTCCGAAACTACTTCCTCAAGTATTACGTGAGCTATATTGTTCATAATTCATTGGCCTCTTTTGTGTTGAAGTGTGATAACACAGTGCAAGCCCAGTAAGTGGTAACTCTTGTCTTCTAAGCACTTCCCACTTACCTTTCTTAGTAAGTACTTCAGACAGGAAATTAAGTTTTTTCCCCCATTTCAACATGTTGGTCCCCAAAGAAAATCTTGTCAAGATTCATGGCTATTAAAAAATATGCAAAGGTTTTCAGCTATGTGGATAGTTCAAAGGCTGTTACTGAGAAAGCAGACGGATCCAGGCTGCAATCTATTGCCTTAAACTGTGTGCTGAATATTGGTGCTTGTAAACTGAAGAGGTCAAATTGGTAGGGAGCAATTGACAGTTGTTTAGAGGCTCTTGAAATGGACTCATCAAATACCAAAGCACTGTACCAGAAGATAAAGCCATCCAGGAAGAAATGCTAAAAGTCAAACAAAAGATAAAGGCAGAGAAAGATAAAGAGAAGGCAGTATATGCAAAAATGTTTGCTTAGTAAGTATTCAATTTTGCTTAAATATTATGCATTTGTTGTATGAAGGAAATAATACAGTGTAAGAGTTATTGTCTATATGTGATCGCTAATGTGATTCCTTGGACATTTCAGTTCTTTGTTGTTTACACTTTAAAATACTAATACAGGTTCCTTCTTAATAAAAAGTGGCACAAAATAAAAAAAAACACTAAAAAATTTCATGGAAATGTAACTTACTAGAATAAACATTAAGTTATTGCTATGTTGTTTCATTCTACAAAAGAGTTGGTATGACTTATGAGCTGCCTAAAAATCAAAAGTGGGATTCATAAATAAAGCAATTGTGTTCAGTTATTCAACTAAATAATGGAAAAACTCAACTTCATCATCATGGAGATGTTAAAGCTCATCTTGTTCTGTCATGTTTGTAGGATCTCGACTCCGCCAGGAAGATTTTCCCCCACGGATTGTGGAGCACCCTTCGGATGTCATTGTCTCTAAGGGAGAGCCCACTACTCTGAACTGTAAGGCGGAGGGCCGACCAACACCCACCATTGAATGGTACAAGGATGGTGAGCGGGTGGAGACCGACAAGGATGATCCCCGGTCGCACAGGATGCTTCTGCCCAGCGGATCCTTATTCTTCTTGCGCATTGTGCATGGGCGCAGAAGTAAACCTGATGAAGGGAGCTATGTCTGTGTTGCAAGGAACTATCTTGGCGAAGCAGTGAGTCGAAATGCATCTCTGGAAGTGGCATGTAAGTGAACATAATGAACCTCATATACACATTGACGTTAGTCTTAGAACATTTTAATTGTTTCTCATAGATGCTTAATACTGTCTAAGAATCAGTGTACTACCTAATTTCATTTTGGCTTCTCCAAAGAAATCTGATTAAAATAATGTAAGAGGTATTGAGACACATTTGTTGATATTAAATCAATGTGGAGATTGTTCTCATGTTAAAGGTGGTGATTCATGATGCTGCCCATATTTAAAATTTGTATTTTTAATGGGAGATATAACCAAGTATTAAAGTTGGCTATGTTAAAATTAAAGTTGCAGTGTGACATGACATCTAATTCAAGGTATAAATTCAATATCATACCTATTTTTGGTACGTGTATATTATTTGTGAACATATATGTGTGTGTGTGTATATATATGTGTATATATATCTGTATACACACGTGCATATATGATATATAAACTAATAAACTATTTAGAGGTTTAATATATACACATATGTATGTGTGTATAGATATATATTATATATATGTAAAACTTCTGAACTGTTCTTAGGAATAATTTCATATAGAATGAATTGTGAAGAAGATGGCAATAACTTTTCCTAAAAAATATTGTAATCTTCAACTTTCTGGTTTTAAATAGGTCTTCAGAAGATAAGAGAATTAAGGAGTAGAACTGGGCTGGGAGTGCTGAGTAATAGCTCCTGGACCAATGTCTTTAATTAAAGTTAGTAATGGTGATCAATCACATGCTACATGGTATCCCACTGGATTACAAAGGTTGTATATCAGAGTATTCAATTTTTTTAAATATAAAATTATCTTTACACATGAGAGCATCTTTGATAAAGAAAATCTTACTATTTCTTATTTTGTTGTCCTGGTGGAAGCCTCCTTTCCTCTGATTTATAGTTTCTACCATAAAACCCACTGATGCTTAAAGTGTGTCACTCCAATTGGAAAAAATGTCACAAATTCCAAGATCTACTTTATTTTGTGTGAAAAACCTTGAGATATGAACAATAGAATCTTAACTTTTAGTGCCATTTTGCATTGGACATCAGATATTTTTTTCCAAAAATACGATACCACAAAAAATAAACATGTGGCATTGTAAGATATATGAACACATGTAGTTTTAGTGAAATATACAAACAAAACCTCAAGAATGCAAATATTCCTAACTTTTCCATTTGTGATTTTTTTAATGATCCTGGGGATTAAAACCTGGAATTGCTCTGCCACAGAGGTACATCCCCAACCCTTTTTATTGTATTTTGAGATCAGATCTCAATAAGTTACCCAAGTTGGCTTCAATCTTGTGATCTTCCTTTCTCAGCCTCCCAATTAGCTTGTATTCCAGGTGTGTGCCACCACTCCCAGCTCCATTTTTATCTTTTATTTCTGGAACATTTCAAACATATTAAAGTATTTCAACGTAAAATTCTATTGATATCTTTCCCCTGTTGACTGCTTTATTGTCAATATGACAGGCATTATTCTCCCATTTTGTAGGAAAAGAAAATGAAATCTATGGTGATTTAATGACTAAGATGCAAACTATAAGCTATAATGGGAAATCTAAGACAAGGTCCTGAATCTTCTAATTTTTAAATTGAGGGGATTGTGAGATTATATATATATATATATATATATATATATATATGTAAATATATATATGTAAATATATATATAACCATTGTCAGTGGTGTTTAACCTGTTTTACATAAATGAAAATAAGAAGTTTTTTTTTCCTTTTATGTCCCCAGCAGCAAATAACTGCTTTAAATCCTCAACTAATTTTCGTTCCCCAAACTATGTTTATTTAAACTAATTGTCTTATTGTTGGTTACTCATAGATTTCTTTTTTTTCTCTGAGTCTTAGCTGTGTTAAAAGTGCAACCCATACACATGCATGTTTTATTTTTGTTTCATCTGAAAGGATTACTGTCTTTCCTAATTGCATCATTAATAATGAATCAAACTTTTTCAGAAGGAAAAAATTTAAACCATGATTCTTTTTCAAGTAACTTGACAGTAGCGTATTTTATTTTGAAATAAATGAGCTGTAGAAATGCTTAAATTTACTTATGATCTAGAGAAGTAAATAAGAAGGCTTCCAAACTGGATTTAGTTAGTGAATAATATTCTTTCTTCTAGTGTCATGTCAGTTCATGCCATCTGAGGTAACACAAGATCAAATAATCTTCATTTATATGTTGCTTAGTGCTTTCCATGAGCTCATCAGTCTTCTTATGTAGCTCATAATACATATTAATATGCAAATTTGGGTCAAGGAATTGTGATTTTTTGATACCTATTGGTAACTAATTATTTCATTATAAAATGATGGAGGACTAGCTGAAAATGATATCAGTGTTTGCCTTTATATTTTGTACTACTCAACTAACTGCTCAGTCATGGTGCATTCAAGTCCTTATCTGTTAATGGAATGTGGATAATCTCTAAAAGAGGTGTTAGATTATAATAAAGAAGAAGAGATATTCCAATCTATTCTCAAATAGCACACAATCTACTTGGAATAATGAAGTAGATAAATATGAAGTAGATGAATGTAGATATATCATTACAATGAATTAAATGAATGAAACATAAAGCCCATTATAGAAACAAGTAAAAGATACTGTGGGAACCCAGAGAGGAAAATATTTAATTCTTCCTAGATAAATTATTTTAAGAGAGGATTCTGGCTGTTACCTACAGACATTAAAAAAAAGAAGAAGAAGAAAGATTCTAAGAGGATATATTATTTGAGCTCTGATTTGAAGATCAGGTGAGAATGTCTGGGATGTAACCTGAAATGGAAGAACATCCTGGTAGATAAAAAGAAAAGTATAAAAGAACACTGGGTGTTTGGAAAACTGCAGGGAGCTTGATGTGAGGTTGGTGAGCAGAATAAATTGGGAAGGTAGGCATAAGCTGATTCATAAAATGCAGACTTTTTTTTGTTTTGTACAAGTATAGTCTTTAAAAACTAATTGACAATTATATTAAAGGGATGATGAGTAAAGTCTGAGAAGAGTTAAGCAATTGTTAAATAATTCAGAGAAGAGTTCATCTTAGATTTTAAACTGAAAACTATAAAGACTGATGATAGGAGGAAATGCTTAGAAACACATTTAGGAATTAACATTTTTAGTAATTAACATTTTATTTCATATCACTTTATGACAAATTTGGGAAGATTGAGTGTGATTCCCAGATATTCATTTCTGCTGACTGTCTGCATATGTAGTCCTACTATCCATAGAGACAGGATATGATAAAATAACCAGTGGACACAAGGGATAGTTGTCAACTTTAGCTATATGGTTTAGCATGCCAAGGAGATGTCAAGGGAAAAATTTCTCACATTTCAATAATGAACAAAATTCTGGAATTGAGAGGAGAGGTCTTTTCCAGGTAGAGGTTGAAGAAATTGGAGTGGGAAAAGTAAATGTGAGTTCTCAGGCAAGCCATATGTAGGGGAAACAGTTGATAAAGGTGGACATCACTGCTTAGTACTCCTGTATTTAATGGGGAGCAAAGAAAACAAGTACCAGTGCAGGAGACTCGGGCTCAGAAGAGGTATGATAAGATATGGGCAATGAAGTGACAAGAAAAACAAAATGCATTTAAGAAAATACTTGGTGGACTCTACCTAGTACCAAGTACCAAGAAAGCACCTGTGGACTCTAGCACTGGAGACACAGATCACAGCAGTTGAAGAAGGACTAGGTAGTGGAGCTGGAGTGGCAAATGATGTCTGTTCTTTCAAGGCTGCAACTCGGAATGGGGTGTGTGAAAACTAGGGTATCTCAACATCTGCAATTGCCTTTAGAAGTTGGATAATTTTGTATTGTGGGGGCTTGTGTTCTATATTGTAGAAAGTTTAGAGGCATCTTTGGCCTTTCTCCATAAGATGTCAGTAAAATTTTTCCTCAACAACAGTTGGGAAAACCCAAAATGTTGGCAGATATTGTAAAATCTTTCCTGGGGTACTTCAGACAGGAACCAGGGCTCTAGGTGTAAGCATGAGATCAAAAGTATCCTATTACCAGCAGACCAAACTTGTCAAAGCTTTTACTGTGAGATGATTATTGATAAAGAAAAAACACTATGGAAAATGTGTGACTCCCTTTGCCTCTCCATACTTTCCTTTCTAATTACAAAAAGACTGAATTTTGCTCTAGTATGATATGTGAAATATCATTGTCTTGATTGGGCAAGTGAAAATCAGCCTGTTCTATCCTGTACCATATTCATACACTTTTCCTTTTTCCTTTAATGTATAGTTAGTTTTATGTAATGGAACGATGCAATGAAGATAAATAATACTCAGACTAATCATTGCAGTGGAAATTTAAATTGCTTACCTCTTTGTTGCTTTTTTCCCCCCTTGGTTTGAGGGAAATAAAAAGCAATGCAGAAAATGCTTTTCAAATCACTTGAACTCAAGAAAGATCTTTAGGTAAAAAGCAACATTTGAATAGTTAGAAAATAAGAGTTGCAGGGGCCACAAGCAAGAGGCCTGGCACTGAAGAAGTTAATGTGCAGTGCTCTGATGGGACCACCAGGAAAGCCAGGGCCTGGCTGGGGCAGATAGGGTTTCAGCTCCAAACAAGTGCTCTGGTGTGTGTGTGTGGAGCAGGAGCACAAGTGGCCCTGGAAGGAGTGCGGCTGTCCTAGATACAGCCAGAGTCAGTGGCAGCCTCTAGAGATAGCAGCTGTAGCCCCAGGTGGTAAATATATGACAGCAGCTTGATCTATCGACCAGGGGAAGAGGGGTTCTGGCCTAAATTAAAATTCATGAAAAATTGATGAAGTCCCCAGATTATTTTTTCCGTTTCCTTTCCTCAGCACTATGCCAGTGCAGAGAGGAGAGATTAAATGAGGTACTGAACGTGTTCGTGGCAGGAGGTTGTGGTTCAAGGGTTAAGGGTCACATAGAAACCGATCTTTTTTTTTTCCCCCTGTTCTTACTTCTAAAGCAAAACACAGGAACTTTTCAGGTTAATTGTGATTCACATTCGCTTTGCTTTGATAAATAAAATGACAAACTGTTCCAAAGTTAGCTTTTGGTAGACTACAAAAGACAGAACAAGCATAATCCTTAATTCAGTAGGGCAATAAGAAATAAATTGAATTTCATGACTGCAGGGTAATTCCTTTCTTTTATTTTTTCCTTCCTTTTGTTTTCTGTTTTCTTCATTTCTTTCTATTTTTCTTTTGTTATCAAGGCCCGTGCTACAAGAAAGTCATTTAGAGAAGGAATAGGTCTTGCATTATTTATAGGTCACAGATTGCTAGAATAGCAAAGCCATGGAACACTCTACCAACATAATGACCCTGTTTGCTTTAAATCCAAAATGAAATTGATGTTTTGTCTGTACAAGGAATAGAAGTTACAGAAGTAGACTGACTTTAGTGTGAGAGGGCAAATGTGACACTGAAAATGAACATAAGGTAAATAGATTCCTTGATGTCTTCAAGTTGATAAATATGCAATTTTTTATGTTTTTATTTTATTTTGGCTGTAGATAAATTTTATTCAGACAACAACTTTATTCTTATTTGAGATATAAGATAATTTAAATTGCAAAAAGTTTAAGCCATGGAGACCATTAAAAAATCACATTATTGTGATATAATTACATGCCATATTTTTTGCCCATTTAAAATATACCATTAATATTCTTTAGTATATTCACAAAGTCCTGTAACCACCACTGAAATCTAATTTAGAATGTTTCAGTTTCTCTCACTGTACCTATGCTCAGTCAATTCACATTCTTTCTGACTATTCCTGCCCTAAAACTAAGCAAACTCTAATCAATTTTCTATATCTATAAATTTGCTGTCTTTCAAATTTAATATATGGAATCTTTCAATCTGTGTCTTTTATGACTGACTTCTTTCCCTTGGTATTAATGCTTTCAAGGATCATGTCTGTTATGGCATGTAACAGTACTTCATTTCTTTTTATGGCTGAATAGTATTCCACGGTATTGATATACCACAATTTGCTTATCTATTTGTCAGTTGGTGGACATTTAAGTTGTTTCTATATTTGCCTATTATGAATTATGTGGCTATGATTAGTATTTTTAATTAATTTTAATTTGGTATATATGATAGCAGAATTCATTTTGATTAATTGTACATAATTACAGCACAACTTTTCATTTCTCTGGTTATATACAATATAGCATCACACTGTATGTGCAGTCAGTATTACCTAGGGTAATAATGTCCATCTCATTCCACCATCTTTCCTGCCCTCATTTCCCCTCCCCTCCCTCCCTCCCCTCCACCCAATCAAAGTTCCTCCATTTTTTCCATGTCCCCCATTATGGATCAGTATCCATAGATATGATTATTTAAAAAAAATTAATATTATTTTTTTAGTTGTAGAGGGACACAATACCTTTATTTTGTTTGTTTATTTTTATGTGGTGCTGAGGATCAAACCCAGTGTCTCACACATGCAAGTCAAGCACTCTAGTGCTGAACCACAACCCCAGCCCTAGCTGTGATTATTTTTGAACAAGTTTTTATGTGGACATGTGGTTTCATTGTTCCTTTTTATTTATTTATTTTTCCTGCATTAATGGGGATTGAACCCAGAAGCGCTTTACCACTGAGCTGCATCCTCAGCCATTTTGATTGTTTATTTCAAGACAGGTCTCATTAAGTTTCCCAGACCGGCCTCAGACATGATTCTCCTGTGTCAGCCTCCTAAGTGGCAGGGATTATGTGTGTGTACCACTGTGCCTGGTTAGTAGGGTTTTATTTGAATATTCTCTGTGTCTAACTCTCCTCTTAGTGTCAAGCAGGCATGAACATATCTAGTGTTTGGTAAATGTTACTGAATGGCTTCTGTGGTGGCCTCCCTGTGTCATGTCCATCAATTGGGATTCCATTAATTAAAAATATCATCAAATATATAATTATGTGGAAACATTGAATGTCCATAAATTTTCTATTTTTTTCCTTTGACTTACTCATTAAATTACAGTAGGTGAAAATTGATAGAGTAAATCCTTGAGTAACTTCTACTAGACTATTTTAACTAAGTTGGATAATATTCCTGTTTACATCATAGTTTCATTGAAAGGGGGCAATTTTCTGACTTTTAAGGAATTATCTTTTCTGAGAATAACCGACTCTA
This sequence comes from Spermophilus citellus, assembly GCF_964194105.1. Classification (NCBI taxonomy): domain Eukaryota; kingdom Metazoa; phylum Chordata; class Mammalia; order Rodentia; family Sciuridae; genus Spermophilus; species Spermophilus citellus. Next base: position 136,495,180 of record NC_138188.1, on the reverse strand, counting down.
TATTTTCCATACCAGGCTACTTCATGATATTTTAACTTTTTTTCCCTTTACTTGGGTGGCATAGAATAAGAAATCATGAGTGATTGTAGTAGATGTTCATTAAGGAAGTCCAGGAATGGGAAGATAGAACCAGCTACCACTACTCCATATCTTCGTTGAAACACATGTATGCAAACAGCCTGTTACCTGCATACATGGCCATAAGCTGAACTCAAATTGGTATTTAGAGATTTTGATCATGGGAGAGAGAGAAAGAATATAATAACAATTTGGGAGCAACTGACTTTTTCATAATTTTACTACTTGCGTTTGTGTCAAGAGAGATTTCAGAATTTTTAGTGGTGATATGGAAGATGGGGAGAGATACATAAGTGACTGAAAACTTTCATAGCTCAGAATACTTTGCATAAGAATTGGAATGTGTTCCTTGGGCTGTTTTGTAAACATGCCTTGTGATTTTTTGATATTTCATTAAATGCTTTCAAATATGATCTTACCTATGATTTTCACAAATAAAGAAATAAAAGTTGCTATAAATAAGGAACAAACTTGAACTTATGATCTATTTAAATAAGTTTAATACCATATTTTCATATCAGATTCCTTTTAACTGGTTAAATTAACTGTGTCTAAACCCTGTCTCAATGTAATATTCAAGTTGTCATTTACTGATAAATAGTCTGAATTAATTAATTGTGGGGAAAGCACATAAATGAAGTGAAATCTTGATGTCATGTAGCTTTCAAAAGTTTATTCCCATTAAAGGTACAAGTCTGGACTTTGCAAACATAAATTCTAGAATGACAGAATAACATAATGATGTGAAGAAGATACAAAGACAAAACATGTTTAGGTCTTCATAGTAACTAATGTTAAGGGAAAAAAATGGTATAATGTTTTGGACGGTTTCCTACTATTAAATCTTTGATTTTTAAAATTTATACTGGTATGTACACACAGTTGATTTTTGCTGAAAATGTATATAGGGTGACCCTATACTTGAGGTGTGTACATTTATGCAGCAACTCATGAGCTTTTTTTGCAAGATGTGTGTTTCAGAAAGATGACAGTTTTCCAATTTTTTAAATTGAATTTTTCTGTTAATTACAATACACATCCTTCCCTCCTGCAGCAGCCCCCACAAGGTTTCTATAGTTACTTGAAGGAGGTTGTACTTCCTTCATGCATGAGTCAAGTGTGCATTATGAGCTCTTCAAAATATTGAAGTTACTACAGCGGGGTTTTTTTTCCACTCTGGACATCTTTTTCTGTGTAGAATCTGTACAAGTCTCTAATGTAATTGGCAGGGAATGAGGTTCAATTACAGTATTGACATGTTCTCACCACTACACAATATTGGAATTGGGTTGTTTTTTTTTAAGATATTCAAAGATGAAGACATTGCCAACCACCCATTCCTTAACTAGGAGATATAATATATTTTTATCAACTGGAGAAAATTCAAGCAAGAATGAGAGGCAGGTGTTTTAATAGTGTGACAGATAAACAAGCCTACAACCTGTTAAGGCCCACTTGGATTTTTTCTGTTTTCTTTCTTCTCCTTCTCCTTCGCAAAAATATATGGCACTGAAAATAGCCCTTGGTCTTTTATTCATTGGTTACTTTAATCCTGTTATAAAATTCCCCATCATAAATTTAGCAAGCTGGGCTGAGGTTGTGGCTCAGTGGTAGAGCACTTGCCTAGCATGTGTGAAGCACTAGGTTCTTGGTACCACATATAAATAAATAAAATAAAGATCTATTGACAACTAACTCCATTAAAAAAAAATAGCAAGCAAAGATATTAGGCTGGCTTACAGACAGCAAGAACATTTTGATTGATTGCCACATGGAGTAACATCACAAATAGGGACTTGTCATTGGGTTTTTATTAACATCCCATGGAGAAGGAGCTGTCCTTTACACAAGGACTTCTTTCCGGAAATCAGGTATTTTTCAGAGATACAAATACTTCTTAGTACTTATGATGGCAATAATTACTTTTCTGTGTGTTGTTATCTAAACATCTAAGTGTAGACCAAGATTTTGGAAGAAACTTTATCATGGGAGAGAGAGAAAGAATATAATAACATAAAAACAAAATGGAACTCTTTCTATAGGGCATATTTGAGGTAAGCCATTTTATATGTCTATAAATCTGTGTTCCATATTTTCCTTTTTTATGCTTTCTTTGATTATTCATATTGAGTGAGGACACTCAATGTTTTTCCTTGAATCAATTTCAAGGAAACAATGGTGTGTCTTAATTTTTATTAGCAGAAAGGTTTTTAAGTGGCCCATGCCTCCAGTGGTGCTTGTATTACATGGGGTAGTCTCATCAAGTGACAACTAACATTCCATTCTGCATAGGGGCAGGCCTTCAGAGAGGGCAGGTCACACAAGTGGAAAGGTGTGGAAATGTTTTCAGATGAGTTAGAGTGAAGGATGACATTAGAAAACTAGAAAGAAGTATAAAGGCAAAGACCTGAGGTTGTAGTTGATTAGGTTTGGAGGAAAAAGGATATAGTAGTTTAATTGGAGAAGTTATATAGTAAAGTACAAGGAAAGAAATTAGAGAGGTAGACTGGTGGGGACTAGACATTAAAGAGTTTGTACTTATCCTGGAAGATTTCAGGGAGCATCTTTTGATTTGGGTTTGCCTACCTGGAAATGAGGAATAAAAGGAGACATGTGAAACATAGTGTGAGGTAGTTTGGAGCAAGGAAGAGTGTGGAGGGGTGTTATGGTTTAGATATGAGGTGTCCTCCAAATGTTCATGTGTGAAACAATGCAACATTGTTCAGAGTTGAAATGATTAAATTATGAGAAGTAAGATATGATTAGTGAATTAATCGTCCAGTATGAATGAACTTGGCAGTAACTGTAGGCTACTAAGGTGTTTCTGCAGGAAGTAGGTCACATCTTTGGAGTATAACTTTGGGGTTTATATTTTGTCCCTGGTGAGCAGACCTTTCTTTCAGATTTCTGGCTGTCATGTCCTGAGCTTTTTTCCTTCACCACAACCTTCCACCATGATGTTCTGCCTAACCTCAGGCCTAGAGCAATGGAATCGGCTCACCATAGACTGAATTGTTAAACCATAAGCCAAAGTAAACTTTTTAAAATTGTTCTTGTCAGGTCTTTCGGTCAAAGCAACAAAAAACTCACGGAAATAGGGAGGAAGAGCTCCTATATGTTAAGTATGACAGGATGAGGGCTAATTAAATTGATGAATTGAGTCCATATTGGGAAAAAAAGAAAATTGCATTTCAACAAAGAATTGACAGGATTTTAAAATATGAATTTGTAGCTTAAGAGAGGATATTAATTTAGTGCACTATATTTTTTTGGGGGTGGGGGAGTACCACAAATTGAACTCAGGGGTACTCCGCCGCGGAGCCACATCCCCAGCCCTATTTTGTATTGTATTTATAGAGACTGGGTGTCACTGAGTTGCTTAGTGCCTTGCTTTTGCTGAAGCTGGCTTTGAAATCACGATCTTCCAGCCTCCACCTCCCAAGCTGCTGGGTTTACAGGCATATACCACCGTACCCGGCTAGTGTGTATATTTTTGTACAATATCTTCTCACTGTTGTGTACTCAGAGAGATGCTGCAATACAGATAACTAAAACAGACCAAGAGTTGATCAATGGGAATACAGATTTAGCTTTTCAGGATGGTGTTGTAGAGAACTATTGCACAGCAAGGTGAGTATACTCAACATGACTGAACTTGACACTTCAAAATGGTTTAGAAAGACTATTTTATAATATTTTTACCCAAACTAAAAACAGAAACAAAAACAAGATGTGACTCATGTCATCAAAGAGTGTCGAATAAGATGTACCGAATGTGGTCAGTGATCCTGGGCTAGGAAGGGCTGCCATGCTGGGTGAATACAGAGGAGAAAGAGGCTGACTTGGGCAGAGCAGGTGGAACAGGTGAAATGATTTGCATATGTAGACAGTGAGCAATAATCATTAGTGGTGGTGGGGGGTAGTACCAGAAATTGAACTCAGGGGCAGTCCGCTACTGAGCCACCTCCCCAGTTCTATTTTGCATATTTTTTAGAAAGAATCAGGCTATGAGTTTCACAATCATTTTTTTTCAGTTCTCAAAATATCTTTAAGATTTGGTTAATATTATTTTCTCTACGTTATATCTGAGACATAAAAATAACTTGCCAATTTTTATCCAGAAATTAAAAAGGGTTCGAATTAAGATAGACCTGGCTCTCAAGCCTGTTGTCTTAATCACTATGCTAAGCATCCTCAATGATTCCTTTAAGCAAACAAACAAGATAATTTGGTACTTAGAAGAAATCATTAGTGTTTGTTTCCAGTATTTTAGCCAGAGATCATTATGCAATTGCATGTAAACAATGATGATACTGGACTAGATATAGTATGAAGCATTGTTTTGGTGCTACAATTCTGTGATTCATGGGATATTAATGGGGAAAAACAATAACAACAGATAGAGTAATCTTTTCTATTTTTTTATTTAGTTATATATTGACATTTGAGAGCTCATTAGTTTATTCAAGTAATTTGATTTTCTCTGTACAGTTCCTAGTTGTCAAATATCAGTATCAGGAAAATCCATCACTTTCAGTTCTTATTGACATGTTTGCAGGCCAAAGCAGCTTGGAGATTAAGAATCCAATTTATAAGATGAGTCATCTATCATTTAATATCTAAAGATAACTTGACTAAGTTTATAAAAAAAAAAGGAGGATGATAATAGCAATGATACCCTAAATACCTTATAGTGTTTTCTGAGAGCACATTCATGTGTATTATTTCAAATTTTTTGCTGTATGTGCTTATAAACATTTGCTGACTGATACTTCCTAAGTTCAATAAAGGGTATCATTACCATTGGTCAATTTGGCTTTCAAATTACTATAGTTATGTAATTTTTAAATTTAAATAAATGAATCAAAAGAAAAAGAGAAAGGATTGTCTTTAACAAGTGATGCTGAAGCAGTTATTTATCCATAGGCTAGTGAACTTTAACATAGACCTCACCTATTATGTAAGAATAATTCAAAATGGATCATGAACTTAAATGTAAAGTGTAAAAATATAAAATTTTTATAAGGTAACATAGGAGAGAGGCTTCGATGTTTAGAATTTGGTGAAGAGTTCTTAGACATGATATCAGAAGCACAAAACAGAAAGGTAACATTAATAAATTTGACTTCATTAAAATTTGAAAGCTTATTTTCTGAAAGATCCCATTAAGAAGATAAAAAAATGAGATTTTTGGCGGGAGAAATATTTGCCCACCACATAGCTGATAAAAGACATATCTAGAGTATGTAGAGAGCTCTTAAAACTCAATATTAAGTAATACAATCCAATTAGAAAATAAGCACAAGGAATAATGAAACTTTTCACCAGAAAGGATATATGGATGGGAAATAAGCACCTTAAATGATATTAAAATCACTGGCATTATGGAAATCCAAATTCAGATTTGAATACCAAAGGAAGCTATATAGTCCTAAAACAACTAAAATTGGAGCACACAAGTAATCCCAGCAACTCAGGAGATGGAGGCAGGAGGATTGCAAGTTCAAAGCCAGCCTCAGCAACTTAGCAAGCCCTTAGCAACTTAGTGAGACCTTGTCTCAAAATAAAAAATGAATAAATTAAAAAAAAATTTAAAAAGGGCCATGGATGTGGCTCAGAGTCTGAGTCCTGGTTTTAATCTCTGCTACCAGAAATTTTAAAAAAGGAAGAAAAAAGTGTGACTTTACCAAATATCAGTAAGTTTGCAGGAAACTGGATTTCTCATCCATTTCTGGTGAAAATATAAAATGTACAGCCATATTGTAAATTAGTTTGACAGTTTCTAAAGGTAATGAATCAATATTTCCATAATATCGTTCTCTTCCTGAAAACTTATCTCAGAAAAAAATGTAGGTCTTATCTACACACAAATCCTTGTGCATAATTTTTTTACCAATTTTATCTGTAATAGCAGAAAAACTGGAAAAGACTAAAATTTGCCTGAATCAGTGAAAGATAAACAAACTGTCCTATACCCATATTATGGAATACTACTCAGCAATAAAAAGGATTGAAGTATTGGTATATGCAGTTTCTAGGATGGGTCTCATGGGCATTATGCTAAATATAAAAATGCAATTTAAATGGATCAAAAAGATCACTATGGAATGATTCCATTTACATAACATTTTAAATGACAAAGTTATAGTAAAGGAAAATAGATTAATGGTTGTAATGTGTTAGAGATGAGAAGAGAGAACTGGTTGTGACTGTCAAAGGACACCAAGAGAAATATCTTTGTGGTGAGAAAATAGTTCTGTATGTCAGTTGTGATGGTGATCACATGACACAATGAAATAGAACTGTACACATGTACCAGTGTAAGATTCCTGGTCTTGCTATACTATAATTATCTAAGATGCAATCATAGGAAAAATGTGGGTGACATCTCAGAACTCTATTTGCTACTCCCTGTGAATCCATAATTGCTTCAATGTAAGAAGTTTAAAAAGTAGTTGTCAAAAACTTACTCGTCAAAGTATCCTAAGTAGGCATCAATGATAAAATGACATTAAGAACTGAATAGTTTATTTTATAACTTGTGAATATTCAAATGTTTTCCTTAAACATTGATGAATTCATATTTTCTTTAAATATTCATGATCTGTTTAAAATTCACTTGTTCATGAATTCACTCTTTGAAATTCATAAATTCAACTTTTCAAGCATTCTATATACAGTTCTGTGATTTATCTTCCTGTCTTTGATTTTTGCTTCTTCATGATTTTTTGACTTTGGCAATAGACTTTTTTTTTTCTAAGAAGAGGAAGTTAAGGAAAGAGAGCAGTAATTATTCATGAGAGCTAAATAATAATGTCTGATATATAAGTTAATGCATAGCGTTCATTAGATAACTATCAATTTGTTTCTTAACCTCAACCACCTTGATAACTCAAATCAAGGAATGCTAATCTGCTAGCTCAGTTCCAAATTCAGTTTAAATTCCCCATTAAAATTGGAATGGCATTAAAAATCAAAGATTTATGACCATGATAGGTAGGAAAAGGTGAAGGAATTGAGATTATTGATCTAGGGGCAGTGAAGACATCAGTAGTTCCATAGTTTTGACCAAGCACAAGACCTGTCATGACAGAGAATGAGTTTGTTATACATGACCTGAACAGAAAGAAAAGGAACAGTGGAAGGAAAATGCACATTTTGCTTCAACTGGGCAGTGATTGTGATGTGTGTTCTTCTCTTGTATCTTAAGGAATTATAAACAAACCACAGCCAATAAGATGTGGTCAGAAAGGAACTTAAAAAGTTATAAACAGTTCCATATTTTGGTAAAGCTTTGCCATATGTATTTTCTCTAAGGAAAAATTAATCTCTAGGCTAATGAAACCTGAAACAAGTGTTAGTATCTGGTGTCCTGTTCAGTTGAAAACTTATTCTTATCACTATTCTTATTCACAAGGAATTCCATAAAGTAGAAATACTTTTCTTAAATTTTATATTATCATGCTGTATGAATAATCCTTGGAAGAATTTCTTTTATGTGTACATCTTACATATCTTATTTTGAAATCCTTTGAGATTATAAGCAATTAAATTAATTGCATTTTGTAGGCCAACCCCTCATTTATAACATATAATTCCCCAGGACCCACATGTCCAGATTCAAGAGCAGCTTGATGGAAAGGCTGATTTATTTCTGTTTTCTAGCTGTATCTGCTTTGAATATTCTTAAAAGGAGGAGGAAAATGTTGTGTTTAATATTCATATAGGATTTTCTTTTAAAAGCAGCTTCTATCAAAAGCCTACTGTCAAATAGGACTACCTATAAACGGGTCAACTTGTGAAAAGCTTTCCTGAGTACTTAGTTTGTTCTTTGGGATTGATGGATAAGCTGATGGAGTCTGAACTTCAAATGTGTATGTCATTAATAGAGATGTAAGAATCTCAATTTGCTTTGTCTTTTCCTTTCCTGACACATCATAAGGAAAAGCTTTACTAATGAAGTACCCAATGGTAATAACCCATTATATGCTAGACTCTCTTTATATCAGATGACATGCAAATGAACTGTTCTATTTCTGTGGAGAAAGAGAGACAAGGAGTGGTCTAGTTAATCATACTTGAGGGCTGCCATAGTTGTCTTCTGGGAAATATTATCATTATTCATTCTTATTTAAGGGTCCTTACTCTGTGCATAAGAAAATCTCCCATTCATTTCATTTGGGTTTGATGTTAATTACGGGGGCATTAATGGAAGCTTTCTCATAAGAAATGAATGTGGGATTAAATCGGGGGGGGGGGGGGGGAAGGAGAAGAAGCCACAGCAACCTTTGTGAGTCAGGTCACCATGAAACCATGTGTGTGGGAGCTGGCCAGTTGGGGGAACGTTAAGAGATCGTCCATGCCTTGTTGTTCAGATAGATAAACTGAGAGAAATGAAATGACTTAATCAAAGCTCCCAGCTGAAGAGACGCAGGAATGAGATCACAAATGAGGGAATCAGTTTCATCAGACAGCAATGTAGGGAAGAGAGAGTTCTGGGAATTTAAGAGATCAGGCTCTGGCTCTTTTCTATTATTAACTAATTCTGTGACTTTTGGCAATTTTTAAAATCTCTCTGGACCCATTTTTTTTTTTTTTTTTAGTTTAAATGGAGGAGACTTGACTAGGTTGTTCATCCTCCCCAAAAGGGGAAATGTAAGCAAAACATACATGGGGTAAGTGTGAATTACTTCACTAAGTTCATTGTGAAAAAAGTGTTTTGAACATAATATCTACATTTTGCTTCCAGAACTTGAGAGGCACCAACCTTGGATATCACATAAATCCAACAGTAGTCTGTGAACTGGCCTTTCTCCTTGTCTGTGAAAATACTTTTTTCTTATTCTGGATAATATCTCCATTAAAAAAAAATTCTCCTGAACTCTCAAATTGACAACAAGTAATTGATAATATCATGAGGGCAATGAGTCTTTTCCTTAATCTTATATGTCTTTTGAGGAATTACTTGATCATGTATCCATGTATACATAGTCTGTGTTCACCTTATGACAATGTAATTAAGTCATTTTTCTTATTCAGTCAAACATTCAGGTCGAAAGTAAATGGTTTTTTGAAAAATTATGTACATCCTGGACTAGTATTTCTAATGTAGTGACTTTTAATGTGTACAAATACAAATTTTTCATGATATAAGATTTTTTCTCCAAAAAAGGCCAAATAATGCAAAGAAATTATTGACTTATGCATTTGATTTTCATTTGGTATAAAAATATTTGATTACAAAAATGCATTCTATTAAAATATTTTCATCCAAATAGCATAATTTTATAAATAGCAGGGTTATATTAAATAGATATCACATTTGGCTCATCTTTTTTTTGTCCCATCTTTGAACCCATAATATCTGAACTGTGCAAAGTCTTTTCCAGCATAAATGTTTTTGTTAATTGATTTTAAAATTTTCTTTCATTTGCGTAATATTTTTATATTATTTTTCTGATTATATACAATATGTTTCTAATTTAGAAATGCCAGAAACTACAGAAAAGTTTTAAAAAATATATTGCCATTAGAAATTTAAACATTAGTTTGCATTATGTTTTTATGTAATTAATGGCCAACAGTATTGTTTATTAAAAAAATGGACAATCTTTGACATAGTCAGTTTTGTTTAATACATAAATAAAATATATTAATGCTACACATATAAATAACTATGATTTGATCAAATTGGATAAGACTGATGTAATTGTTAATTTCTCCAAAGAATATTAGAAAACTCATATCTTGTACGTATTCTCTAAAAATAGATGTAACTAAACTTCAAATTTGTCAAATAATTCCTTCCAAATTCTAGCATTGATGTATCTTGGAATGTTTCATGTATTGATCCTAGTGCCAAATACTTTATAACTCTGTAGAATAACTTAAAATCATTATCTTTCTGGCCATCTGGAAAAATTGACTTCAGTACTGATATTGTCATATCATTGCTAATACTTACCTTCTCCACCTTGAGAAAGGCACATATAATAGGCCTGAAATTTTACATGGTAAAAGTTAGCAGGATAATTGTTAATTTGTGGATTAAATAGACTTTTATGGTTCCCTTTAAAATGTGCACTATTCTTTTGCTTTATATTTTTCCCAATAAAGTGATATTTCAAAGTAGGCAGAAAATTTAGAAGCTTCATTTTTATAAGTGATATCAGTTCTAAAAAATTTGGTTTATTTTGTCCAAGTAGTCTTATTTTACCTATACCAGATTCCTCGGTTGGAGTGACCTTTGGAGTGACTGGTGTCTTGAGTGATGTTGTTAATGAGAAATAATGACATCATGACCCTGACCCCTTCATGGCCCTTGCCCCTCTCATCCATCTTCTTAACCCTACAAACTGTGAGTCACTGTGTAGAATCAGGATTAAACAAGTGTGAATAAACAAGTTCAAGAGTTTTCTGCCATGGCTGCTTGTGCATGGCAGTGGCAAAGTAAGACACTGAGAAGTCAGTGCTGAGAATGCTTTTTGTGCACCTCCATGAATCTTGTTGGAGAAATCTTTACTGTTTATGGTCAGGGCAGTGCATCTAATCTCCTCAGCATGCTCCTTTCCTGGACAGTGATGGCGGTTGGCCTTTATAATCACATAGCTGTTGGCACATTCAATGAAAGGATAGTTGATGTATCACTTATACAATGTCACATGTTACTAAAGCTTTTATCTCATTAACTGTGATTAATGTTGTATGGCATGGGCTTGTCCTGTAAGTGTTCATATTCAGCAAGTTTTAATCCCTTAGTTGGCTTGATGAGGGAAAGATGTTTCTTTTTAAAGATGAGAACTTTATCTCAGGGACTAAGCAGCCTCATTTGCAAATCACCAGTTCTACATTGGGCCTGACAATGTGTGACATAGCTCTTCCTTGGTTCTTTCCCCATTATGTCCTTCAGTGTGTTATCATTGAACATGAGAATGTCTTTATATAACTGTGATGCAACGGAAACAGATGAACAGTTGTCTTGTGTAGAAAAGAACAGAAGGGATGCAGGACTTAAGGAAGAATATGATGTAATTTCTTGGCCTAAAAGTTGCTTTTTAAAATATGATTTCCATTGAAGTTAGATAGAAAGGAGTCGAGGCACAGGCTATAGATACTTTCTTGCTTTATCTACTTTTGACAAGTCCTTTCCCTTAGCCCTGGGCACCATTTGATAAGTTGACCAGTCAGTGATTAAACATATTTATTTAGTTCAATGGGTCAGAGCTATTGCGACAGATAGAAAATTACTGATGGATTATCAATTTCAGCACCTCTGACATCTGGCCTCAGAGTAGTCCATCATTGGAGGACTCATAACACATTTAGTTAGACAATAACATGCTCAGCTACCTGTGTGATCACAGAGCGAGATATTGGAAATATCTTACTCTGAATTAATAAGACAGATCACAGAAATTAGAAGTGTTTTGCACTTGTACTTGAAAAAAGCACCCAGTGATGTCCTCTGTTTGCAGCAGGAATGAGAGCTGACTTATACGTTCCATGTTTTGTTAATTTTGTGTTGTTTGTTTTATAAATTTCCTTAGCAAGTAACTTTTAGATTTGATGAGATGGTTATTGGTAAATACTGTGGAGACATCATGAAATATAACATGATTAGTTTGTCAAAGTATACTATTTTAAATGCTTTAATGAATTAAAATAAGTCTTAAATTTTTGTCTACTGAGATATCAAAATGACCAACATAAAAAACCAGATCGAAATACCTTCTGTTCTAATATTTTAAATAAAAAACAAGATTTCAAATGGAATTTATGAGACCCCTTTTTAATCTTTTTTTTATTACAGTTGAATGTTTCTTTTACACTAAAGTAAGTCTGACTAGCATAAGTTCCTTACGGTAAAGGCCATAAGGAAACATGGAAATATATTTTATTTTGTGTATTTGACTAAAATGTATTCTAGTATAAACAACATGGAATTCAAAATAATCTCATGACTGGTCTTTGAAACAAATGATTTAGGTTAGTAGTTTGTTTTAAGGTATGTTCATGTCTTAAAAAAAAAAAAAAAGTGGCCGCACACTTTGAGAAATTAATAGGTTGTGACAGATAATTATCTTTTGGGGGCTTTCTTCTCATTTGTAATTCTTTCCTGAGATTATCCCCTTTATCTTTATATACCATGTGCTTAACGGCTTACTTTATGATGAGCCCACATTTAATATTTATGTGCGCTGTCATAAGAGTATTTGTGAAGCTAATGGGCTGGGGATGTAGTACTGTGGCAGAGTGCTTGCCTAGCAGGCATGAGGACCTGGGTTCAGCCTCTAGCACCACCTAGGAAAAAATTTAAAAAAGAATATTTGTGAAATTGAAATGAACTTATTTCACACCTTTTATTGAATATCTAAATTGATAATAGCTTAGAAATAATATCCTTTTTAACAAAATGAAGATTGAGCTCTTTGACATTACAATTTTTGTTTTATTCACAGAATCTATACCAGTGCTATGTGCTATAAAATTGACAGGGCCTTTGTAATGTCCAGCTTTTTACAATGTGATAATAACTTGGCACTATTATAGGTCATTATGGGTCATTATTTATTTCCAAAGACTCCTTGATTTAAAAAAATTGCAATGAGATTTCTTCTATAATTCTGTGGACATCTTCAGTGGTTGGCTAGTCTTATTCAGCTTATCTCTTTTGACAAATCTGAGCTGGCTTGGAAAATTCTTGGATGAACCTTAGTCATAGGATTCTCTCTGGAATCTAGAAATTTTGCTGAGAAAAAACTGCTATGGATATTCAGATAAGACACAATTAGAAAATGAAGGAGACAAATTAGGATAGGAGTTAGATTTGAAAAATTCTTTTGAGCAGTCACAGGGAAGCCATTGTAACATTTTCCCTTGAAGAACAACCCTTCTATTAGAACATGACACATCTGTCATTGCTTTGAATCCTTAAACAAGATGTCTAGTCTTCAATGCTTCTTCAGACGTGTTACCCTGTGCTTTTAAAATCGAAGATGCTCATTATGTACCCTGTATTTTGATTAACTGTTAAATGCCAAAATTTTCCTTTTGCTTTTACTGTATACCATTTACTTCCCTTTGAATTAACATGTATTTTATTCATTTGCAATTTCTGGCAATAATAAGCAGGTCAACAGATATTTCCATATAAAACAAATAAACAATGGAGAAGTGATATACCTTATTTTGTAACAGACAACATAGTTTAGGCAATTAGCATGAAAATTTGTTGTCCCATCAGAATGAATCAAATTAGATGAAAATATTCATTAATGTGACTTGATATGCATCAGGGTTTCTTTGGATAAAGGAGCATGATATGTTAAATTGCTAAGTGCTTTTTTAGAAAGGGATTTTGTTTTCTGGTACCTGACAGGGAGACTTAGAAATTAGCCACATAATACCCGTGACAGCGCCTTTAAAACTGTAAAGATCTCTAACAGAGTGAAGTATTTTCATGTGGTGTGAGTTTGTTGCAACAGACATTGAAAGGGTGAGAATGCACAACAGTCTTATTTCTAGAGCTTTCTCTGTTGACAGTCTAAGAATTATGATTTTGTGAAATTCATTTTGACATGTAATGATTTTTCATGCAAGGACATTAACATTGGCCAGTTTTGTATATTAAAATGCAATGCAGGAGGACTCTAAGAACTGCAATATTTAAATGCTGCCTTCCACATTGATCTTGAAAGCTTTGAATCAGTAATTTTGAATGACTTTCATGATGGACTACTTTTTAAAAAATCCACCCTATTAAGCATCAGTGATTTTTTTCACTTCTTTATATATTTGGATTAGTGTTTTACATGGTCAACAACCTTCATGTTTCATTTAAATCTCATTCTTAAGCATTGTGATGAACAATGATGGTAAAAAGTCAGGGAAAGCATGATTATTTAAAGTTGTAACATGCATTGGCATTTATCCCATGATGTCCAGTATATACATTCTTCCATACTCAGCATATTTTGGAAAGATGCGGAAAATCACAAAATCAATGACATTAACATAGTAAGCTTTCCTTAGCTTTGGTGATCAAACAGGATTTATGTACTGCGGGATTTTGAAAAATTATGAAATTTCTAAAATATGTGCTGAAAAGATTCTAATATAGTCACATTGTGCTCATGGTCTGGATTAATTCATATTTTAAAACTGTGAAGGTGGATTGGCTGCACAAAAGAAGGAAGGAAAGTTTGTCTTTATTTTGTGAATGTATAAATACAGTTTTTATCATTCTAATGTTGGCAAAAATAGAATTCAATGGCATAGCTGGAATTTCAGTGATAGGAATTAGATTTGATGAAAAATCAACTTTGCCACCCAAGAGTATTGCACTTCTGTGTATTCAGAATATTAAAATTTGAGCTAAATCCAAATGCTGTCTTAAAAAGCAAACAACAAAACCAAAAAAAAGGCAATTGAACAGTTTTTGTACTGAATTTGAGCAGGCAGTAGATATACATTGGCATTATACAACTATTCTTGAACCTGGCTTTATTTGACATACTCCTTAGAAATAGTAAGCTCCCCCCAAAAACTTATTAATCCATATTTGGGCAAATTAACTGGGGAAACAATGTACATGTTAATAGTATAATAATTCTGACTTGGCTATATGCTTAATCTTTGACATTCATTTTGGATTCTTCTGAAATTCCTTGATATTCTGTCACAATAATATTTTGACTAAAAGATGTTTTACCGTCCACCCATGTCAATCCTTCACTGGTTGAAATTGAGTCAGGAATGGGACACCCTGATGTAAGTATTTTCTACTTGACTCAGTTAAGCCAGATTTATTCCGTTTGTTGTGGTTAAGCCACCATGCTCTGTTGAAAATCTTTCCTAAACGTATTATTCTGTATTCTGTATAAGTCAGAATTGCTTGTATTATTATGGTCTCCTAGGGTAATGATTCTGAATGTTAGTTTTCTTTATATTATAATATATTGTGTATACTATGATATTCCACAGTAAAAAAAAAATCAGAATCCTTCATGAAGTTGAGCACTAATTATGTTTTGGAAACTTTCATACACCATTTCAACTTCACATCAAGCCACTGATACTTAGGACATTACTTTTATTTTTTTCTTTATGAGAAAATTGTCAAGTTAGAGTTTTTTTCTTAAATCCTTCCCCCAGTGAAACATCTACCAAGAGAGAATTTTTAAATTTCCATGTGTGAGTTCAATGACATGAATTTCTTTCTATTTAGAATAGTATTTGGAAATGGTGGATATAAGGAATTCTTGGTATTGATCTTTGTGCTACCAGCAATTCTTATTCTTGACAGACCAGAATCTTGGTTTATTTAGGTGTGACTCTTGTTTTATGTGTGAAGTGGATAACTATTTATGATACTGAGGAGTGCGTGTATTTATATGTATAAAGAGAGAGCAAGAGGGTTTTACTTATTATTTAGATCCCCGACTATGTAAAGGTAGACCCTTTGCTTTATGTTCACAAATATGGTCTACCTGCATAAATTTGGCTGTCATCCATACAGATATGTAAGTGAGTAAGCATGGCCCAGGCAAGAAGTCAAGGTTACAGTCGTACAATCACTTATGCGGATTAAGATAGTTAATATTGTAAATTCTTCATTAATTTTTATATTCAAAGAAAATGTAGAAATTCACACAGGTAATTTGGAAGCATGTTATTACTATACTATAGTAAACTCATGAAGAATGGCCATTCAAAAGGCTCAAGTCCAGTCAAATGTCTTTTTTATGGTGATGACAACATAAAAAATGAAGCATGCCTCACCCAAGGCTTCCTTCTCAGATCTATCCACATGTGCTGTTGTGGTAATCTTGTGAGCACTGAAGTATTAAAACAGTTTTGTCTTGTGTTCTTTCATTCTGACAGGCCTATGACATAATGTCGACAAGCCATGTCTGATAGATTCAAAATTAAAAGTGAATATCCTGTCTTTTTTTTTTTTTCCTTACGTGCACCTAATGGCCATTAAGTCAATGTGCTATTTTACTGCTTCCAGCAAACGATATTCCATAATAAGTCTGGGAAGAGCTTGTAAGGTGTGCTTTTTTTTTTTTTTTTTTTTTTTTGTTTGTTTGTTGTTGTTGTTTTTTTTTTAAGGCTGTTAAAGATTGTTTGGTGTTGGCTCTGGTGTAGCCCAGTAGTAGAGTGCTGGCGTAGCACCAAGTATGTGTTAGGCACTGGGTTCTATTCCCAGCATCCTCCACCCCCAAACACCCAACAAGATTATTTTGGTATAAACTATATTTGCTACTAAAAGAGAAGAATGGAGAGGAATCAGCAATGACAACAAAAGCTAGTCAAGGATCTGAACTCTGAAAAGCAGTTTGCCAATGAAGATATTAGCCCTGTGCATGTGATTTGATATTTACACAATAAGATTAACCAGTTTATTTTCACAAACATCCAAGTGCCATTGAAAAAAGTATAGGTGGAAATTTAAAATGTTCAGTGATTTGATGTTTAGCCCAACATGACATTATATGGTCCCATTAAGAAAGATGACGAGCTGTGACCAAGACACTACCTCCCAGGCATGCCTTTGTTTTGGCAGCTTTCTCACTAAATCAAAAGTTTTGCATTGATGGCTATATAATTTAAGATGATTTTTAAATTGTTGCTTTTAGAAAGGCATGTGAAAAGAACTTAGAGGGCTTAGAAACAATTGAGCTTGGCTGTTAGAACACTTATCCACTATTTGGCTCTTTTATTTATTTAATCAATGAAATACTAGACTAGTTATGAATTTAGCTTGTTTTGATGGATAGTCAGGTATGGAGTGGGGCTTGTTCTTGACTGCTTCTATACTAATTTTAAGAATTAGGCATATGCATATAAAACTGGCATCAATTTCATAAAGCAGGCAAGAAAGTGATAAACATGGGTAATGTTATAGGAGAGCAGCTTTCTTATAAACTCACAATTGTGTCTAAAACTCATCTGTGTAAGACATTTGAAAACTACTTTCTTGAAACAAAATCTTGCCGGAAACCCTACAGTTCGGGATCCAGACTGAATATAAGCAGAGTGTGTCTGAGTCTTCTTTCCTGGAAACTACAGGATTGAAATGGTTCCTTCTATGTTCATAGGGTCTAGGAGGTTTGAGGTAAATGTATTCTAGAGAAGCTAGTGTATACTTAGTTTGTGATTTCCCTGGAAGGGAACGTGTTTTTATTGAACTGGACAAAATTGGAAAAATTGGAAAAGAGGAAAATGAAGCATAATGCAAACAGAATAGAAAGAACACTGGTGAAGGCACAAACTTTGAGCCAAGAAGGAGCAGTGGTTTTTGAAAGACTGTGAGAAGACCAGTGTGACAGGAACAGAGTACTATTACTGACTTCTGAAGTCAGGTGGAGCCCCATCAATAGGAACTGCAAATGCCAAGCTGAGGTGTATGGAAGAGTGTCTCTGAGGCAATATGTATATGGTTAGGAACAACATGGTGGAACACACATGGTGGAACGTTTGGTGGAGTTGTGGGAATGGGTTACCCAACAAAATAAAATTGAGCCAGGAGAAGAAACTGGAAGTGTCTTTGGTATTATTGAATTTACTTTTGGTAAAAGGAAATTCTGACTTTGGGAACAGAAGTATGGTTACTTTTATTTTAGTCATAAACTAAGAATCTACCACAGTTCTTATCTTACTTAAATAACCATTTTTAGTTACAATTAAATGTAGCAAATGATTTATCCATTGTAATTTCTTGCAGTTTCCAAAAGTTTGCACACCGCTCCTCTCTCTTACAGTCTTTATTCTTTTCTTTCCTTTCTTCATTCATCTACCCTGCTTTCTTCCTTTCTCTCTCTCTCTCTCTCTCTCTCTCTCTCTCTCTCTCTCTCTCTCTCTCTCTCTCTCTCCCCCCCCCCCCCAGGGATTGAACCCAGGGATGTTTTGCCATTGAGCTACATCACTAGCTCCTTTTGTTTTATTTTGAGACAGGGTCTTTCTAAGTTGCTTACGGCCTCCCTAAATTGCTGAGAATCTCCTTTGACTTATGATCCTCATGCCTCACCCTCCCAAGTCACTAGTATCACAGGCAGTCACTGCTGGCTTCCTCCTTCTTTTTACTTCCTCCTTCTTTTCCAATATTCTTAACAGTATATTGGACTTCTAACATGATAAGAACACATCCTCATGATACAGTTACATCATGACTGAAATGGGGAGAAATTTTCTGGTATTTAATTCAAATGATAGGTTCCTATTTTGCTCATTTTTTCAGATAGAAACAACTTTTATTTGTTATGAAACCTGGAATTATAATAAAGTTTAAACCAGATAGCCACACTTTGTGGAAAAAATATATTGAACAGTTGTGGTCTGTCTGCTCAATGTCAATCATGGTCACATGAGTGTTCCTGGTTTTCTATCTTCAAGAGTACTGTTTAGGTAGGTCCAGGTGATTATATGGAAGGAGTTAATTTGTTTCTGAAACACAAATCACTACAACTTTCATCCCTTCAGTGGACATGTATCATCTATTGGTGTGAGTTTTGTTAATTGCTTTGCATTTCATTCAGATACAGTAGTATTGTTTTCTTATGTTAATATTAATTCTGCCCTTGGTCTGCATGCCTTGTTTCACTAATAGGCACTCAGCTCTTAACCAAGAAAAGATTGAGCAGAAAAAGCAAACATACACTGACCCAAGCATGAAGGCACTTAGAGCAATGTTCTTGATCAAAGGTATGCTATAGTGCACTTAACCTTTATATCATAAGGAAATATGAAACAAAAACATGTAGTATAGAAAAAGTTTGCTTTACCTTAATTGTAATGTTTTTTGAATTTATGAATTTACCAGCTATAGAGTATATAATAAATTTTATGAAGTTTTCCTGAAGTACAAATCAATTAGCAGCCACTTTTAAAGAGTTTAATCATTAGTAACTCACATCATAATAGAATATACAGAATTGTCATAAAATGTGCCTACATTCATTTCCTTCTCTTTCTGAAGTACTATTATTAGTTGCTTTACTTATAAAGGAGAACATGTTTGCAGACTCTATGGTCTAAAAACTCAAAACAGGTTATTATTTATTCAGCTCCTAGCGATTGCACACATTTGACCTTAAATGACAAAGTAAATGAAAGCTCTTTTTCAAAGTAATACAATCAGTTCAAAAATATTGTGCTAATAAAGTTATACATTCTAATTGAAAGATTGATGGCAATCCATTTAGTTGTTACTAGGTTATTTGTGACAGACAAATGTGGAGTAACCTCATTACAGTCAGAATTGTGATGACTTGTAGCTGAGGAGAGAAATAAAGCTTTAAACCATTGTCACAGTCCATTTTCAAAATGTATTCAGAAGATGATTTAAAAGAAAATATATGACCATTAAACATAAGTTTGAATTGCTTACCTAGAAGTGTTATTATAACAGCAATGAAGTAATCATCTGTTTGATCCCTAATTGGCCTACTTAAAATTCACAAATCCAGATTTACAGATTCCAATTTGTGTAAGAGAAATGCAATAGCAAGCCCTAGATTAAAAAGATTATCCCCTGTGGTTTGGTATTTTCGGTTCATATTTTTAGTCGTTTTCTTCTTGATCATTAAGCCTATATGAGTTTATTTTAGACATCTCTGTCCACAATCACCAGTTCATGATAAATTATTCAGCACTTTTCATTTGTGTGTTCACTAGTAGTTTAATGTCAGGCTTTCAGCACAAGCACTCAAGGGAATGCCATCAACATTTTAAAGTTATGTAGTTGAGAAAAAAAAAGGCAATATGGATGCATGTAATTATTTTTTTTCTTTTGCTGAAATCTTTGTGGGATATATTTCATGTATATTTGATTTTGAAGTTTCTTTGTCTCGATTTATGAATAATAATGTAAAATGTTGACCATAGAAAGCTCTGTGTTCCCTGCACAGTTTCCTACTGTAATATTTGCATGTATCTCTAGACTTTCTTACCTTCAGAAGTGTTTGCATAGACATCCTTTTTGCTTCAGACCCAATTTATCACTTCTTACTTGTGGTGCAGTCTCATTTAGAGTAGTCATTGTTTCTTTTCAGATCTCAGTATTTTCACTTTCTCTTGTTCTTCTACATCCTGAAATTTTTCTTGTGTTTCTTATAATCAATGACTTTCATTTAGCTTATTTTTTGTCCTGAATTCTAAACTAATCTTGTATTTAAAGTGATCCTCTTTGCAAGAAGATGATTAGAAACTTCATTTAAGTCTGGCCCTAATTTTTTAAATGCATTTAGAAAAAAATGATTTTTGTTGTCTGGTTAAGTCAATTAAGTATCTGTTGAATATCTTCGTCTACTAATAAATTGAATATAGTGTTCTTTTAAGATAGTGTCTCCCCATAAATTGGACATTTTGTCTCTCCTAATGAGTAACTAAAAGAAAGTTTGTCTCCCTTCTCGCTTTTAAGTTTTGTTGTCAGCTAAGGCCAAAGTTTTTACTTGTTCAACCCAGTGAATTAAAAACCATGTAACAGTAGAATCTTTGCCAACAGGTACCAGTCAGTAAAGGTGTTGTGTGTTGAGGTGAGAGTCCAAAGAGTAAAGAGGGTACAAAGTACCTACCTTCCGAATCTAGTTAAAAATAATTTAATATAGATTACTCACTAGCTACCTAACCTCACACAATTGTTTAACTTCTTATCTGAGTTGTTTTTCACCTATAATGTTGGATAATGATGCTATGTTACTTATAAAGTGTTGTAATACTCATACACATATTTATAATTATACATCATCAATTTATAAGTCATTCAGATTGAAAATGTTTCAAAAATTCTACAGGCTTTTCATCCTCTTAAGCAAATGAATATAAAATGCCTACTGCATGCCAGGTTTAGTTACAGATGTTAGGGAAAAGTCAGTGAATAAACCAGAAAAAAAGTTATTTTTTCAGTGTTTACATACTCAATGCAGAAACCTGAACAGTATATAATATAAATATATAAGAATAAGATTACTCACTATTTTATTATTTTTGCATGTGTGTGTGTGAGTGTGTGCATGTGTTTTGCTTTTGTTTTTCAGATTGTCAGTGTAAGCTATCATTTTTTTTGGTTATTTGTATTTCATAAATACTTTCTCAGAGCATGTTTTTTTCTTCTCCATGATTTTTAATGGTGCGCCCCCCTCTACTCTCCCCAGCCTCAAGCAGCCACCCTTGTCCTGTCAACGTCCATGGATCCCATTTCTACCTTTCTATTTCCATTGGCTTCATGGAATTCCAGAACCTCTGGTGGATCTTTGATTGAAAGATATCCCTCCCCACTCCACCCCACACACTTTCTTTTCCTCTGGTTCAGGCTATAGGCATCTGAATTTGTCTTACTTTTCATATTTTAAAGCAGGCAACTACATAGGCCAAATACAGGCAGTGCTTGCTCTTGTTGGGTTCCAGTGGCATTGCAGATTTTAGATAAGGCTTCTCTCATGTCCTACAAACCTATACCTTGCATGACTTTTCTCCTACAGAGAGTACTTGGCTGGAACCCAGGGCATGGAAGTTTCAGATAGTTGCATTAGCGATTAAAGACAGCTGAATAATAAAACATCAATTGTCAAATGACAATTAAAGTCTTATGCTTTATGAGCTATTAAAGATGCCATCAGTATAAGAGGAAATATGCAACCTTCAGAATCCATACCATAAATATGAAAAGTAAATTGTTGATAAACTCCAATTTCAACAAGGGCAGGGTACTTCTTTTAATTTTTTTTTTAAATTTATAATACTTATCACAGTGCCTAACACAATTGTGAATGCTCAGTATAATTATTTGGATGAATATAATGTAGTTTTCATGGTGTGGTTTTTTGTAATTATTAGACCAGTAAATTTAGGAAAAATTATTTGACTGTTTAGTAAAAGAAATATTAAATTTACTGGGCAATTATTACTACTACATTCTGGAAAACTATTTATACATTTTGGTATGTGACTGTATTTTTAAAAATAAAAATAATTAAAAACTTGGTCATTGCCAGGCATGGTGGTACATACCTGTAATCCTAGCAACTTGGGAGGCTGAGGCAGGAGAGTATCAAGTTCAAAGCCAGCCTCAGCAACTAAGCGAGGCCCTATGCAACTTATCAAAACTCTGTCTCAAAATGAAACATACACAAAAAAGGGTTGGGGATGTGGCTCAGTAATAGAGTGCCCTGGGTAAATCTCCAATACCCAAACAACAACAACAACAATAAAAACTTGTTCATTAAAGCTAGTAAAAATTAATTAATAAAATATTAAATGAATTCATTTGAAATTCATCGTTTCAAATGTGCTTAAATTGCATTAATTAGAATATTTTTTTTCTTTAGAATAGGATCTAATATATTATGACTTGCTCATAAAATTATAAGAATTAATAGGTATATTTTTTTTCTAAAAAATACACATGATTTATTATAAATTTGTGATTTTTATCTACTGTCCTTGTATTGAATGATGATGTTTCATAATGTTTGAAAACTGTATGTCAGAAGATTTATTGTAGTTTTAATTTCTCTGAGCCAGTGCTTGCACATATTTTAGTGATTATTGGCTGATAAAAATAAAGAGCCTGCACAGAGCTCAGTGGCAAATATTTCTGCAATTTCCCCTGATTAATATGGTCCTTTTGGTGTAATGCGTCAATTTTATCAGATTCAAATTTATCACCAAACTAACAATAGCAGTTTCAGCTCCTGGAAAGGGCTATTCTGACTGAGTTATCACTGGACTCACACTAAATTTTGTTAATACCATAGGGAACGTTTTTAAGAAAAAGTCATTCAAGTTCTGCTTGATGAGTCTAAAATACCTGTATGACATTCAATGAGGGCTGGGGTCGTGGCTTATGGGTAGAGCACTTGCCTAGCACGTGTGAGGCCCTGGGTTCAATACTCAGCACCACATAAAAATAAAGAAATAAAATAGAGGTATTGTGTCCAACTACAACTAAACAGTAAATATTAAAAAAATCAATGAACTGTTTGAAGAATTTGAAAATTTTAAATAGTACTTATAAACTAATAGAAATGTTTACATAGTCATTAAATTTCTTTGGAATCTTATTGTTTAAAAATGTGTTCTAATTAGTTATGCATGACAGTAGAATGCATTTTTACACATTGTACACAAATGGAGTATACTTCTCATTCTTCTGGTTATACATGTTGTAGAACCACACTGGTTGTGTAGTCATATATATATATAGGGTAATAATGTCCAATTCATTTTATTATCCTTCGTACCCCCATACCCTCCCTTCCTTTTACTCCCTTCTGTCTAATTCAAAATACTTCTTTTGTACCTAGCTCCACCCCGCATTTTTGTGAGTTAGCATCCATGTATCAGAGAAAACATTCTGCCTCTGGTTTTGTTTTTTTGGGATTGGCTTATTTGGCTTAGCACGATATTCTCCAGCTCTATCCATTTATAGGCAAATTCCATAATTTCATTCTTCTTTAAGGCTGAGTAATATTCCATTGTGTATATATACCACATTTTCTTTTTTTCTTCCCCCTTAGGCAATTCATTTTTTTACTGTTTCTTTCCTGTAAATTTTTTTTTAAAGAGAGAGAGAGAGAGAGAGAGATAGAGATTTTAATATTTATTTTTTTAGTTTTTGGCAGACACAACAACTTTGTTTGTATGTGGTGCTAAGGATCAAACCTGGGCCGCATGCATGCCTGGTGAGTACGCTACTGCTTGAGCCACACTCCCAGCCCTCCTGTAAAATTTTGACAGTACCAAATTCATAGTGTTGTTATGAAGATTAAATGAGCTAAAATATGTAAAAGTCATTGAACAGTTTTGGGGCATTCTAAGTTCTGTGTAAGTGTAGTAATAATAACAATAATAATACTCTTTATTGTTTTTTTTCCACAAATAGGTTTCACAATTCAAAGCAAATTGGTGTTTACCGAATTTTTTCTTTTAATATCTTAGAATTATTTTCCATGGCTCAAGACAGTATTTCTTAGCATGTGCTCCTTGGATTATTTGCATCAAAATCAACTGAGGTGCTTATTAAAATGCAGAGTTTTTATTTGTTATATTAGTTTTACATGACAGTAGAATGCATTCTGACACATCCTAGGTAAATGGAGTATAACTTCTCATTCTTCTGGCTGTACATGGTATGGAATTACATCGATTGTATAATCATATATGTGTATAGAGTCATAATGTCCAATTCAATCTAGATCCTTCCTACCCCCATACCCTCTCTTCTCCCTTCATTCCCCTCTGTCTAATCCAAAGTTCCTCTATTGTTCTCTAGCCCTACCTCACCACTTTATTGTGAATTAGCTTCAGCATATCAGAGAAAATATTTGACCTTTGGTTCTTTGGGACTGAGTTATTTCCCTTAGCATGATGTTCTCCAAATCCATCCATTGGCAAATGCCATAATTTCATTATGATAAATGCCATAATTTTATTCTTCTTTAAGGCTGAGTAATATCTCATTGTGTATATATACCACAGTTTCTTTATTCATTCATCTGTTGAAGGATACCTAGGTTGGTTCCATAGCTTAGCTATTGTGAATTGAGTTGCTGTAAACATTGATTGATGTGGCTGCAACACCGTAGTATACTGATTTTAAGCCCTTTAAAGATAAACCAAAGAATGGTTTAGCTGGATCAAATAGTAGTTCCATTTCAAGTTTTCTGCTTTCCATAGTGTTTATACCATCTTGCAGTCCCACCAACAATGTATTATTGTACATTTTTCCCTACATCCTTGCCAACATTTATTGTTGCTTTATTATTAATAATTGCCATTCCAACTGGAGTGAGATGAAATCTTAGTGTAGTTTCTGTTTGCATTTTTCAATGGCTAGAGATATTGAAAATTTTTTTCATATATTTGTTGATTGATTGTATTTCTTCTACTGTGAAGTATGTGTTCAGTTCCTTAGCCCATTTATTGATTGGATTATTATTATGTTTTTTTTTTTTTGTATTAAGCTTCTTGGGTTCTTTGTATATCCTGGAGATTAGTGCTCTGAGGATCCTTACTTTTTAATCTCAGGATTCTTTAATCTCAAGAATATGAAAATACCTCTAATTTAGAAGCACTGGAAAAATGAGGACTAGTAACAAAAAAGTCTGTCATGTTAATAGTAATTATAATTGAGTTCAATTCAGCAAATACTTTTGAACCACTATATGTTATTATGTGTGCTAAATTAAGGAGCTACAAAAATTAATATATGCCAAGCAAATTGAGTAGATAGGTGATGTTTATTAATTCTTTCTGGAATACTACATATAAAATAACCAAGTCTGACAACATGAAAATAACTCTAACTTCCTACTTCTTCTAATCTTCAGTTTTCTTAGTAATATGGTAAAGTGAATCATTAGAACATTTCATAGCCATTATGGTACATAAGAGCAATTTCACATTTTCAGGGTCACTGACACCAAAAAATCCATTAATATGAAAGTGGAAATGTAAAGGAATTTTATGTAATAATAATTTTCCATTTTGTGAAAGGTGATTTTTCTTGCATGGAGAGTGATAAGACAGAAACAGAATTTTGAGCATAAATCTGTAATTTTCAAGATAACAATACATTATGGAACCCAGATTATCTTATTTCTAAGGAATTGCATCATTTCTTTGTTAAATTATTGTATTATCATATAAGATTTCACTCTCAAGCAAAGCATGTTACTCTATTAAGAACTATGAAACCACCAAGAGAAATACTAGCACTATATCAAATATTTTAAATATACTCTACAAAACAGAAATGTATGATTATGAGAAATTCTGTGCATGTACTTGATTTGACATTTGCCAAAAGTAAAAGAAAAAGCAATTTAGTCCTGTGCTTTACTAGCACACCTTCTGTCTAGGGACCCCTTCAGTTTTTATGATTATTCCTAACAAAAATTTAACTAATAATTTTGCTTCATATTTCAAAATATTATTCTTAAAAAAATTTAATGTATTTGTATACATGGACAATTTCTAGAATACAACTATTTACAAAGGGTAGTAATTTTTACTAATCTGCCATATTTGGTTATCATGCATGTTAGAAGAGAGATACTTTTCTTATTTATATTATTATTCAGAGCAAAATAAATCTGATATTGCTGACATGTTTGTGAAATTTCAACCAAAACCACTCAGAAGAACAGAAGTGTAAAAATCTGAAGTTTATTTATTTTTTTACCAAAAAATTTGCATCATTTTTTCTACTGCTGATTTTGGCCAAAACAGTGTTTAAAGATTAAAAATTTACAAATGACTTGTAACCTGCCGAATGTCCTTCTCCCAGACATTATAACAAGGTTTATTGCTTTCCAGGTGTTTGGGACTATGGTATTAAAAACAGGAAGGAGGAACTGAAAGGCAAAGGTTAAGTTGTGATAAGTTCTTTCCAGAAGGTTCCAGAATTGGCTTGGACATATGCTGTATCTAAGCCCTTTCAGTTATCAACCAACAACTCTGCAAGTGAGGATATCGTGAATGTTCACATCTCTGCCTGTCGACACTTCTGAAACCCTTTCAGCACCCTATTTCTCAGTGTTTTCTTGATCAAAGTCTGATATCTCTAAGGCTTTCATAAGATAATAATCTAATAACAAACCCTGTGTCACAAGACAAAGGAAAAGACTGTGTAGGAGGCTTCTGCTAATTTCCCTCATAACATAATCAAATCAGTACAGCTATCCAGCCAGGACTCATAACCCTTAATAAGTCACTCTACTCGATTAAGAGAAATTGATTTCCCTCTACTGTGGATCATAGTGATTTTGATAAATACGGTATCTGCTTTTCACTGTACTCCCTCCTTAGCTGCCAGTGTCTATGTGTTCACAGTTGGCAGGTAAACGAGCTAGTGAGATGACGCCCTGTCATTAACTGCAGTTGGTATCAGCATTTTGACAGCTGTGGAGTTGAGTGGATCCATAGATCAGCTTTGAAGCCAGTTGTAAGAGCCTTGCCCAGCAATTACATATTCCTGACAACACTGCTGGCAGCCTTCAGCATGCAAAACTACTGGGTTGCAATTTTTAATTGGAAATATGGAGACAAAATAGAATAGGTGGAAATGACTAGGGTTTGAACTCCAGTTCTATAATATGAAGAGTGGCAGTGAAGCCAAACACTACTATGCTACTCACTCAGGTTATTTCTTGGTCCTAAGGTTATTGAAATGCGTGGTGAACTTACCTGATTTAGATTGTTGCAACAAAATCTAGGTTTCCAAAGAAAGTCATTTCTCAAATAATAGCATTGGAGGAAGGAAATTCTTGTCCCTCCACCCTTTCTACTCACATGAAGAATGTTGTTGGTTGGTTTTAATTTGAATCATTTTCCTTTGCTTTACATAATTCCACAGCTCTTAGCAGTCTATTTTAACATAAGTGGGAAAAGAAGGGAAAGGAAGGAAAACATTCTATCAGAGAAGATTTACTGTAATTGCTTAAACGTTTTCATATAAACTTTCTATATATAGCATGTCAAAAGTTTATTTCTGTAATTGAAAACATGAAGTTCTTGACTTGGTGTCTGAAAGGGATTTTATATAACATAGTATACACAGAAATGGTAATAAAGATGCATTTTTTACTACTTTTCCACTTTCTAAATGTTTTGGGACTTTGTGTATAATACTATTAACTTCTAGCAGGTAGCTCCTGTTTCTGTTCTTTACACAGGATGTAGTATTCTGGAGTGATGGATTACAGAAAGATGTGAAATGTAATTGTTAACCAAAGAGACAGTAAAGTAATTATAGGAGACACAGAAAATATTCTTCAGTGTTCTCTTCATAAAAATAATACTTTTATTTCTTTTGATAAAAATTTTATCTTGGCCTAAATCAGACTTTTTTTTATAAATTAACTTCATTGTTAAATACATATATATTATTTTTTATTAGAGTATGCTATGACATTGCTTTTTAATGGTGGTCGTTCCATTTGAGAATATAATTGGAATTGTATTAGGGGAAATTAGTCTTTTAATCTATATCTTGATCTTTTATTTTTATATAAAGAAAGGAAAAGAAAATATACTCTTTTCTAATTTTTATAGATGAACATCTTCAACCTCACATCCATTATTCAAGAAAATATTGTTCTTTAATATTATTGCTTCTTAGCTTTTCCCAAAAGAGAAATACATGAGAGTTTATATACATTATATATTGATTTATTATTCATTATATATTAATTTATTACATATTAATGATTATTTGTATAAATAATGTCTTAAGAAATTCAATCTTCCTTTTATTTGCATTTAATTTTTTACTATTTGAGAAAGAACAAATGAAGTGATGATATGATTTGGCAAAATTCTGGCTCTATCTTTACTGATTTTGAGGGGAATTCTTTCCCTCATATCCAGGGGATTCTAATTGTGTGATTGAGTGATCCCAAACAAGTCAACTTGAGAGCAATTCTCCAATGATTTCCTGCCCATTAGACTCAACTTTCCCATGAGGAAATATGAGGGAGAGGTGTATTTTACTCTGTCCTGTCTGTCTAAGCTAGAAAGTTAATGAATGAAATATAGCCCAATATGTTTGTAGTCATGTCTCACTTAGAGCAGTACCATCCCTATCTACATCAGCAGCTCTATAACTGTAATAGATAAAGTCTCTGGTACATTCCTTCCATGCAAAAGTAATTGTATTTAACAAAATAATTTTAGGATTTATAATATTCCAGGCTCTGTGGAAAACAAAGATGGCTCTGACACACATTTGAGTATTGAGAACTTTCTATATTATCCAGAAAAATTTCCTTGTAATTCCCTTCTTTTTAGTTTTCATAATAATGGTAGAGTTTTTTGAAGATATGGTCCAGTTCTTCAGACCAACAGTGCAACTAATTCTGTTTTCTAACTAGTTCACATTTACTCTTTATTTTGTTTGTACTGAAACATATTGTAACCTATTGTACTATATTCATTGTGATTGTTTTGTAAAAATACAGCTAATTCCTCAGATTATAAAAAAATAAAGCAATATGTCATACTTTCTACTACATATTCTTAATTCACCACACAACTTAAAATCTAATTTATGGATCTTCTTCTCAGTAATATTTTACATGACATGGTAATTTCAAGATGGTAGGAGAATAATGGAGTTCATTTTATATAAAAAATGTAAATGCATAGAATCTCTTGTGTATCCAGTTTAGAGTATTCAAAAATATATATTCATGGTAGGGAGACAACATAGGCTATAATTAGCATAAAAGAGAGACAGTAATCATTGTATGAATAAATAGATAAAAGGACTAGCATATGTCTAAAAGCTTTTAAATGAAGTGTATGTAGAGTGAGTTTTTAAAACTCTTTTTCCCTGTAGCCCTTGTTTAAAGTTCCATTGTACTTTAAGTCAACCATATAACTAATAATAGAGATAGAAAGACTTGGACTGATTATCTCTATGTTCTGTTTGATGTTGTCATTTGAAGTGGCGAGAAGCAAGCAAGCAGAACTTGGACTCACAGAAGCAGTTTGCAGAGTTCAGGGAGGATCAGGCCAATTCCAGGCTTCCATACTTATGGAGGAGAGAACATAATCATGAATACAAAATTGGAAGTGTCTTGAATGAAAAAGGAACAAAAAGTCTGTTGGAAAGCATAAAGGTTGCTATGCTAGACAATAAGTTAGCAGCTAAGCTACATTTAAAACTGTTTGTGATATGAGAATTTATTATAAACTTTTCTTCTATTACAGGGGAAGTGGCCAGGAACAGTCTAAGCAGCTACAGTCTCTGAATCTATTTGAAAATATGATTGAGTACAGATTAGGAAACGAACAATTGAGGAAAATCTTAAAAGCTTACATTTAAAATATTCTTAAGAATTAGTCTCATTATTATGAAGACTATAAAGTAACAACAACAACAAAAATGCTTCTCCTTGCTCTGATTTGAAAAAAAATTAAAAAATTTTAGTCTCATACAAATTATTCCCTGATGTCAAAAACCTACTATTAGAAAGTGAACAGCCCCCCACCAAAAGTGGGAAATTCCCAACATATAAAAATGAAAAAAAAAAAAGAAAGAAAACCTTTTATTAGGATTTTTTCTGAATAATTTAATAAAATAACAAAATCAGTTTCCATGTATTGTATCAATGCCCCATTCATATTTTTAAAATTATTGAATTTTAAATCCATTGTACTTGTAAAAGTTCTTCAAAATAATAACTTACTATAGTACATTCATACTAAACAACCTTGACTCTCTTAAGAGACTAGTAATGAAAATGTGATTTACTCCCTAAAGTTTGTTTGTAAATCCTGAATCACTTGATTGATTTGGAAATCTAAGATATTACAGAGTATGAAACGAGTTCCACAAGTTAACAGCTCCTGGGGATAAAGATCAACTCATTCTCACAGAGGAACAATGTTCAGAGTGCGTTGGCATTTACCATCACACTTCCCAGTAAAGCTTTGTGTTCCTATAGGCTGTGCCTTGTACACACTGGCTTTAGCAAGACCTTCGTCCCCTCTTTTCCTGAAGTTGGACAGCAGCAGCAGTAGCAGCTGCCTATCTAGACACTTTTCTTCCCTTCATTTGGATAATTATGAGCAAAGGTCAATCATTTCCCCATCAAGGCAGATCCTGACAACCCCACATGTCAGAGCCTAAGTTATAGATGACATGCTTGTCAACCTCAGAAAACCAGGAGTTTATCTCAACTCCCTTAGATTAGCTTAAAGTTGAAAACCAGAGGTAGGAATGGAATCCATGAGGGTGGCTGTTTGCCCTGCCTTGGTCAACTGCAGAAATACAGTTCTAGAGATTTTCTTTCTTTCTTTTTTTTTTTTTTTTTCATTTTAAGCTCCACAAATGGACAATTACATTCCGCTTGTTAAACATGGACTGAGAGCCTCCTGACGGAATGCAAATGCCTCTGTTAACAGCATGACCTTGTAGTGCCTTAGACAGAATGTCTTTAGTTATATTGTGTGTGTGTGTTTTTTTCTTTTCCTGAACCCAGATTAGTTTTTTAGATGATGATGAAATATTTTAATGCTGGGAGTGGGACAAATAATGGTCTTTTTAAAAAAATAATAAGTAGGTTCTGCGTAAGCTAAAACTCTGGCATCATTAGAGACATAAAGACATTCAATTCAGTGCACTGAACACTGAAGGGGTAATTACAGATGTTTTGTTTATATTGTGAAATTTAAGATTAAATTTGTACTGCTCAGGTTATGTCAGAGATTGATTTACATTTAATTATACAATACGTTCCAGTATCCATGGACTCAGCATTGATAGAAACTTGCATTATTGAATCTGCTGGTAACCAGACCCTAAAAGCATAGATAGAAAATTGCAAAAAATCAACAATGGAAAAATTTGTGCTACAAATTTTTGTGCTACAGTGGTCTTTGGGTATTAGAGTTCCTGAAATTCTATCACTGTGTTAACCATTTACACTTCCATTGTCCCAAATAATCTCTGTGATTTAAAAGAACAGCATATAAGGTTAAAATGTAGCATGGGGGGTCCCAGGTTAGAACTGATCTCTCATTTGCCTTCCTCTACCTAATCAAACATTTTCCCACAATTCTTTGAGCAATTTTATTTTAAATCCTTTCAGAATTTTCTCTTTCAAGAAAACCTAAAATAATTCTTTCTCTTCTTCTTTTAATAAGAATAAATGCTTTTATATAGTAAATCACTATCTTCATATTTTGCACTTGTTTAAATCAAAGTTTTTATTTATTACATTTTATGACTGTGCATATAGGTAAGCTGTGTTAAAATGATAATGGAATATTCATTCTCAGGATGAAAGAAAACATTGCTTTCCAAGAAAGACATGACCCAATGTGATAACTCAGGACCAAAAAGAAAGTGTGCGAATTGCTTCCTGAAATAGGAATCTAACCTGACCTTGTATCAGGTAATGTTTGTCCCAAACTCTTAAGAGTTAAAACCTGCATAGAAATCTAATGAATTTTGTGTATATAATTCTGTCTTACAGTCAAAAAGTACTCGCTTGCTATTTTCTTTATATACTGAGGTGAAATAGATAAACCCCTCCTAAAAGGCTCTTATTAAGTGTACTTGTTTTATAATCAGTCATTATAGTGGACATGTACGTCTTCAGACAGAACCCTCTGCTGTTGATGGCACTTGTGGAGACGATTGCTTTACTTGTCCTCTGTTCTCCTATATCACCTGCCCTATTTCCTATATCCCGATTCTTCACCTTCCAGGATTCCCACAAGAAGGGAGTCAAAGGCTGGCAAATTCACAGGTGTTTTGTCACTTTTTAAAATCCCCCCTCAGATATTCATTATGTTAATGGCACTTTGTGATGTGTGGTTTCTGGATTTATGACTCATTCTTGATAAGTGTGAATCGGGACTGCATGTGCATCTTTGATAAGGTTCTAATTGGATACTGGTGACCTTTCTGGATGTAATTCAGGGAGGAAGATTAAAAAGCAGTCCAGGAAGTGACAGGTTTGGGACAATAACATATGAATTCGGCTCTGCTGGCAGGCAAGAGATGTAAGCCTTGATAAATTAGAGGCAGACCAAATAGGCTTACTGAATGATTTCTCATTTCTGCTGCATCCTTGGGTAAAAACCTCTTGTATGAATTGTGCTAATGCAGTATTCCCCTGCCTCTGGGTTAGACTACTTGTTTACTGATTGCAGAAGCTGGCAAATTATTCACTGAATGTAGTTTCAAAGTGACTAAACACTGCATACTCAAAAGTGCAGGCTTCTGTTGCCATACTTGTTCAGTCTTAGAAATTGGACAGTTTGCCCATGTTTGGAAGAGTGTTACCGGAACTCAGAATAACCCTAACTTGTTTCACTTTTTTCTTCTTCTTTTTTTTTCCTTTCTCATAATTGTATAAAAAGCCTACTGGAAATATTCATGTAAACATAAAGAACCTGATTCTGAAACCTGAAAATACCTTTGTCCAATTTTAAAGATTGGACAAAGGTATTTTAAACTTTAAACTTTAAAAGACAATCAATTTAATAAAGAAGCACATAATTAATAATTTTCTGTATGTGATCAAGTGATAAATTCTTACTATGTTTTCTACTTTGACTATATGGTGGACATGCACTTGTATAAATAAGTATAATTAATGTATTTAAAGGCTAAGAAAATACACTTGAAGACAAATACATACATCCCTTCAGAGAAAGACAGATTGAAGTGTATTTTTCTCTAAAGGGACACTTATTTTGAGTGCTAATATCTGATATTTCAATCCTAATGGTTATCCTATAATAAAGGTTAAAAAGCCATTTTGTCAGGTGATTTTGTAAGGGCTCCCTTCTTTGCTATTGGGCCCTGTTGTGTATATATAGAATATAAAACAAAGTCCAAAGTAGCAGCCATGTCATTGCTGGATGTCTCTACAAGGATGAGCCCAGATAGGAGGTCTGTTTCCACTTATTTTCTTCTCAGACATGGGTACATTCAAAGTGCATGGATTCTGTTAATTCTGCATTTACCTTTAAAGAGAACCCCCTAGAGCTTGCCTTAAGGAATAGAAAAGGCATCCTTTCTCCAGGGCCTTAGACTTGGCAGACACCACACTAGGTACCTGCACATGTAGAAGTTCTAGCCTCTGTGTAACTCAGGAACATGTTACTAGCACTGTTTTTACAGGTGAGCAGTTTTCCCAGCACTTATATTGCACAGTCTCCCCACTAGCAGTTCCTATGTAAATGGAAAACAAAATGAGTAAGACCAGGAGAAAGGAAGTAACTCATGTAAGGTTACATTGTCTGAAATCCTGAGAAACCAGATTTGAACCTGGCCTCTGTGGGTCTTAACACAAGCAAGTACACAAGCCAGCAAACAAATGTCAGCTGTATAGCTCTTTAACCATTTTACAATTCATTTACCAGACACCAACATTCAAGACAATAGTTTTATTGAGATGTAATTCACAAACCATGTACTTCCTTCATTTAAATTGCCAGGCATCACTTTGTAGCTTATGTCTACTATAAAATCAGTACAACATATTGGCACTTTTTTTTTTCAGTTGTGTTTAATACACACGATATTACTCATGGTATGAAGACCTATTTGTTTTAATCCAATTAAAGAACACAACCCACACTTGAATGCAACAGTGCATGTTTCTGCTAAATTCTAGGATGTCAAATTGGACTTTGTGTAGAATTTCTCTTTCATAATTTTGGATATTTGTTTTCATATTCACCATTCATGACCTCCTGTGACCGTCAGACAATTCTGACAAGCATTCTACTTCTAGATCTCTTCATGCTTCTTTCTACCCTGTAAAGTTATTGAAAATTGAATCTAAATATTTACTTTATCCATGACTTTGGTGTTTTCAAAGCGTGTCGTCTGTCAGGTTAAGTTAAAAAGAAAAAGCAACCTTATATGATGGACTGTCAATGCCATACATGAGCTGATGCTTTCTTATTAATACAAACTTCCCTTTCATAAATCCTACCAGGAAAGTTTTCTCTGAAGAGACAAACCCCTTAATCTCACTCATGCTGATGTGTATTTCCGAGTCCTCAGCCTTTCTTACTTGTCAAGCAAGTTTATCCTACTTTTTCTTTCCTTCACAAATGTGATCCAAGATGAAAATTAAATAGCAGTTCCTTTAACAAGCCCTAGTGGTGTCCTACACACCCACCTCAAATTTATCCTTCCCTCTTACAAATTCCTGTTGAGCTCACAGTTGGTTCCATAGAATTTAACTCTTGAAAACCATGTTTTTTTCTTCATAGGTTTCATTTATGGACACCTTGATTCTCTAAAAATTTTAAATTTCTTGAAAATATGTTATATCATCACAGATTTCTTCCTTTCCCAGTATGTCCTCATTAGAACATACACTTTGATTTGTCTAGACTATACATAAATATGCATGTGCATACACACACACACACACACACACACACACACACATACACACATCACCTTGTTTTAAAAGAAAACAAGATTCACAATGATTATTTAAATTTTGTGAATTTAAAAGGAAATATTGGATCAAATATATCCATAGATGAGCAGATTCTACAGATGAAAAGTAAGATAAGTAATATGACTATGACATTCTAATGTGAAGTGCATCTCTAATTTTTAGGAAGTGATATACAGTGCCAACTGGGGGAAGCATGTACAAGTAAGAATTTTATCAATTGCCAGATACCTGGTTTTGGAATAAACATAAATGTAATTAACTTTTCAGGACTCTTATATCAGAAATCATTAAAAATTATTAATAACTTGACCAATGGAGCATGATGATAAAAATGAACACTCACTATCTCTCTGATCAGTTGTTTTGTCTTATTTTACTGCCTCTAAATGTAAAAATATGAATTATGATAGGAAGCTGTCAGTGGCTGTGGCACATGTATCTTTTGCCGTTTGAATTTAAATGTTAATATTAGACATAATGAAGGCACTTAGATTCAAGCTGAAAATGAGTAGAGGAAGTTCATGGGTTTTAGCCTCCACAGTAGATAGCTGGGTTGTGGCCAGTGTGCCCTGCAGAGTGTGTATGGTCTGTGGGATCATGTGGAGACTGCAGTTTCCAGGCCCTATGGGAGTCAAAGTTGAAGATAAATAATTTCCAAGGAAAACTGACTCATAAGCTTTTTTAAAAATACATTTTTTTAAATAGAATTAATTCTGATTCTAGAGAAACATGTTTGAAAATTGAACCTTTTGGCTCTGCTTTGGTTTCAAAAATTTATGTTTACATTTTCAAGGACGGTTTCTTATAGCTAATTTTTGCAAGAACTCCATTAAAAATTTTAGTTCATGTACTTGTGTATGTTTTTTATGTGGTTCAGCGATAAAGAAACAAAACTGTAAAGAGATTTATAAAGTGCAACATTATTTTAAAACAATAATAAAATATTGCTTAAGATTTTACATATAGTCTAAAAACAAGGAAATCTAGAACCACAATGGATCCTTTAAAATTAAACTTATTAAGACAGCACTTTTCTTGGCTTAAGTATGTTATTTCTCTCTCTCTTTCCCCCACTCATCAAATGAATGAGATAACTGACAGAGCAACTTAAAATAAATATGGCATAAACTTTTGTCAATTTAGGTTTGATCATATCTGGGCTCTTTTCCATCACAGTTAACAATGTGATGTAATTATTATTTTTTAATTAATACTTCTCATTGCTAAAAAATAATTTAAAAATAGAATAGTATGCTTGTTGATTTGGGTGTGCAGGAAGGTACTGTTTCTTCAGTGAACTGAAGGTCACTGGATTGAACTCTTACTGAGTTTCTGAAGCAATATTCTCATGCACTTATCTACTGAAGGTAGTGATTAGAATGTACACTTAAACTGCCAGAGCTCAAGTCATCTACAGATTCTGTTCCTGCTACTTAAATGTTGTAGTGCAGAAGATACTTGCTCTTCTACAAGCTACAAACTCCCAGCCTGCTGCCATGTCAGGAAGCTGAGAAATCAAAGAGCCACCTAATGACCTTCCCCATTGTCTGGCCTTGTCGTCTTCTATCAGCAGTGTGCCACAATCAGTGAGATACACTTGTACCTCCTGCCTGCTCAGGGTTTGGCAGCCCCTGATCCTGCACCTGTTTGCTTATACATGAGCTGTGCATGTTTGAATTTAAATAGACGCAGGGGGCGGGGAGCAAGGGGTAAGGACTGTGCCTCTGTCAGAAGCAGTTCATTACTGCATGCACAAGAGCTGAACACAACTTGTAGGCAAGTAGTAGGCATCTTCATACAGTGTTAGTTGATTAAAAAGATTAATTTCCCCCCATTTTAGAGTTGAATGGGAGAGCGATTTGGTTAAAACAAGACTAGTTATCATTTTGATTATCATATCGATAAAGCCTGATTCACCTCAAAACTTATCAGTAAGCATTACCTTCAATGCATAAAGAATTATGAATGATTGATTATTACTAAAATTATCCCTCCCTGAACTCTTCAATTACAAAAAATAATTAGTTGAATTTATTAAAGTAAAAGCATGAATTCAGCTACTCATACAGTTGAAATGCAGCCAGTGTTTTGTAAACATACACATTGTGGGCTCCTATCTGGGTTATATAAGATAAGTATCTGTTTATATTAGGAATGTGTTTTACCTAAGAAGAAAAATTGCTAGTGGTTTTCTTTTTCCATATTTATTAAGCTATGGCTTAGGTAAGTTTTCAAACTCTTGTTTACCAACTGTGGCATCTTTCCTCAATTCTTTTTTGCTTTGAGTAAGAAGGCCCTAAGACTGGTTGCTGATTTTAGTATTTACAAGTTCTGTGACTTTGAATATGTTGTTTAATTTGTCTGAGGCTCAGTATCTACATCCACAGAAAGAGAGTGCAGGTGCCCACTAGAGAGCTGTTCAGTTATTTTGAGTGCTTTCCTCTAACTATAATGAGTTTAATATACATTAGTGTTTATTAGTATTAGTATTGATGTTGTATAAAAGATTAGTCATGGTATTCATCATATAAAATCTCAAAGTTTCACTACTAAATATTCTGTCTTTCTAAGAACCTTCAAAACCAAATTTTGATTGTATCACGATATTCAAAGTTTCATAGAAATATTTCTTCTGTTTAGCATGTTTTCCTCATGTACTTTTCCATTATATATAATTTTGAATAATTCTGTAATATCAAAATGAAATTTTAATATATAATTGCTTAATTTCACACTTCTTTCTAATTCTATTATCCCAAGGAATGTGCAAAAGTTATATAGACTGAGATATATATATATATATATATATATATATATATATATATATAATAGTATATACATAACTGATATATATATTTTCCCCCAACAATTAGTCACAACAAAAAGCAGATAAGCAGATGAGAGAATTTAGGGAGTGACTCCGATATTTACAAATATTTCCTTCCACACAAACTTCCCTAAAAGTTATAAAAGATCTGTTTAATTTGGGATACCTTGAAGGACTTCAAGCTGTCACTGTTTCACTACCCCATGCAGTTTGAGCAAATGAGCAGCCTTGAACTTTGCAAGCAGAGTTCCAGGGCCTGGGCAGAAGGCAGTGCATCTGCAGGTCCTTGCATGACTAATTTCCTGTCAGCAAGTGATTTTATTATCATTTAAATAAGAATTTGTAATAATAGCAGTAAACTTGCCAGATGGCTGCATTGGTAAATTTTAAAGGATATAGGTTTGGAATAATTTTGTGCTTCCTGCTTCCATGTTCTTTCCTCAGTCCTCACTGCTTCACAATCAACTACTTTTGTTACCACTTTTGCTTTAGCCACTTTCAACATTCCCATTGATTAAAAGGATTTTAATAACTCAACCCGGCTTTGTCTGCTTTAGCAGAGGACATGTGTTTCCCTGCTCCTGTTGGTACTGGAGAAGGGGGGACCCAATTGTGTCTTCTGATCATTTCTGCATGAAAAATATTGCTTTTGTCTCTTCTTAACCATCATTTTGCAGGAAAGAAAAACTACCTAAACTTCTTAGTTCTTATTTCTCCTGAAGTTATGATAAGGTATATCAAGAAATATTATATATCCATTTTCTCATGTTCTCTTATCACAGCACTTTTTACTCAGCAATAAATGAGGACAAGCTGGAGCACAGGAGAGCTTACTAATATTTGCAGCTTTCACAATTTTTTTCTAAAGAACACAGCCAGAAAGACAAATCATATCAAATGATATTTTGCAAAAATTAAATATCATTATGTCAAAAATGCCCCTAAATATGAAACATAATATTGATCATATTTCATAATGGACAGTTAACAAAATAAGCCTAACAGATAAATTTAAACTGTCAATTATGCTTAATTAAAAAATACAGTTTCCTCAGTCATGATTTAAAAAATAATAAAAGCATGTGTTGAATCCTCTCACTCTGCGATTTTTGACAGAATGTTTGAGAAAGTTTTGTGTTGGAGTTAGAATTATAAACAGTGTTTATATTGACTCCTTTTGACTTAATATATCAGCATAAGTACTAAATACTAAATAAAGTCCCTTAATTGAAAGCTTGGAGGCAAAGTGATGGTACCTTTCAGGCATCTGCTTTCAGATAATAGTATTTAATGTACAAAAGTGACACTGGTTTGGGGAACTACTATCCACATTTCTTAAGCTTTCTTAGTAGGTATCTCCACACTTAAAATGCTCAACTCATAAACTGCCTTGAGTTCAATACTTTTCAAATGAGGTTTTTATTCTTGCAGGTCAGTAGCAGCTTATAGGAGGTTTAGCTGCCTCTGTTGGCATTAGTCAGCTTCGAACATCCCTCCCATCCAACTCACAGCTTGAACTTCCTCACCTTCCAATATCCATGTTGGTTGCCTTGAAAACAAACTGTTGAACAGCAGCTTTAAGAAGAATAGATTATTGACTTAGGTCCATTCAGTCTTGTCTCAAATGTGATCTATGTTAAATATTTTTGTGATTAGGTCTTATTATTTTACTTGCTTTTTCCCTTTTGTGACTCTACGGTCAATTTGGGCTGTAGTTCTCATTTGGTTTTTCTCTTTATTCTGCATATATGCTTCTTAATTGTGGTCTCTTTACAGGAGGCTACAGCTAATTGGTAAAAAAAAAAAAAACAGAGAAATTGATGAAAAAAAAAAAAAAAAAAAGCAAAGCAAAAATATGTGCCCCTTCAGGAACATGTTGCAATTGGGTGATTCTTTAAATTTTTGTTCATGATTTTTTTTTTCCTTTCCAATGGACATATAATTATATCGTTGTTTCTGTGATGTGAAACAAAAATTAAATGTGGAGGAAAACTAAATAGGGAACTGCAATGTTCTTTTAAAATGAAGAATTTAACTGAACCACTCAAAAGTCCCCTGCTGGGCTCAGGCAAGCTGAAATTAATTCAAGACGGCAGATAAAATTTTTAACCAACCCGGATGGAGATGACGGATGTGACAGCTCTCAGTTAAAATGTCTTTTAGTGGAAAATGCATGCGTATTAGTCAAGAGATGTGACATAACTCTCCCGGATGAGAGAAAATGAACCAATGACCATTTGCATTGAGAACAAAAGAAAAATTCTTTTATAGTAAACTGTGGAGAAAGGTAGACTAATAAGTTTCGATTTCTCATTTATTCATTCATGTTTGGGAATATTTTGTGTGATCTTATTACCTTTATAAAGAACCCTCTGAAGGTTAGAATGAACATTATATCTTGGGCAGTAGTTCTTTTCTGGCTTGTCTACATGTCAGGAAAGAGAAGATTTTTGAATAAAATATCTATGCCCTCAAAAGTTAGATAACCCTTTTTCCCCCCCATGGCAAGTAAAACAGAAGAGTATAAATAGTCACGCTTTAAAAGCTGAGCAAAAAAGAAAAAAAAAATGACAAATTTAAAACTCAATTTTCACTTCATGAATGAAATTTTGAAGTGAGAATTTTTTTCCAATTTGTTTTTTTTTACTATAAAACAGTGTAAACAAAACAAAAGTGGATATGAGTTTATAGTAAAATGTTTTAGGGAAAGAAAATTATTTGTAAACTTCAGATGGAAAGAATCAAATATGTGAAAGTCAAGTTTAATTTAATTTAGGAACAGAAGCTTTTAAGACATGGTTACTAGTCAGAACTGAAAGTATTATTGACTTTTATAGTACAGAGTTTATTCTTCCAATCAAAGTTAAATGCATTATCATAATTTTGTTATCAGAAGTGACACTGCTTTAAAAGGAAGTCTCAAGTATAAACCTAGAATTCTCTCTTTTATGATCAAAAGGAAAGAATCAACAAAGAAGTATTTTAGTGTCAAGTCTAAAACAAAATTTCCAGTTTGGAAGTTAGTTGTTTTTTTTTTTTAATAATCCATTATCCTCAAAATAATATTTTAAAATATAAAATTTATAATAAAATAAACATTATATACACAGTAGTTAATAATGCAGAGTGATTTGTAAAATTGTCTTTGAAATAAAGTGACGCTTTACCTGGGCATTAGTGATAAATAGGTGTTTTTCATCTATGCAAGATGTTTTTTATTTCCAGGGAGAAGTAAGATTTAATCTTCTGTCTCTGGTCTTTCCTTGTATCTTCTCTTTCAGAATACTGAGGTTTTACTCATTCATTTTGTCAGGATTAACGCTTTGTGAATCTTCACTTTCTGAACTGTAGCATAATTTTCTGTGGACAGCTATATGTCAACACACACTACAAACTACAAGGCTGACTTTATTTTTTAGGTACTCTTTCACTAAATTTGTGACACTGCTTAAGTATTTTTCTTTGAAAGTAATTTACTGATATAAATGCCCAACACATCTTTAAATCAGAGACTAACTCATTAATTTCCGTGAGAAGCTCAAGACAACACAGTGGTATTTTATTCTATCGTAATTTGTAATTACAAATGACATATTTAAATGAGGTTGAAGAATTAAGCAATATTAATTATACTTTCTATATGTGTATATGTAAAATTTATCTTTCAACAAATACATACTCTTGGTTTTTATGGAGTCTTACTCATGAATAGTTCATGTCTTTGCTATTCTTTATTATATACTTCCTGCTTCTGTAACTTTATTACAGTCTTCAGTCCTTCTAAGTTACTTAAAACATGCATTTTAAACAATTTCCTTCTGGTCTTCTGCTTTTGATAAGTGTTTTTTAATATCATTGTACAATATTTTGTTCATATTTCTGTTGCTTATCCATTCTATTCATTCTGCAAGGTACATCTAAACTACAAGTTTGGGCTGCCTTTTCATAGCTGTGGAAAATTCAGTATCTTCTTCGTACTGATAATGTCATGTCATTTATAGCCACCCAGTTTGCTGATACTTATAAATAGCTTTACAGTAACTGTATAACAGAAATAGAATGTAAATCACATAAATAATTTTATAATTTCTATAAACCATATTAATACGATAAAAGAAACAGATGAAGTTAATAATATTATAACCCCAAATCTACAGTTTTATATTAACATGTAATCAGTATAAATTATCATTAATGAAATATCAATTTTTTTTAATAAGTTTTTGAAATCTAGGGTATACATGCATCACATAGTAATTTGAACAAACCACATTTCAATTCTAAAAAGTCACCTGGGCATTGAACTTATACTCGTAACATATTATTTGAACACATCACATTTTAATGGCCAACAGCCACACATGGATGTGACCACCATAATTGCAAAATGCCACTCTAGGATTCTTCTTCTCAAATTGTGCTTCGTGACCAACTAGCATGTGTGTCACCTGTCAGCTTGCAACAGATAAAAAGTTTCAGGTCTTACCCTAGACCTGTTGGATATAAATCTTCATTTTAAGTAGATCCCCAGGTTTTTGTATTCACATTAAATATTAAAAAGCATTGCTTAGGAACTTAAATGTAACACATTTCCTTTACCAATTACTCCATGTGCCATGGAATTTTTATAACAACTCTATTGAGATATTCACATACCTTAAAATTCACCCCCTTAAAATGTAAATTCAGTATTTTTAGTATATTCACAGATGTGTAGTCATTACTGTTATCTAATCTTAAAAAAATTCCTTTACCTAGAAGAAAAACCTGTATATATTAGCAGTTACTCACCATGTACTCTGGTCTCAGCTTCTGACAGCTAAGCTGATCTACTTTCAATATCCATGGGTTTTCCTATTCTGGACCTTCCATATGAATGGTGTTATTCAATGTGTGGTGCTTTTTGTCTGGCTTCTTTAAATTAGCATGTTTTAAAAATTCTTCCATATTGTAGCACATGGATCTCTACTCCATTCCTTTTTAAGGTCAGCAAATATTACATTGCATGATATACCACATTTTGTTATTCTTTTCCTTTTGATGGACATTTTATATACTTTTACTTTTTGACTATTTCAATAATGCTTCTGTGAGTACTCATATGCAAGTTTTTGTTTGGACATATACTTTCAATGCTGTTAGACCTTAAAGTGGAAGTGCTGAGTTACATACTAATTCTGTTTGACTTTAGATGGAATGGCTAGACGGTTGTCTAATGAAGCTGCATACTTTTACGCATTACCAATAATCTATGGGGGTTTCGGTTTTTTAACATCCTTACTAACCAATGTCATTATTCATTTTTTTGAAATTCTAACTTCTATTATAGTGTGTGTAGGTAGTGTCTCATTTGGCTTTAATTTGTATTCCCTAATTAGTAATAATGCTGAGCTTTTTTTCATGTGCTTATTGATCATTTGCATGTTTTCTGGAAAAAAAATGTCCTTTGCCATTTTTTGAGTGCCTTTTTATTATTAATTGTAATAATTTTTTGTGTGTATTTTACATTGTAAGATACATAATTTGTGAATATTTTCAACCATTCTATGTACTTGCTGGATGGAATTACTTAAAGCACAGACATTCATAACTGAAAGTTCCATGTCTATCTGACTTTCCATCCATCCATCTTCTTGTACTTTTGTTGTCATATCTAGAAAACTATTGTCAAATCCAAGGTCAAGATGATTTACTGCTCTGTTTTCTTCTAGGAGTTTCATAGTTTAAACTGTGAT
Organism: Spermophilus citellus; assembly: GCF_964194105.1. Lineage (NCBI taxonomy): Eukaryota > Metazoa > Chordata > Mammalia > Rodentia > Sciuridae > Spermophilus > Spermophilus citellus. The sequence continues at coordinate 136,451,597 of NC_138188.1, read as the reverse complement.
TCATTCTGAGGTTTTTGTTTTTTTGTATATGGTATGAGGTATGGCCCTCTTTTACATGTTGATTTTTAGTTGTACTGACACAATTATGTTTAAAAGACACTTTTTTCTTCCCCTGAGTTCTCTTTGCACCATTGTCTATTATCATATAACCCTTAATGTAAGGTTTTAGTTCTGAACTCTCAATTGTATACCATTCATTGACAGAGGTCTCTTTTTATGCTAGAATCCCACCATTCTGATTATTATAGCCTATGGTAAGTATTGAAATTGAAAATATGGATCATTTAATTCTGCCTCTTTTTTTAAATATTGCTTTGGCTCTTTGGTGTCTTTTCTATTTCCATATAATTTAAGGAGTGGCTTATCAATTTCTGCAAAAATGTTAATTGGAAATTTTATAGAGGTTGTAATGAATCTGTAGATCAATTTTGGGAATACTACCATCTCAAAATGCTGTCTTCCAATCCATGAATGTGGAATACCATTCCATTTATTCAGGTCTTCTTTTATTACTTTTAGTGATGATTTATAATTTTCAGTGCACAAATCTTAACATTTCTTATGTTAAATTTATTCCTTACATATTTCATTATTTCCAGTAATTATAAATAACATGCTTAATTTTATTTTAAAATTGTCCAATTTTGTCTTGTATCTTACCACATTGCTGAACACAATTGTTCTAATACTTTCATGAGTATGTATATTTCCTATTTTTTTTATATCCACAATCATATGATATGTGAATAGAGATGGTTTTACTTTCTTCTTTTGTTCTATTCTTTATTTCATTTTCTTGCCTAATTGCCCTGGCTATAACATTCAGTATAATAGAAGTGATGAAACCAGTGACCCTTATCTTGCTGCTGATCTTAGGGAGGAAATATCACAAATTTTATAGGTTTTTTAAATAAAGGAGTCAATTTTCATATGGTAATAGCTTTTTATGTTAAATATGATATTAGCTGTGGGATTTTTCTAGATGGTTTTCTCAGGTTAAAAAGTTTCTTTGTTTTTCTAGTTTCTTCGATGTTTTTTTTTTTTTTAAAGAGAGAGTGAGAGAGGGGAGGGGGAGAGAGAGAGAGAGAGAGAGAGAGAGAGAGAGAGAGAGAGAATTTTTTAATATTTATTTTTTAGTTTTCGGTGGACACAACATCTTTGTATGTGGTGCTGAGGATCGAACCAGGGCCGCACGCATGCCAGGCGAGCGCGCTACCACTTGAGCCACATCCCCAGCCCCTCTTCAATGTTTTTTTAACATGAAAAGGTGCTGGATTCTGGCCAACAGTTTTTCTGTATCTTTTTGGAATGATCATGTGATTAGTGTTCTTTATTAATTGGTGTGTTAGGTTTTTGACTCTCCTATGTTAAAATAATTCTTGAATTCCTGGAAGAATCCACACTTGGTAATGTTGTATAATAGTTTTCATATGTTCTTGGATTTGGCTTGCTAGATTTTCTTGAGGATCTTTCTATTACATGCATAAAGAGTATTTTGTAGTGTTTATACTTGTGGTGTCTTTGTCTTGTTTAGGTATCACAGTAATTCTGGCCTGTTAAACATTTGAGAAATGTTAATTCTTTTTCCAGTTTTTGGTAGAGGTACTAAAGAATTGGTGTAAAATCTCCCTTAAACATTTGGTGGTATTTTTCACTGATGCCTCACAGGGCCTAGATATTTCTTTTGGGGATTTTTAAAATCATTGTTATTAAGAATTCAGTCTTGCTGGGTGCGATGGCACCTTCCTATAATCCCAGTGGTTCAGGGGGCTAAAGCAGAAAGACTGTGAATTCAAAGCTAGCCTCAGAAACTTAGTGAGAACGAAAGCAATTCAGTGAGACCCTGTCACTAAATAAAATATATAAAAGGGCTGGGAATATAGCTCAGTGGTTGAGTGCTCCGGGGGGGGGGGGGGGCGAAGAATTCAGTCCCTTTACTTATTATATATGTATTCAGAGTTTTTATTTTTTCCTAGAGACAGGTTCAGTGGATTGTATTTTTCTAAAAATTCATTTGATGGTAGAACTCTTTCCCATCCATGAAACATGGCCATTAAGTGAATTGAGAAATTCAATTATTTTTTCACCAGTCTTCCAAGTATTTTGCAGCAGAGATCATTCACTGTAGTTTTCGATGTGACTGTGCAACCAGAATGAGCCTGGAGTAGTGTGTAGTTTCTGAAAATTAATTATGAATTTCCAAGAAGCAGAGACCAGAACAATGTCTTTCTTTGGCCATAGTTGACTTCCTAGTCCCACAAAACATGCATAAGACATTTAAATAATGAAGCCAGATGGACAACGAGTCTCAGTAGTAAATGAATGTAAGTAATCCTTCATTTCTCCTCCAAAATTAATGACAAGTTGTAACACACAAAAGATCAGATCTATATTTTTGTAGTATAAATCACATTTAAGTTAAATCCATGTACTGTGTATTGAGAGAGATTTGATAAGACTCAATCCAATCTTGCACTCAACATGATTCTTTCATATTCCTGTCTTAGAGTTGGGATGATAGCCCTTCTCTTCTCTGCTTGAATAATAATAGTAACAAGGCAATCATCTCTCACAAAGCAAACCCTTCTATTGTGAGGCAATTCTAACATATAGTAGGATCTTTCTAATTTTAGAAGAAAATAGCCTCCTAACCTATATACACTTGATTCTGATTCTGCCACATAAGTGATATGGGTCAAGTTTACTTCATCTTCTTTTTGACAGCCCTTCAGGTATGAGAAAGCAGCAGAGTATTTTCTTCTTACTAGATTGGTAAAAAATGAAGTAGAGTGGAACAAACAAAAACCAGTATAGAACATACTCTATGCTCATAATTCCTTAATGAATTTTCACTTGAAGCAGTACACTTAAAAAATCTCCTCTAGACTTAGGTTTTCTTTCCTCTTGTGTTAGCATGACGTTAAAGAAATAATCCAGAGATAATAAATATGTACAGAGAAAAAGCAGATAATAAGGTATATATACCTAATGAAATATTTCCTTAAAGTATTTTGAAAAGACTTGTTTTTGAAAGAGTAAGAGAGATTAGTAGGCATATGGTCAGTTCTCAAAAAATTTGAGATGGCCATAGTGCAGAAGACAGAATTATGTCTGTCAAAGGTGCCATGTCCTGTTTTCCCTCTCCTGTGAATATGTTAGGTTATATAGCAACAGTGATAAATATGGCTAATCAACTGACTTTTGGATAGTGAGATATCTTGAATTTTCTAGGTAGACTCAATGTAGTCTCAAGTCCCTTCAAATTGAAAGAGGGAAGCAAAAGAGGAGATCAGTGTCATCTTGAGAAGGATTTGATTGGCTTTTGCTAGTTGTAAATGAAGATGGAGAATGCAAGTGCTCTTTAACCATCAGAAACTTGCCAATCCCTTTAGTTTAACCTAGTGAGACCCATGCAAACTTCTATTGATCCTTATGATAATAACATTATATGGTTTAAGCTGATACATTGTGGTAATTTGTTACAATAGCAATAGAAAACTAATATAGTTGTTTAATAGAAAACGACTACTTTGATCTGGATTGAGGTCTAATTACTAAAATTCTTGAAAGTTACTAATTACCTATATGTTAAACTCTGCACATTTTTCAGTCTTCATTTTGACCTCTCAGGAGCATATGTAATTTTAACTCTGCCACATTTTCCTCTATGATATATTTGTTTTTTGCTTTTCATGACCCAGCACATTCTTAATTGTCATTCTACTTCCCTGGTCTCTTTCTTGGACTCATTTCAATGAAACCCAGTTTAAAATTTGAGGACTTCTCCCCTTTTTGCTCCAGAGTTCTCACCTGCTTTCACTGCTACTTTTTCTAGAGAGCATGGAAATTTCAGTCTCCAGTCCAGGTCTCCTTAGTGAGCTCTATCCATGTATTTCATTGCCCACTGGAATCTCATTTCTTTTTCTCAGAACTTCTTCACCTCTGCATTTCACATATTGAACTCATAATGAAGAAGACCAGGTACCCCCACCCCAAAAAACCCTTGCTATAATTAAGCTGCTCTTCTTGCTGGAAAGATTTTTACCAAGAGTATCAACAGAATATCAGCAAAAATTTCTGCAGAGGGATTGTGGTTTATAGTTTCCTCTTTCTCATAAATGCCAGATTTGCAGACAATACATGTAAAATCTATGTTTAGCCTAAGAATGTGGGACTATCCCATTGAGTATAAGTCTAAAAGAATTTCTACACTCCAGGTCCAGAGATGTTTAGGTACTAACCCCCTATGGACTGCTGTAGCTAAATAAAACTGCTTCCTGGAAATTCCTCATGTCTCCAGCCTCATTATCCTATATTGATAACTTTCCTGTTCTCATGACCCCACTGTTCTCTTCCTTTCATATGCAAAGAATTAGTACAACCTGCCAGTGTAACATTTTTCAGCTATTTCTTTATTCTGTCTCTGCCTTATCAGCCAAGTCTATCTGTTCTCACCTCAGTGGCTCAACTGCATCTTCTCTGGACTCTTTTACATCCTGCTATCCACATTTCAGCCACAATTGTTTTAAAGTGTTAATTCTACTCTGTCATACATGCATCTAACACTGTTGCCCATAGTTTCTCCTACAAAAGCCAAATGATTTCATTTGGCTAAAACTTTTCAATAGTTCTCATATTATCATCTGCCCCAATATAATATACAACACAGTTTTAGTTTCAGTCATATTTTTACATCAAACAATAAAAGGAATGATAATCATGGAAATATAGAAGGTAAAGCTGTGTTCACTATGAAGATCAACCAGTTTTTCTTATTGTAGTTCTTCTTCAGTATAATTATAAGTTGTGTCCTTATGGTTGATTGAGAAAGTGGTAAGTAGGCTGTGTTTAGGAATGAGTCAGACAAGGGTTCATGTAGTCTAAAAATCTATTGGACATGCAGTCAGATTTTATTTTATTTTAGATTATCTTATATACTATATGATTGCATATTGATGCATATGAATCATTTTACATCTATTCCCCAGTTAAATGGATGTCAGTGCCAAATTAATTGAACCCTAAACATCAGTTGGCTCTTCATTCACTGATTGTGTTGTTAATGTATGATGTACCTATGACATTGTAAAACCATCATTAGTTCAACCAATTGTCAAATATATTGGTTTTTTGAAATTCAGTGGCAAGAAAATTTTTCTATCTATTGCAGGCTGCTATGATGAATTATAACATTTTTTTAAATTTTAATAGTCCATGTGAAATAATTTGTTAATATTGTTAAGCTCTTATATTATTACATTTAACTTAAGTAAAATAATAAAAAAATAGAACCACATTTAATATTTACAGATTTATGGTGGTATTTATTATTTGTTTTTATATAATCATTATAAATCAGGATTAAGCTACCTTGTGAGAGGAAATATAAATCCCTTGATTTTGATAGAGTCCTTCTGTCTGTAATGTTTGTACTCTTTCCTTTATACAATGATTCCCAAAGTAGGCTTCCCACATCAGTAGTATCAACACCACTTGACAACTTGTTAGAAATACAAACTCTTGAGCCCCACATCAAACCATCTTAATCAGACACTCTGGGCTTAACCCAATAATAGGTGTCGTAATTGGCCTTCCAGATATACACTAACTATTGAAAAGTATATTGTTATGTCACTTATAATACCTTAATATGACAAGCACCCAACATCTTTCTTTTTGTTCTCCTTTAGCTTATTAATTTTTAGACACTAATGGAATCAGAAAGTAATTCAATGTTTTCTTCCAACTTACTTACCAAAAGATTACACAAATTAACAAATAGCATTCCCAAATATATTTAGGGTGGCATACAATTAAAAGGTTGAAATGTTTTTAAACTGAGTGTTCTCAGTATATTAGATATTTAACATCAGTATCCTGAACCAATATTCTCATTTTATTTCATTATGGAAGTTTAATGATTCTCAAAATTCCAGATTGATATTCCAAAGAAAGACACTTGTAACAGGTTTATATTTGGAACTTTTTTTTCTTTCTGTGTAGGAACAAAGCAATTCTTTATATATCTGCTTTACTACCATTGAAGGGGATATGGTATTCCCCATAGCTATTGGAATTCATGGAGTGGGGACTTGTTAGTAATTAGTAAGAACCTGTGTGCTCCTTGTTCTTTGGCATGCTGGTGTTGAATTATTTTGAATATTTATTTCACTACACTTTAGGCTAAAGTTGAGCTATTGCTTGTAAGAAAATTTCATTCTCTCTTCTAAAACTACTAAATGAGTATCTAGGTCATAGATTGTTTCTGAATTGGAGATTACCTATATTTGGTTCTTAGGTCAAATATTGTTTCTTTATATTAAATTTTAGTGTGTGCATATTTACCAAAATTCTCATAGGAGTTGTGAAAGTTAGATAATAATAGCATATTGAAGTCCTGAAATACAGCCTTCATTGCCCCTGCCTCTTAGCCTAGGGCTTTGTAATTCAGGTGTTTGACTTTAAAATTAAAGGAAAAAGAGGAATATAAAAACTACCACGTAACATGCTCATTATGAAATTAACTTCATTTAAGTCTCCTAGTCCCTAAATACAGTAACAAAAAGTATAATCTAGTGCTGTTTTCCAGCAGGCTGAATGCACAGGTTAAAAACAGATTAACAGTGAATACTTTGAAGGAGATCCAAATTTGCTGATCACAGTGCATGAGTTTAGACATAAGCCAGACCTGTGAAGCCCCGATGCCTATACTGGGTAGAGCTTGCTGATAACCAAATGTGGTTAGTAGAACTTTTCTCAATGAATATATTAGTCAATGCAGCCTTCCTGGGAAAAGACCTTGCCCTTAAGAAGCTGTGACTTAGAATGCCCCACTGTAGCCTGGTGTTGTGGGAAAACAGTTGACCAGATGAGATGAGCTGAGTTAATATATGTAATTGGGGATATTGCAGGAGATAGTTGAATTCTTTGGAGAAAAAGTGGTTCACAAATTAATACATTGATAATGAATGTCATTACCAGTTTACTAGTAATAAGGCCAAGGAATAAAATGCACCTCTAGCTTTTGCAACTCAAGGGATGTGTGTATCTTAGATAATAAGTACTTGTAGTAGTATCAGCTTATAACTAAAAGTATGTGCTAAGAGACTCCCCCAGAAGAGTTTGTCTTCTGACATGCTGAATTGCCCTGGGGTTGGTGGCAGCTTAATAAAATATGTGAGTGTTCAGTATGGAGCTGTTAAGTTATTTATTCCACTTCTAATACTGCATGCATGAACTGCCACTGTTTGATGAATCACTGAGGAGAATGGGAACTGACAAACAACTCTTCCTTTAGTGGCTGGTCACACTGACAGCATCAATAGAAAAACACATCATGGCTTCTAAAATGCCACATTTTCACCATTTACCCTGAATAAGACATGAAGCTCTTTAAGGAAAGCAGTAGTACGTTATCATTAAGGGCCAGCTGACAGAGAAGCGAGTGTGCTTTGAACTCTCTCAAGTCATCATTCTTAATTTCTTCTCTTCTTAGATGGAAGGTCCACCCACATGGGCTCAGAGCAAGGCAGGGACTATTGCACCATTTAAAATCTCATTGATAGATTGGTTTCATCAACACCCCTCCTGGCTCCTGCCATCGCCACCGGGAGAAGCTCCTGTTCTCATTAGGGTCCTGTAATGTCTGTGGCTAACATTGTTCTCATGCAAATAGAATGACACAGAAGATAAGTGCCATGAAAATTCAATTTCCCCCAACCATCATTACTCCTTTCCTTTTAGTTATTCCCACTCCAATCTGCGGGAGGTAATGTGTGCAATCTGCTGGTACTTGTGCAAGATGATTACTCCATTTTAGTAATGAATTTCCCAGCACTAGGGGGTGTTTTCGCAGGTTCTCTGGTTTACCTGACATGGACTGGGCAGCAGTTCTCACTCAGCTCTTGCACAGGGGAGCTCTACAATGGTGGATACCTGATTGGACTTGTATCCAGGACTCTTCCTTCTGTAGTCACCAACAGCACTTGTGAAAGTAGATTTGTTTAATGTTGTCTGGAATATAAAGATATATGTCTACTTGTCTAAATCAAAGCACAAAAACCCTCTCAAAAGATGATAAGAACCTTTCTCTGAAGTCAGCACCCAACTGTAGATAATGAATAAGAATGCAAAATCCAGGATGGCTCATATAAACATATTGAAATGATAAAAGTGGAGACCTTAAATAACTCTTGTTTTGTTAATATGGAGAATTCCTCCTTGGGCTCAGCTTACTACTAGGAAAATTGATGGGGTACATTTTAAATCCCCATACCCAATACTATTCTCTATATTAAGTTTCTTTGACAGTGAGAATAAGTATGTAAACATTTTATCCTCAACGATTTGTTAGGTTTTAGATGTTCTTTGCTTCTCTGAAATTATCCTCTAATTCTTCATTAGTTTGGGAGTTGACTGCATAAAACGAGAGAGAGAGTGACAGAGAGAGAGAGAGAGGGAGGGAGGGAGGAGGGAGGGAGACAATATGACTACTAAAATATAGATTCACTATACAAAGCAGATTTCTTCACCACAAACAAAATGTGAATTATACTTTCTGTGATGATTATATCCCTAATAGTAAATGAGAAGGGCAACTACACAAGGCACACTTTTTAATGGCATTTATGTAAAACTTATTTATTGCCTAAATAAGTAGAGATGATCTTTATCAATGAATAAGAAAAACACTTTATATGTGGCAGAATTTTATGTACAAGGTGGACTAAACAAAAACTATTTATAATTATTTGAAAGAAAACATTGCATTTGTTTTCTATAAAACTTTTCCGGAAAAATGTATTTATTTTTCTTATAAAGGTAAAGATATTTTAGTAGGGTAAATGCATTTATGCAACTCCATTCTCATGATCTTGAGATATTTTCCTTGGATTGATGGCTTGGCTTTCTTTCGCATTTTTTAACTGCTGAAATTTACTTGTTTATTATTGTATCTCCAAAAGTTAAAGATGTTGATACAATGAAAATAGAAATCATTTCTTCATTTGAATCATTTAATTTTGTAATGCTGATTTATATATATATATATATATATATATATATATATATATATATATGTCTATATATTTTATATGTATACAATATACTATAATAATATATTATAATTCAGTAACGATGCCAAAACTGCTTAGAATGTCTGTAGCACACAATTTCTAAAGGAATTAGGCTAGACTGGGAAAAGGTTCTTAAAAATCAGTGATGATCTCTTAACATATTAGTGAATTTTTCACACAACATGCAGTTTAGGTGGGAACAGTTGCCAATATGTGGTTCAGAGAGTCATATTTGAACTACACTTTTAATTCTACTACTTCAAGTTAGATACTGAGCATATAATTAGTATATTCTTGGCATGTAATTATACAGGAGTTACAGTTTATGTTGACCTTGAGAAATACTGATACTGCAATTTTAATCTAAAAAGTACAACTTGAGTGTGAAATTGTATGCTGATTTGAACTGCTTGCATTGTGAGTTTGCTCTCCTGAAGAATCATCTATTACTATGATAATTTCCTATGGAATTTGAATATGTAAAGTGTTATTAAAGCATCCTTTATGACTGAATGGTTAACCATTTACACAGATAGGTAAAGGAAGGACTCTAGTGGGTTGGAAGGAGTTCCTAATTACAACCCTCCCATCCTGTAAGCTCCATGGCTTGCACTTCTCAGAAAGATAGAACCAATGGAGCATGACTGCCTAGGGCACTTGGTCCCAGGGGGGTTTACTTGTTTGTTTAGTTGTTGAGAAAAACACATTATGACCGTAATAATAATTATGTATTTGGAATTGGATTTTTGCATCTGTAACACAAAGTTCTATCTTGCATATAATGCAGCCTCAGCACTATTTTTATGGTGCTTCATTTGCATATGGAGCAGTATGGGACTATTCAAATATAGACTTATTTGACTATAGTACCACCATTGTTAATTTAGTGTAGTATTAAGTATTCCCTGTGACCACTCTTCAAGCCATGCTTGAACTCTTCATTAGGGAAAAACGTGTGTGTGTACATTCTTTAGTTGATATTTAAACTAAGGTTAAAAGATTTTATGTTGTTTTCAGCAGTGTGTAATATCTTCATAAAGTTTGGCATAATATCAGGAAAGGAAAGTGGTTGAACTTGATTAATTCGATATTGATTTCACAGTACTTTTTATGATTTTTGAAATATAGCTAAATTCTGTTTTAAGTTCATTTTAAGGAATCGTGTTTAGAAATTTGAAATTTAACTTGAAAATCAATATGTAGACTTTCATTTACTTCCAGATGTTTTCTGAAAATACATTTTCTTCTCTTTGTCTCTCTTTTGGTAAATAGTAGTTTTTCAGTTCCCCTATTCTGTTCTGCCTTCTTATTTTTTTTCCTTTCACACCTTTCTTTGCTATTTTAGTTCTTCACTGATGCCTATAGTTTCTTTTCAGGACAAGAATATCCCATCCAATTTTAAATTAGTACCTTCCATTCAAATAATATATGAAGGCACCGTCTAACAATAAGGTAGCAACAGAATTTACCTAGTACAAATTCTATGTACCAATAATGTATTTAAAAAAATAAACTCTTGCTAAAGTAAATATGGATATAACTAATCCATTTTAGAAAACAATTTCTAAAAACTGAATTTATCAGATTTTTGGGGACTTTTACACATGTTAATTTATGCTTTTTAGTACTTCACAAATAGGACATATCATAGAAAAGCACACTCTGGTAAACATGACATTTAAAATGAAATAAAAATAAAATAGTTTAAAAATAAATAGGTTGTCCATACCAGTAAAAACAGCAACAGCATAGTATATATCCATGCTATATTTTTATTTCATCATTTAAATTTTGAAATTTTGAGGTGCTATAAAATTATAACTCTGATCAGAAGATGCATATTAAAATAATACTTGGCCTAACAAGGGCTGACCTAACACCTTTAGATGTCTTGCATACAATGAATGGATACAGAATATTGTACTAGGAAAACAGTTACCATTGTCTTCTGTGTTCAATTAAAATAGCTGTCAAGCAGATAAACAACTTTCCATAGGCAAGATCCAAGACATATCATTTTATAGATGCCAAGTTCAGTGTCTTAATGAATTCTTGAAACTTGCATAATGGAAACCAAACACACCTGCCTCTGTGTCATTCTCTCTCTCCCTCTGATTATGTGATATAGCAAAGATGATTAAAAACAACTTCTTTCCTGTATGAATTGAGTAAGATCCTTTATAAGTCTTACGTATTTCCTTTTTCCTCTAATAAACCTACAAGGTATAGGGGTTATCACTAAAGGTGGGAGACACACTGAGAATTATTCTGTTTAGTCTTTAGTAATATTATCTTGGAGGTTTCAGGAAAAGTTGGTGGTGTAACTTTTGCTTTTTTGAATCCTATGTAACATTTTCATGTTTTATGATATTAATGATGTCTGCTGATATTTAAAATGTATGTAATTAAGATATTCTTCAGGCCATCTAAACATGCTGTAGGAATAAAGAGCCCATACATAGATTTTACAAAATATTATTTTATGTTATATAAATTGTCCACATATTTCCAGTTGTTAGTGTCAGGCAGAGTCCTGGCTGATTCTAATAGCAGTCCTGCCCATCATTCAACTGTTAACTTACAGAAATTCCAATAATCCAGTGATGTACATTGTGTTCTAGGCAATTTATTTCAAATGCTGTGTATTTTCAAATGCCTTAATCACAGAGGTCAACTATAAGTGCTGCAATCTTTTTTGTATCCTCCTGTATTCTCTTTAACAATTCCCTGCCATTTCACATTATACTATTTATAATTTAAAATTATATCTGCATGTATATTTGTTTAAAATCAGTTTATTCATCTTGACTGACAGGTCTGGTTTATTTACCAACTTATATCTAATACTTACCAATGGTTTGGGACACTGAATGTACACTCAAGAAAAATGGTTTTTAATCTTTTAACCGTAGCTTACATTTAAACATAGCTTACAGTTATGTTTTTTGAAAATATTATTTCCATCATAGCCAATTTTTTTCCTTTTATTCCCTTTTATATTATACATATTAATGAGGTTCTGTGTGATATGTCAGTATATGTATGCAGTTTATAATTAGGTCAAATATAATTATATCCTGAAATATTTATTGCATCATCATGGTGAAAACCTTCAAATCTTTTCTTTTAGCTTCTTGATTTATATAGAACATAGTCCTTGTCTGTAGTCACCCTATTGTGAGTATCATACCCAACCTTCTCTTGAAGGCTGGAAAGGCTGGATGGATAGTTAGACAGACAGATATCTATCTATCTATCTATCTATCTATCTATCTATCTATCTAGATATAGATATAGATAGATATAGATAGATATATAGATATAGATATATTAATATGCACAGAGTTTTGTTATTAAGCTATAACATACTTGTATGAACTAGATATTTCATCAATTTCCCATTGCATATAAAGAGTAGGATAAGTGGTTCTAGGGTAACATGGAAGCATATAGATGAAGACTATATGGATGTCAGTATTCTGGTTGGGATATTGTACTATAGTGTTTTTCTTTCTTTCTTTTTTCCTTCCTTCCTTCCTCCCTCCCTTCCTTCCTTCCTTTCTTTTTTTCTTTCAAGATGAAACCATTGGTAGAATCTAGATAAAGAGTACAATAGTATTATTTCTTATCTTAAAATAAAGAGTTTAATTAAAAAAGTATATAACAATGATATAAGAACTGAACAGATATAGAAAATGAAATAAAGAACAGCTTTAGTATCATACTTGGGCATTAGGAACATTTTGTATCCATAATTTACACATTAAAGGAATTAAGCCAGACTGGGAAAAGGTTCTTAAAAATTAGTGATGATCTCTTAACATATTAATTAATTTTTCACATTATCTTTGCAAATTTATATAGTTGCCATACTAATTTTTTGTGGTGCTGAGGATTGAAACCAGGGTCTTGCATATGCTAGGCAAACACTCTACTGCTGAGCTATACTCCCCCCTATTTTTGCAAGTTTTAATGGAATTATAATATATATACAGAAAGGTTAAAAAAATATGGGTATCCAGTTTGCTGAACTTTGACAATCTGAACACATCTGTATCTGTAGTAGTCACATTTTGGAATAGACTATGACAAGTACTACAGAACCTCTTGCCCCAACCCAATGCGTATTTCTCAATAGAACTTCCATCTTATCTTCCAACTCTTTAGATAGAGATTTCTTTTATCCCTGCTTTTATCTGGAAAAATGACAATATGTAAAAGAGTACAAAGTGCAGGGTCAGTAGGACCAAGCATTACACTTAACCTAGATGAGTATTTGTTAATATTCTACTGGTATCTCTTAACCTCATCCTCTGTGTATGTACAAACCACGTGAGTGTTGTTTGCAAATACTGACACTTGAACTGTAAATACTCAGGTATGTACTTCCTAAGAACACAAATATTTTTCTACATAATCATAATTAAATTTTCACACTCAGGACATTTAATACTGATTCAATATAATTAGTTAATAAAAATTTACTTCTACATATACCCAATTGTTTCAAATATACACATTATAATTTTTTGACACAATATTCAATTCAGAATTGTGAATTATTTTTGGTTATTCATTTCCTCCGTCTCCTTTTTTTATTCTATTTAATTTGGAAAAATTTTCGTCACTTTTTTGTTTCATGATGTAGAAGTTTTAAAACAATCTAAGACAGATTTTTATAAAAAAAGTCTCAACTATTCATTTGTGTCACTAAAAGTCACACATTTGGACTTACTACTGTTTCTGATACATTTCTTTATTCTTGCCTTCTGAGTCCATTGGGCTTACAGCTTAAAAATGTATGTTTCATCTCTGAAACAAGGTGTATGAACTTGGATAAGTCTATTGGTCTCTTTAGACCTTAATTTCCTTGTTTTCAAATAAGTTGGATTCTTTTCCATTGATAAAATTTTATTTATGTACATGTCACATTGGCCTTAATGTTACATTTGTAGTTGGTATTTCTGCCATGGAAAAGAAATCTGTATTACTGCTTCACCATCTACTACTTGGGGGAATAGCATCTCATGGTACAATTTTATCAATGTTAGATATGCTTACCAGAGAATTTTGGAACATTATCAATAGAAACTCTGCTGGAAAAATTGAATTTGAATTTCCAAGCTGTTGAAGTGTGTTTTGAAGAGATGCCTGGCCTCACCACCAAATTCACTTTTCTCTCTCACAGCCTACTTGAGAACTTTTCCTTTTTCCTTACATTTCAAACATAAGTGTGGCTACAGGAATGGCAGTTAAATTTATATATGTATCACTTTTCTATCTATTTTGTTTCACAGATATGTAAGTAGTTTTCCTTACTCTTCAAAGATATTTAATTTTACTGTACAATGTGTGGCCTTAGGTATTAGAAAAAAATTTGAAACACATTTTTGTGCAGAATACATTAGGACTATTGTAGTTGCAAAAGCATAATTATTTCTATTATGCTGTAGTAGACTTTGGATTTTCTTGTTTAATAATTATGTCAAATTTTTATGTATTTTGTCCTGGAAAAAATACTATTGGATTATGGAACATCTTTCTACACTCTTAGGAGTGTTGACACAATATTTCTCTCCTGCATTAAATTTACTGTTCCCTGGAAAACTTAACATGGCAAAAATTTGAGCTAGAAAATGAGAAACACATCTTTATCTTGATAATGGAAATGAAATTTGTAATTCAAATGAGAAAAGTTAGTGAACATAGTGCATAGCCTTGAAAAGTGTTATAATGTGCTAATTTGGTTCTCATAAGATTGATTCCAAACATTCCCATAAAGGTATGGATTATGTCCATTTAGTAAAGTCGAAGGTACAGTGAACTCCTGAATGGCTTGACATTCTTATAAGCATTTTGCTTAACAGACCTCTCATCCTTAAAATACATGACGAAGTCAAGGGCCTATGGATATACAACCAGCGTAGTTCTTGAATTTTATATTAGCTGATAAATCTGCTTTGGTCCCATGAAATCTTATGAAGGCAAACATCACGAATATGCACAGTTAGAAGGAATATCACTGTGTTATCCCTTATTCTATGGATTTGGACTCCATAAAGTGCATTTCTCTATTCAATTACTTTTGTTAAGTTGTAGCCTTAAAACTAGCAAGAAGAATAGGAAATATAAGGTCTTATTTCAGATCTTTGTCGTTCTTTTCTTACTTCCTTTGCTTTAGAGAATCATACAATGGAACTAGCTACATTTTGGTATTTATATTCTATTATAGTATAATTAACTTTTCCTGTCTTGTCCTCTCATTCAAATACTGTATCTTCATAGCAGATACCATTGCAGGTTTAATTTTTTGCCTGCTCCTAGCAAGTGCCTCACTTATAATTGTAAATTTAAGAAAAGCAAACAAAATATCTGCTCAGTTAGGGAATGTTTTAATGATTAAATGAATGAATCAGTCCAACTTTTTTACATGAAAATTCCTTTGGCTTTCTAGCAGGTTAGAATCCTCACCCCTAATCATTTCGCATCTCTAGATGCCTGGACTCAATGTGGTACTGGGGTGGGCAAGCTTGGCTGCCTTTACCTTTTTGCCTCCACGGGAATATTTTCTCTTAGGTTTAGAGAAGTGTGTTTTTGTAGAAAGGTTGTTTTGTGTTTAAGTGCCTACAGGAAATGAGAAGCAGCAGTTTTTCTATTTCTAGGGTTCAAAACAGACTAGAATGAGAACAGAATAATAAGGATTCCCCTCTCCATTGTATAATTTTCTGATTGTGTCAATATGCTAATGGAAAACAATCCTTTTCCAGTTTCTAACAGTTTGTGTATAAATACAATGTGTGTTGATAGTTTTAAAAATTCACTTGGCTTTTGGGATTCTCTTTTAAGTATTTTAAAGAACAATTTTAGATATGTAAGTCTAAAATAACCATGTCTTTCAGTATTTGTCTTCAAATTTGCCATGATTTAATAAAATTATCATTTTATTTTAGGCAGTCTCTAAAATAAAAGAGATCATAAGACTCCTGACTTGCTAATTGTTGGTAAATCACTATTACTAGGTATTTGAATTAGATTTACACTCCCCAAAGAACATTTCCATTATTGTTAATAAAAATGTCATTTATTAAGTAAAATGCAAGTTTACAAGGTAGGAATTTTGTGAATGCTGTTTCTGAAAATCATTTTTCCACTTGTAAATCAAACCTACCACCCATACTATTTTAGTGAAAACTTTTATCTGGACTATGGCTGAGTGCTTACACGAGAAACATGCTTCAGTTATGACTGCCTTGATGTTCGCCTCTTTTTTTTTTTCATTTTAAAGATAAAGGTCACTGTAAGTAGGTAGTTCATGAGTTAAAAGTATTCCAAAAGGTTGAGGAAAGGTTGAAGATTACAATGGAAACAGAGACAGTTTCCCACAAAGGGGACAGGAGTACCCACTGTGGTCCTCTCAGGGTCTCTGGGGGTGGGATGGGATCTGACAGTGATGGGCTTCCCTTGACTGGTTCCTTTCTTTGTACCCTAACACTGGTCCGTAAATAGAGCAGCTCATCATTCTCTGAGACTGACACTGTGGAAGCTTCATAAATCAGCTAGTGAGTGTTCTGGCATGAACCTTTAGCCACTGCCTTCCCTCCAGAGCTGACACCTGTCACCTTTTAAAGAGTGTACATTCTCTGTCACTGGTGCTGAGTCCTACCTTTTCTTTATTCACTCTCATATTCTGCCTAGGTGGTCTGATCTGGGTGCTGCCCATATGTGATTAAATCACTGCCACATGGACTTTGTAGGTTTTTATTTATGTCTAAAACTTAGAATTTCCACATAGTCATTGGGTATACAACTTAAAACATCATACAAAAGGCATTTCATTTTTAGAAGATGGTTGAAAGAACATAACTATGCATATGAAAATTTTATGTGTTTATAATTACTGATAGACTATTGCTTTTATTGGGCTTATAAGCCAATACTATAGAGCTTTTAAAATATGAATTCTTAAGAAATTGTGAATTAAGGAAGAGGGCTTTGGGCATCATGATATTACAGCTTTCTTCATTAAGTCAGTAACTATTGCCTATTTGTTTCTATTAAAAATATGTATCTTCTCCATAAAAAGCATGTCACTTTATTGGAAAACCATAAGTGAATCAGCAGTATTATTATCTGGTTTTATTTTGTCCTAATTATGTTTTCTATTTAATTGGTTGTAGAATCCCTTAGCTTATACAGAGGAGTCATGAAAAAAGTTTGTAAAAAGTTTGCAGTCACTAATTAACATGAAAAGAAACTTATACCTCTCTAATATTTGCATGCTAATGGCACTGAAATAAAATAGCCCACACAGCTTTGGCCATTTCACTCCTTTCCTAAATTTAGACCTTATTTTGAATTCTGTTGAAGCAAATGAGGATCCCGAGGTGTTTGTAATTGGGGGGGTATTAAATGCAAAATACAAGCAGAGGGTGCTTAAAAGGGACAGAAAAAGTCAGTTTCCTATTGATTGGGCCATGGTGGGATAAATGTGTGGCTTCTGCCCTTAATGGAAGCTGATTGTTCGGGGATGTGCCGGTGAGACTGGTCGATTCTTGAGCTGTTGTTTACTGGGAAGGACAATATCAATTTTCCAGGGGGATGATTGGTGGGATGTCAAGGCTGTCACCCCTTTCTCCTCGTCACTGACAGACAGCCCAGTGACAATTACCAGTGAAGGGACATTGACTGCATTGGCATATACACTAGAGGATAAAACTGGCAAACAAAAAAAGAGGAAGGCACTCTGTAAAAAAGATATAATCAGCACTTGTCAGGACTGGTTACATATATGATGTCTGAATAACAGGGCCACACATTGCCTTTACCACCGAGGCCATGTGGCCCGTTCCATCCTGCCCGGAAAATTCATCTTGGAATATTTGGGGGAGGGATAGCATTAATTGTTGAAATTATTTCTATTCAAGAGTTATTATCAAAACAAAAATAATTTCCATTACCTATTTTTCTCATTAAATCCAACATTGAAAACTTGAATTTGAAAGGAGATATTTTTATTCTACAGAAATGATGACATGCATAAGTATTTCCTTATGAATTGAGATAATTTTTATGACTTTTCCTTTTGGGCTTATGTTACAAAAGGCAAACACACAATTAATGAGCTGCATTGCACAGATATCGGAACAGTTTTGCCAGAAAAGTATCATTTTAATTGTGGGAGATGCTTTCTTCCGAGTTGGTAGTACATTTGCTTATTGCTAGATTTTCTAGAAAGATTTTTCTATCAGCCCCATCGTTTCTATTTCCTTCTGTTCCAATGCTAAACAAGGTGAAATATGTTTAAATAAAAAAATCAGAATGGCCCTTGCCTACTTTAACATACAGAGAAACTAACAACTGAATTAGTCAGATGCCCTGGAGCATTGGAACTTTCGGGTAACTGCATTTCATTCTCAGCAAGTGACTAGTCTTTGTGTTAATTCATAAGTGTCATTTGCTCATTTCATTGTATTCACTCTAGTTACTTCTTAGGATCACTATATTCTGCTGTAAAGTTACTATTTGGAAAAATTCACAAAGAAAAAAATAGTTTATATAGTCAGTTTTATATATTCTCCTAGGAGCTCAACACCTCCCTCTGCCACAGTCTGGCAATACTTTCTAAGCATATGCTAGATCACCTGATGAGCTTTGTTTTTTACAGAGTGGTCACTGTAGAGATGAAAGTAATTAGATATACGTGGTTGGTTATCTCTCCCGTGTGCCATGCATGATTTACATCAGATGGATTTCTCGTCAGTGAGAAATATTGTCTTAAATACTATTTATGTGATTTAGAAAAGAATATGTATTTATTTTAGAAACTGACAGGCATAAATAAGTGCAAATGGTGGTATAAATATTACACATTATCCTATCATTTACAGGAAAGTGTTGTTAACATTTTCAATTTTGTCTCTTTTGGTTTTTGTTTGAATATTTTAAGTGTTTGTATGTGTTATTTTTTTATGAGGTCTTGATGCTACTATTTACCAGCTTGATAAATACATAGAAGACAGTCTAATGATGTTGATGGTGTTCTTTTATTTTAAATAAATACTTTCAACACTTCCAAGTGATTACATATGGAGGTTGTTTTTGATTGAGGTTGTAAGACACTATGCAAAAGTTATTATTAATTTCCTCCCATAAACCATGGGCTAATTGATTTTCCATTGAACTCATTAAAAATAGATACTTAGCTTTTTAGAATATTGTCTCAGAAACCCAAGGCAGGACCCAGGTCCTCTGGGATGCCATCAACTGACCATTGCAGCAGGCCTAGAATAGTGGCCCTCCTACTTGTCAGTACTATCCATTTCCCAGCAGATAAACATTTGCAAGGCAAATAATAAATTAGCCATTAATCAGAAGAATGTTTGCCTTCGATGGACTCTGAATGGAGTGGAGATGTCAGGTAGGTAGACAAGGTAAATCAACAAGGCAGAATCGATCAGAAGGAAGAGCCATCCACAAAAAACTGGCCCTTACATTTCAGGAAACACTGGCCCTTACAGTTAAAGGCTTTGGAAGGTAAGAATACTTTTTAAGAAAAGAAAAACTATAACATGGTGTGGGTAGATTTTAATAATAGAATGCTCACACTGTTCACCCATATTTATGCTTCCAACTGATGATATGTTATTTAGAAGTTTGATTTGGAAAAGACTGTCAAATATTTATTTTTGAAGCTCTGTATATTTAAATATTTTATTTTTACCCAGAGAGCTTTCATATCTTATTAAATGTGCCCACATTTTTATTCTTTTTTTGAATTAACGATTTGTCAAGTATATTGTATTAAAAACAAGAAGCGACCTTGAAATTTTTGTGTTCTTTTTTTTCCCTCCCCAATTGTGTTGGCTAGTATGATGCAAAGACTTTTAGATTTGGGTTTTGAGAAATCCCATATGTTGAGCTTTGTCTGGCCAGTTAAAAGTCATGTGCTCCTGGGTATGTCACTTAACCTTTAAAACCCATAATTTCCTGAGTTGTAAAATAGGTCCTGGCACTATTATTATTTTCTTTTATAAAGAAATCATGTATGTTATATAGGTTTATTCTAAAGCATTGTTCTTATTTAATAATTCCAAAAGATGAAATTATTAAATGGAAAATCAGTTATTGTTGCATATCTTTTTTCTATTATATCTAATTGGTCAGAAATACATATCTTATTTCTGAAGATCTTATATGTAAAGAGATTAAATGGCCCAGTGGTTATAAAGAGGCAATATTATCTTTCCCAATTCTCTTGAGGTTAGAAACTACAACCTTTGTTTTCTTAGAATTGACCATGAGGGAAATTGCTCTTGACTCCAAACACCTACCATCTGGCATACTCTGTCTTCTTATTGTGACATAATGCCTTAGACATCCTAAAAGATAAGTTTGGAACATTTCCTGGACTCTCCACATGTTTGTTGTTCATTTGTTTACTCACATGTACAAGAGAGAATGAAAGTAAACATAATAATCATAATTCTCCACACTGACTACTGTTATTTATTTGCTGACTCCCTCACTTCCCATGAGTACAATTCTACCTCCAAATGTGGTTTCCTAGACTTTGGTAGTTTATAAAGTAATGACACCTTTTAGCCAAGACATTAACTGGGTCACGGATGTCCCATCCCCATAGTTTAGCTTGACTAAAAAAATACTATTAATTAGGAATTTTAAATGAATACTTGAGGTGTTGATTAACATTGCCTTAAGCATAGAAGACAATTAATGTTTTGCAATTTTGGAATATATGTTACACCTGAGAAGGGGAAAATTTCTTTATACAATCCAGAATCTGTTAGATTAAGTAACCTCTACTAATAAGTTTGAAGTGATAAACATTTCAGTCAATACATTGTGGCTTCCCGTGAAGCTATAATGCTATTTGCTCTGTGTTATTTTTTTAAAAATCATCTCCTTAAATTTTTCTATATATATTCAACCTCTATCTTTCATTCTTTTATATAACTTTAATGTGAATTCATAAAGAAATATGAGTTATTATATGTAGATTATTTATTTCTGTCATTTACCTAAAGATTTAACTCCAAATCTTCATTCACCATTTTCTTTTCACTGTTTTAATATTTGTGTCTAAGACTAATTCGTCTGCTTAAGTTTATCTTTTTCACTTTCTTTCAGTCTATACCTATCGAATATTTATTTTTTCAGTCTCATAAATTAATACTTTCTTAAAATGGAATATGCAGTTCTCCTTCATCTTAAACCCAAGGAAATATAAATAAGTAAAAAATTACATGGGATTCCCAAAGAGAAGAAATTTCATTTAGATTTGCATTTCAAAAAGGCTTCATAAAACCAGAGTAACTTGAAAAAATTCTTAAATACTAATAGCTTAAAGACTGTCAAAACATAAATACTATTTGTTACTATACTGAAATTTTTTTAAATCTTAAAAACTCATTTTTAATAGCAAAGGTTACAATGAGTCATAATCTCACTCCTTTGAATTTACAACTCACATTTTTCACAATTCTGGAAGCTATTCACTTTCTACAGATGTGGAAACTGAGTCAAAAAGGCATTAAATAGCTATGTGAAGTTATATATTTAGTAGTAATTGATTGATCCAGAGTCTGTACTTAGTTAATTCTAGAGCCAGTGCCTGGCCACGCACTTCTTGCCCCTCCACATGCACTCAAAGATGTTATTAACTCTAAAGTCATTAGCTCCACACGCTTTACAAATTCACTTTAAGAATTAGTTCTTTTCTTTAGTTTTGTTTTGACTATGGTGCATTGAAAGGGAAGTAGAATAAAATGAAAATAGAAATGTAAGGTGGAACTATATGGTAGACATTCTTGAATTTTGGATGAAGAGTTATAAAAATTTATTTGGTATGCAATGCGGTGCCATCAAAATTTTGAATTGAAGTGATATAGTTGGAGCTACATGTTAGCAATTGTGGGATAGTTTGAAGCAAGGAAACATTAGCAAAAGCATAATCATTTCGAAGATTTGCAGTGGCGTGGATGAGAAATCATGAAGCCTAAATCAGGAAGGTGACTGGGCAGAGTGTACATTTGTGAGAATAATTTAGGTAGAACTTATAGAATTTGATAAGCTGGAATGGTCATAATCCTTAGGATCAAAGGCAAGGGTGACTTCAAGTGACTTCAAGATTTTATATCCATGCCTGCAAACATGGAGTAGTACTAGTGAAATCTGGATTAAATGAAGATGAATATTTAATTTGGAAAATACCTGTTTTAATATGTGTTGTGTAATATATTAATGGAAAATTCAGACAAAGTTTGAAAACAATATTCTAGAAGTCCTTACTGACTTATAAAAGTCAGAGACAGAAAGAAAAATAATTTCTGGAAATATCCAGTTAAAGAAAACTAAAACCACTTAAGTAGATGGGATTATTAAAGAAAAGCGAAGAAGGTGTAGAGCAAAGAAAGACAAAAGAATGAGTCTGCAATAGCAACAACATTTGAGTAGCAAGCAACCGGAGCAGAAAGAAGAAAGTAGGAATGGGAAGCTCCAAAGGATTGACTGAAACCTAGAATAAGGAGAGTCCTAGTGAAAGAACAGAGATTTCCAAAAAGTAGGTGGTCAAAATTCATACCCATCAGAGCCAAGGAGAAGTTCTTACTTCATCCAACTCTATAAAAAGAATTTAGGTCCACTACTGTGGCTCTTGAACAATGAGTAACTACCTAAAAATGAGTGAGCCAGTGAAAATGTCCAACAAAACAAATATACATATAGTATACGCATAAGGATTGTGAATTTCGAGTGTTTCTGTTTCTGATTATGTGTGTATGTACACACACACAAACACACACACATATGATATATATGTATCATCCCTCTCTATATATGTAGATATTGAGATATATATTTATGTATGTTAGATTTATAATCTGTGAGAATGAAGAAATGCTACATACCTTAACAGTAGCTATGCATGAATACCTAAGTAGGTTTTCTTCCTATTTTCCAATGAATGTGCACATATCTTTTTCCATTCACAAATACATATGCAAATGTGCTAAAGTATGTGCTTACTGTCCCATATTGTGTAATTCCTTCAATGTTTTCTATTTATTATTAGTCAATATTTATCACATATTACTATGTATCTTGAAGTATTTAGATTCGGAAACTGAGCACTAGGCAATAGACAAAAGACCTGTCTTTATAAAGTGCCCATGTAAAAAAGTAGACAGAAGATATCATAAATTTTCCTGTCAGTTGTAAAGAAAGTAAAAGAAGATAAAGGGATAGAACATTCTGGGGAAAGGTGGCACTATGCTAGGTAGAATGGATGGAAATGCAAGGGAAAGGGAAAATCTATTGCAAACTTTTTCAATAGTAGATAATCCATATTTATCAGCCATTTCCTATAGATCTGGGCTCCTTTTGTACAGGATAGCACACAGTATGCAATACTTCAAAGTTCTTCCGTGCAGAACTGTATGTTGATATCTAGATCACTGGTTTTTATTCTTAAAATAAAAGATGATCTTTCAAAGCATTTGCTCCTAACTCAGGTTCATCAGCATTGACCTAAAAATCTCCAGTACCTGTTTATTTCAAAATATACATTCCCAAATAGATTTCAGTGCTTCAGATTAATGAAGGCACCTCTTAAATAAATGCTAGATGCATGAAAGTTTAAGAGAGACTACAAAAAGAAAATCTTTTAAAACTTAAGACATTAATAACAGTGCTTCAAATAAGTGTGATTTTAGTCCTTTGAAAAAAATATTATACCCTCTTTGTGTGTATATGATTATATATTCCCACTTATATATTTAAAAACCTCCATTTACATAGGACATGTTTGGCTTCTCATTGTATTGAAATATTTTGTTAAATATGCTCCCTAAGACAGCTTTTTCTTTTGTTTTACTTAGTGCTTTGCATTAATATCTTGAGAACAGGAAGCCCACTCCTATTGAGAATAAAAGCAATTTTTTTTCCTAAAGTGTCAAGTTTGAGTTTAAGTTAAAACAGAGATATTTTGGTTGTTCTGATTTGACTTTTATTTAGACACCACACTAATGCAAAGTAGCTGAACAGTGATTCAAATGCAAATATTTGAGTTTCTTCCAATGATTCCAAAATAACTCACTGTGATAAAATTAGTGGACCTTAGGTATATATTAATAAGTGGCTACAAGCTGAATTTATCTCTAAATTATTATCTTATTTCCAGCAATAGAATATTAGTTAGAAACATGAAATTGAAAGGCTATTTTTAATTTTCTTTTGTATAATGAAAATAAAAAGAGCTTTAATATTTAATAGTTGCCTTTAGATGTGGTATTTCCATGTCTTTTGACTCCTTACCAGTGAATTTCAAAACTCCTCTTTACTTGCTAATAAGTCCTCGCTTCTCAAGATATGGATTTGCTGTAGTCGAGTTTACTTAATAAATCTGCAAAAAGAAGTCAGATTTAGTAGAAGACTCATGTACATGTCTTCCTATTATTTTCCTTTAATGACATCCAAATATATTTCATTCTTTCACATAGTTTATGGATATGTGTCAATACATACATGTTTATTTAACAAGATTTATGTTTTGAAAAAAATATTTTAGTTGATCAGAAAATATGTAAGTATTTTACATGAGGATATTAGAATTGTGGAAATATCTAATGGGATATAGGGAGCAAGAAAAAGTCACACTTGAAATTTGTTCATCATAAGATAAATTAATATAGCATAAAAAACAATGGGTTGGCACTCTTACCTAATGCTATTTCTGGTGTTTTGTTTTGGGTGCTGGGGACCAAACTTGGGGTCTTAAGCATGCCAAGTTCATGTTCTATCACAGAACTATACCCCTCTCTCTTTCTTTTTAACCATGTATATAAACTTACTATTAAATATCCTATAAAGTTTTAGTTATTTTCCACTAAAACTCAAATAAGCAAACAACACATCAAGCAGAAAATTGATTGCTGTTATTACGGAACTACATGTGACTATAAGAGAAGATTTTTAAACTGCTGGAGTTGGTTTAAATTGTCTCTTAAAAGTTGCAACCCTGGCTGTACTCTGTTAAGTCTGTACTCTGTTAAGGAGATAGTTTCATGGACAGGAGCCCATTTGTAATTAGATAAGGAAAACTGACAGCAGCAGTTGAGTTAGTGGCTCCCATAGAATGACAGGTATTGACTGGACCCTGGGCTGTGTTTGAGATGGTGAGGGAGTCGATAAAAACATCAGGGCTTATTTGGAGTAACACTGCTGGTAATGCTTTAATTTGCCGCCTGGAAAAGAGCCACAGACGTTCTTCCCCCATGTTTAGTGTTGATGAGATCCAACACCTACATTTAATCTTCTGTTTACCACTGAAAACACTTGTAAGTGGTACATGGCACCACAAAGAGGGAACATCACAGGGGGGTGTACTTTGAACTCCATGCTGTAGTCCCAGTCTAGGAAAAAATCCTCATTTGTATCATTGAAACAAACATAAAATGAAAAGTTTAAAAAATGAAAAAAGTAAAAAAGAAAAAAAAAGAAAAAAACACTGTTAACTGAATTCAGGAAGAGATAAAGAGAAGAAAGTATTCTTTGGACATCCTTTGTATGTTTTTCTGCATACCACCTCTGTTGAATAAAAGAAAATCAATTGAAAAGGAATGCTGTGACATTCAAAGCTGCATGAGAAATGTATTGCTTCTATATCATTTAAAAATTCTATTTCATACTTCTGTTTAAAAGCAAAAATATTCTAAATACAGTCCAGGTATTTTTGAAACTTTTTATATAAACACACACATGTGCATATATATATATATATATATATATATATATATATATATATATATATATGAATGTATATGAGATAGACAGTCATGTGCTGCATAAAGATGATTTTGGTCAATGATGGACCACATAAAAGACAATGGTCACATAGATTATATTGCCAACTGACATTGTAATGATGTTAGTTTGGGTAAGTGTACACTGTCATGTTTATACAGTGAGGAAAATGTCTAGTAATGCATTTCAGAATATATTTCTTTTGCTAAGTGATGTCTGTATAAATTCGGTGACAAAATTTTGATGCATTCTTTTACATGTATGCTTTTATATATGTTTTATCCTGTGATATCCATCCATAAACATGCAAAAAAATCACCCAGATTTTAATACTGATTACTAAAGAACTCAAGTGAACAAATTATTGAAACAAATTACTTTTCGTGAAGATTCTACTATACCACATTTAACTTGCTGCAAGAACTCAACAGAAACTAATAGAAAAATTGCATATTTATTACTATAAAATTCAAATAATCCTCTAAATGTGACCTTCAGTGTCTATTTAAATATGGGTAGGATTTAAAAAATATTTGGTTGCCAGTGTTTAATATTTCCCACCTGTTGTAATGGAGGAAATGTCTGAGATTGTGTTTGGATTGTGCCAGGAAATTTCCACAGTTTAGGTTTAACAATACACACCAAACTCCCTTTAGGCTCAGTAAATGACCTAACAATATTATCTGACATATTGTGGAGATAAGAAGCTCATATAATGGATGCTTGGCTTATTTCCCTGTGTTCCCAGTCTATGTCTATCTAGGGACTGACTGAATCAGTGAATTGAGATTGTATTTCCAAATTTATTAAGGTAGGACATGCTGTGTCACATTAAGCATTTATCTCAATATAATTTTAA
The DNA here is from genome assembly GCF_964194105.1 of Spermophilus citellus. Lineage (NCBI taxonomy): Eukaryota > Metazoa > Chordata > Mammalia > Rodentia > Sciuridae > Spermophilus > Spermophilus citellus. The sequence goes on along the minus strand of NC_138188.1, from coordinate 136,424,846 downwards.
GCATACAAAAGGAAAATAATAACAAGAAAGAAGTGTAAGCTTGAGCTAATACTGTCTCACACATGCAAGGGACTCCTAAGGTATGTGAAATGTATGCTTCTTTCAAAAGGCTACAGAAAATAGGAAACAGACTATGACAACCCAAAATTTCAGCAAAAAAATCTTTCAACTAAAAATGTATCATTGAATACTATAAGAATAATGATGTATAAATATACTGAATATTTGAGGCTTTCATAATGTATTAATAATGTTTGATCTCATTATATTAACATATATCAATTGTCAAACATTTAATTATATCAAAAATATTTTAATTGTGCTAAGACACATATACATCATTTGACTTATTTTGTGGAAAGATCAGGCATTATTAAGTAGGAGTGACTATTGCCTTTTCTTTTATTGGTGCAATGATTGATTGATTGATTGATTATTTACTTATTTACTTATTTATTTAATTATTTATTTTGAGATGGGATCTGTCTGAGCTGGCCTTGAACTCTTGGGCTCAAGTAATCCTCCTGTTTCACCCTCCCAAGTAACTGAGACTACAGATACATTGATTGATTTTAATTAGGATAACCTTGAGTCTTTTGTGTTTCACACAAACAAGTGTAGTTTTAGATGTATGTATCCTGCTGTTAGGGAAATTGTCAGTCACCTTCTGATTCTTTGTGGATGGTTATTTCATGCATAGTGCCTTGGTTTATTCCCTTAATTTATATTTGGCAGCTTTTGTAACCATCCTTAACAGGACTAATTGAGATTAAAGTGTTGTATATCAAGAAATTTCCAACAGTTGGGACTTAACATGTAAGCAATTCATATTGGTGTTTTATGTAGTACCAGAAATTCATGGTGGAGAAAAGCCAAGTAATTCAAAGTTCATTCTTTCATTTGTTCATTCATTCATTCATCAAACATTGCTTGAGGAGTGTGGTGGAGTTGGGTTTGGGACAACAAACATATACACAGCCCCTGTCTTAAAGGGGTCTTTAGCTCAGTGAAAAGAGAGACATGTAAATAAATTATTGTAATAAGGTAGAGTACAGTGTTATCAGGACAGTAATCAAGATATGTACAAGCTTGAACAGTAATTCTCAAGGAGGGAGTGATTAATTCCTTCTGGGGTGGGGTAGAGGAAGGATTGAATTTGAGCCCATTCTTTTGAATAATACATGAGACAGCACCAGTCCATCCTCCTAAATTGAGTAGTTTAGCCAAAGAGACCTGCCAACCTATCGATCAGCTGATGAGGAGACAGAATGTAGAGCTAGTGGGCCTGAATAATGGTGAGCTGACAGAAGCAGGGCTTGGTGCCATTTTCAGTGTTATCCTGAAACTACAATGAGCTGGTGTGCTGGACAATCTCTCCATAAAGATGAGGTGGTCCCACTGCAGAAGAAACTTTTTAGTAGAGAGCATGCACAAATGCAGGTAACAAGGCAACAGATGACATGATCCATGACCTGAAGGCAAGAGCTTTGCATAAAGTTCAAGTCATCAGATCTGTTTCTGAGTGAAATTCTTACTTATGCATTTCTGCATGTTCTGCAAGGTGTTCTTCCTATCTTAGGTGATAGAAGGAATAAACAAAATGAACTTTACAGTAATAATTTTAAAGATTTTTACTTGACCATGATTCCTGCCTCAAGTCATGATGTGCCTAATTGGATTCCAGGCTGTTTTTACTTTACATCGTATTTCATCACATCGTATTTCATCGATGCCAGCTTTTATCTTAGTGTTCCTAACCCAGTGAACTTTCTCACAAACAAAACTAAAGCAAACAAAAGAATGTGTTTGTTCTATTTTCCAAAGCTAGACTGTTATTCCCTTTATCTGCTCCTCTGTAAACTTTAAAACTTCCAGGATACCTAGTGTTTCAGCATCTCCAGTGCTATCATGAGGGCTGCTTCCTAGTTACTTTCATGTATAGGTAGTATATGAAGTCAGGGTCTGAACTGTCTTCTCTTCACTTATATATGTGAAGTCCTAACCCAGTATTTCAGAATGAAGTTCTGTAAATCCTCCTTGAATCATGAAGGGGTATGTTTTAATAAACCATCATAAATAAAAAAAAATATTCTAAGTTAAAAATACATTTAATACACCTACCCTACCAAACATTATGACTCAGCCCAGCATATCTTAAAGGTACTCACAACACTTGTGTTAGTTTTTCCCTACTAGAGGATAATGTAAGTGTTAATGAAAGGTCTATGCTATGATAAACTATTGAATATCTTATGTAACTTATTAAAAATCTGTATGCAAAAAAGGTTGGTAACACAGAACTATAGAGTATTAGCTTTTCCCCTCATGATTGCTTGGCTGATTGGAGCTGTTGCTCATTGCTGCTGCCCAGTACCACAAGAGATTGTTGTATTGCATATAGCCAGCCTGGAGAAGAGCTGAATTAACACTGTGAAGTACAGCTTCTACTGAATGATTAGCACTTTCCATCATCTTGAAGTAGAAAATCATAAATCAAGGGCCATATATATTTGGAGGTAGGTTCTACAGATAATCATACAGATAGATACATACAGATAGCTAATATGATGTAGGACCTTAGACTAGTATGACTGGTGTCCTCATAAGAGGACATTAGGACACAAACAGTGAAAAGGCCACCATGAGGACACAAGGGGAAGATATCCATTAAGAAAAGAGGACTCAGAAGAGACTGGCTTTCATCTGACCTTGAACTTCTATCTTCCAGAATTGTGAAACAATTTTTTTGTGTGTGTGCAAGAAATGTAGAATAGATATTTTGTTAAGAAAGCTGTAGCAAACAACAAGGATAAAAGTTATTGTTTATGTATTTTTTTTCAGTTCTGCTGCATCCATATTTTGTTCAAACTAGAACTTCCTGACCATCTCTGGAACCTAGTACAGATCACTGTTCACAGTGTAAACCTTCAATAAATCACCACTGAGTTGATTAACTTTCTTTTCCAAGTGATATATCACAATTTATAAATATTTCTTTTGATGTCCTCTGCTATCATTGTTGATTGGGACTATGCTGTTTGTCACATTAGCACACTGTGGCAATTTTTCTGCTGTCATTAACTATCATCTATTTCACATTAGCTTGTATCTGAAGTTCAGTATCTATTCCCTCCTGACTCTGGACATCATTAGATCTTGTTAAACACCAACTGAACCTCCAGGATGAAAATATTTATAGATATGTTCACTGAATGATTAGGGATATGTTTATAAGATTGGTAGAGAACCAAGGCTCTGGGGATTTCCTTACAGCTGGACAACATAACCCGAATCTCCAGAGTTGGTCTCCACTAATTACAAAGTGTATGTACTTTCTCCTTATAATTCTTGCATCACCTTTATTTTAAAATCCCGAGATTCATGAAATGTTGGGTCTTTTGATCAGAAATAACAAACTAGAAGTAGTCAATTTTGCCAAAGGGTTAAAACATCTTTGCATGAGGCATGGTGGGCCATAGGAAGATGAATTAGATGTCAGTTTTGCCAGTGAGGATCTTGTGTTTTAATAAAGGGAACTATAATAAAGTAGAAAAACACCTGGTGTAGAAGTGATACAGATAGAATGTTAAGAGTTCAGGGGATTTCTTCTGTTTGGTGAAGAGTGACTCATGGAAAGTGAAGGATTGTAGTCTGACTAGAAAGGAGGGTGGGCTTCAAGTTTAAACTCATTTATTCATTTATTTATCCAGATTTAAATAAAGTAGAACAGTATTCTGTTTAGAGTGGTGGATAAAGACAGATTACCAAAGGAGATTTTAGGAAAACATAAATATCGTATTCATTTTTTTGTTGTTGTTGCTGTAACCAAAATACCAGGAAAGACCAACTCAGAGGAAGAAAAGTTTATTTGGGCTCATGGTTTTAGAGGTTCAGTCCATGATTGGCTAGCTTCATTGTACTGGGCACAAGGTGAGGTAGAACATCGTGGTGGAAGTGGGTGGAAAAGGAGTGCTGCTTGGCCTGTGATGGTTAGGAAACAAAGAAAGAGTGTAAAGGGCCACAGGAAGAGGAACACTTCCAAGGTATGCTGGTAGTGATCCACCTCCTCTAGCCATTCCCCACCTGTCTACAGTTACCAATCAGTCCATTCAAACTAGGATGGACTGGTTAGGTTATACCTCTCATAATCATTTCATTCTGAACATTCCTGAATTAAGAGTAGATTTTGATTTTGATTCAAACCCCACACACCACACACACACACACACACACACACACACACACACAAAGATAATGGCAAAGAACTTGTATGTGGGGAACGAATATTTCTGTGGAAGAAATGGAACCACAGATGGAAACATGGAGTAGTCAGAAGGAGCACCAAAATGTCAATGTCACAGAGATGAATGAGTTTAGAAGCAGACAACAATATTTATGTCAAAGGGAAGTTTGAAATGATGTCACAGGGACAGAGGGCGGAGTCCTGTGCTTTTGAAGCTTCACTAGTGATATTGTAAGGTAAAAACGAATAGTTTGGTAACTTTTGATTCTTGCTTGCAGCCCAGTAAAGCAAAATAGAGTGATTTGTGGACTAGCATGTGATAATTTGAAGAACTATCAAGATAAGAGGAAGGGCCCTTTAGGATCAAGGGACAGAGTGCAGGTTGACACAGAGAAGTTGAAGTAATGCAAAGTTAAATGGTAAAGCTAGGAGTTGAGCCAAAGCCAAAGAGTTTTGTCCAGAGCATATATCTAGTATTTTTACAAAATGAGGGATTTTTCTTGAAATGAAAAAAATACTTCTAATTGTTCTCTCTCCATACATATATGTATATATGAATATAAATAAATATATATAAATATAAATAAATAAATATATAAATATATATGTATGGAGATATATATATATATTTATTTATATTTTATACTGGAATTAAACCCAGGGGCACTTTGCAACTAAGCTTCATTTCTAGTCCTATCTTTAAAAACAACTTATTTTGACATAGGGTCTCCTTAAGTTGTTCATGGTCTTGCTAAGTTGCCAAGGCTGACCTCAAACTTGCAATGCTCCTGCCTCAGCCTCCCAAGTGACTAATTATAGGTGTGAATTGCTGTGCCTGGTGATGGTCATCTCTTTAAACTTGCCAACAATCCCTGAAGGCAACTATTAAGACAAGTTTATAGGCACTGAAATTGAGTTTCTGTGAGATTAAATAACATTATTCAAATAATACAATTATTTGTGCTGAGCTAGAATTCAAACTCTGATCCCTTTGGCCTTTGTATAATTCTTATATTCCTTTTTTAAATGACTTTCCTTGAAGATTAGCTATTAAAAAGGTGTTTTCACTTTCTTTGACTAGGCAATATTATTTACAAACTCTATTATTTACAGAAAATATTACTTACAATCCCAACAGAATAGTGCAGGTGTGTGACAATATGAACTATGTCAGTATCAGCTGATTGTAAACTTGCACTTCTAGTGCTCGAGGGGCAGAAAGCAAAAGCTGTAAATTTCCTGTAATCATTGTGACAAATGTAATCACAGCTATTGTTTCTTCTACAAATTTCTCACTGAAGTAAATGAAAATGAGGACAATATGACTGATCTTCCATTGTAAAAAGTAAAATCAAAAAGCAGCAACTAATATTAATAAAGCTGTGTATATTCAACAATTTCTTCTATGGAGTGCCTAGGTTATAAGAAGGATCCAAAAATTATTATTTGATTTTGTTAGCTAACTTGTTTACCTACATTAACTTAAAACTTTGGTCATTTTTCGAAATATAAGCTATTTTATTTTCAGTTTATAATGAAATATACAGAAGGTCTATTGTTGTCATTGTTAGGCCTCAGAAAGTTCTTGTTGGTATCCAATGGGCCCATTTATCCGACATCCAAATTGCACCAAAAGCTGTGACTATAGCTTAAAATAAATACACTTAAAACTAGCAAAATCTATTCAAAAAAACTAGTGAACAGTCCTTTTATTAATAATAATTGTTGTTTATCTTTACTCTTGGTTTTAGTCTTGTTTTGATAGGCAGATAGAATGGAATGGCCTGTTGCACATTGTACTTCAATCCCACTGCAGATGCCGTGGATCCTCATTTGCTGTCTCCTGAATGAGGTTACATATTGGTAACGTTTTCCTCTGTTTTGATCCTAGAAATCTCCGTTCTATTTTCTTGAACACTTAGAATCTCTCTTTATGATACAGTCTAGAAAAAGTAGCTCTGTGATTCTTTCATGTTCCAAATATCTCAGTTGTTCTTAAGGCTTAAAAATAAAGTTATTATGTTGTGATTTACATTGATAATATAACTCATATGGTTTATATTTTTTCATCCTAAACTATTGAAATAAATATAAGTGAATGATATCTTTCATTTTAAAACTAAATATGGGATTATTCAGTAAGTAATGAAAAGTAATGATCTCAATCCAACTAACTGCATGAATGCTGACTAAATCAAATGTATACTAAAAACAAAATGAATTTCAACCCATCTGTTACCATAAAATATTGGGATATTTTTAAATGGAATAAATGAAAAATACCATAATTTTTACAATATCAAACTTGAAAAGTTTGCTTCCATATCAAATCTTTTAGAGATTATCTGTATTCTTCCTTTGAATTATCAATGTTTACCACTCCAACTCACTGCCCCCCATCCCCCCCCCAAAAAAAAAAAAAAGAAAGAGAGAGAAAGATTTGAAATGACATCAGTTTATTCACTTATATACAATTTGCTCTAAAGGGTAAAAAACCAACTACATGAACTTACAAACATGGAAAAATTAGTGTATATGATATTTTTTCCAACTAAAGGATTAAATAATGTGAAAGGGAAGCACTAATATTTGTCAAAACAGAGCTACCTTTACCCTTGAGGGTTATTAAAGTCTGGATGTGTTTTATATGCAAAATGACCTGTCAGGATTATGGAAAAAAATCCTGACACCTGCTCTTCATCAGTGCCCTAGAAACAAAGGTGAAGAAATGGGTTTCGGAGCATGGGATTGCATTGCTTACTGGGTTTGCCTGAAAATGCACACATGTGCTTTAGGATGGCATCACTACGCCTGTCACTGAGTCCTTGATTACATTAAGGCAGGAAAAGCAGCACTAAAAGAATAATGTGTTGTGATGAAAGAAACATGTATTGTTTTCTGGATAAAAATTTCAGTAGGCATTGCATTAGGTTGTAAAAGAATATTTTTACTATGTATTTTTATAGGAGATAGTATCTTTGTACATTTTATGTTCATCAAAAATTTAAAGAAAAGATTAAATCTGAAGTGCCTTAAAACTGCCAGTGGAATAGTTGACTGGTGTAATTCTAGTCCTGTACTCTTAGAGCCAAATAGTGGGCTGAGAGGAAGGGATTCTTTTAATATATATTTTAAACAATGCATGGTGGCAAATGATAACATTTCTAGTTCAAGAGCAAATATTTAAAACTTGAATTTGAATTATTTGTATAACCGTGTGTGTGTGTGTGTGTGTGTGTGTGTGTGTGCGCGCGCGCTCGCGCGCACGCGCAAGAGAGGGACTGGCTATCTTATTTAGAATGCAGACATTTTCTTTATATATTATAAGCTTAAAAATTGGCTCAGATTATCTCAGCTGAATTAAAATATTTCTCATACTTTCTCACATTTTCTCACATTTATTTGGCCTGCAAATTAAATTTCAGTGAATTCCAGATTTTTTGGTATAATTAGTTTTAGAAAAGCTTATTGTACTAATTTTAATTTTATATTGTGAACTGTTTTGCAAATAGATATGGTATAGTTAAAATATGTAACATCTTGAAGATAATAGAGAAACTGGAAAAGTTACAGGTTTGCTGAGACAAAAACATTGAAGATAAGATTTGTAGCAAAGGTTCCTAGAAGTGACCATGGAAAGATGATAAATGATATTTACCTCATATGTCATGATAACTGTTTTTTTAAAGAAGATATCTGTGCCCTCTTTTATCAGGGGTATGGGAAAATGCATCACTAACAAGCACTCAATCACCATGACATAAAGAAATAGCAAACCTTGAACATGTCAAACAGTGCCTAGTCAATCCTCCTCTTTTTCTTAAATATTGAGTTTATTCTCAAAATTGTATCTCCAAAGTGAGTGGTTTTTAAAATTTGATGTTTATTTTCTCATAAGATTTTAATCAGACACACAAGTGAGTATGTGAATATATGTAATATTTAACAATCTAATGAAACTATTTTAGCATTAAAAACTATCTGTAGGGGCTGGGATTGTGACTCAGCAGTAGAGCGCTCACCTAGCAAGTGCAAGGCCCTGGGTTCGATCCTCAGCACCACATAAAAACAAATAAAGGTATTGTGTCCAACTACAACTAACTAAATAAATATTTAAAAAAAACTATCTATAGTTAAGTCTTTTTGAAACTGTTCACATTTACTGAATGCTTTCTATGGGACAGATGCTTTGCTGAATGCTTGTAGCAAACCCAGAAGGCTACAATTTTTATTCTCATTTCATAAATAAGAAAACTGAAGCACAAGGGCACAAAAATAATCCAGATATAGTGTTTGCTTTCTTTTCTTTCTGTCCACCTGGTGCTGGAGATGGCACCCAGGGCTTTTGGCATATTAGGTAAGCGCTCTATCACTGAGCTACACTACCTACTCAGCCCTTATTGCTATATTAGAAGAAGATCACAACATTTGTTTAAAACAATTCTTATTTGAGGTACTGTAATCGGCTTAGTTGTGTATCCTGGCACTTTCATCAATGTTGTGTATAAAGTATGTACTTTTTTATCTCCATCGAGAAGAGGGAGTAGATTTAGCATTGAATTTGAAATATCTATACTTCTGTAGTCATGAAATATTTTTTTCCATGGAAAATTTGACCTTTATTTCAGAAGAATGCATGAAATTTGTGCAAAGAAGATCCATATCTAAACCAAATATTAGTTATATTCCAAACATTCATACAAGGCTAGAATGCAATTCAAACTGTATTAATGACTTACTTACAAACTGAACGATGAACTTAAATGTATTGGAAAATTGTATTTGTATTTAGAACATACCTTTGTATTCATTTGCAACTTTTTCAGAGTGGCATTATCTGTATATAACATAGTAAATGAATTCTTACCTCTAAGCTTAATTGCTCTGCCAGATGTTTCTCAAACTAAAAAATTTTGTCTCTGAGAGTTTTATAAACAAATCCTGACCTAAGTGGCTCCTTAAGCATTCCTCCTGATTTGTCAGATGAAAATGAACTCTATTTTCTTTACAGACAAAACCTGTGTGACTTCCTTTTAGAGAAAACAGTGAGAGGCCACATTATAATCTAGAACATATGCAGGGTCCTGGCTAGAAAAGTCCAGTAAGGAAGCACTGTATTTTGAGGGAACATTTATCTTGGCCAAAGCCTTTGTAAAAAGAACGTGGCTTAAAAGACTTTGTTTGTGCTGTTCTACTTCTACACTGAATTTTGAAATAGAAGAGATGTCCATGTTGTTTTCTCCAGTGGCTAGAGGCTTGGACTCTAAGGAATGTGAGATCTGTGTACAAAACCATTTTAATCAATGCACCTCCATGGAATCCCTGCAATGGCATTAACTCTGGGTTCTCTCCATAATTTGTAAAAGAGTGTACAAAATCCTAAGGCACCCTTCTTATAGATGAATAGCCCTGCTAATAAGAAACATAAATATGAGCTTTGGGGGAAAAAAGGCATCTCAGAAGGACAAATTGTATGGATGCTCCTGAAATATTTAAAATGTTGTAAGCAAAAAACCACAACAAAAATGCAGAATTTCGAACAATGAAAAAATTGATAACCTTTCATTTCAAGTATACACTTATTAAATGCTAAATAAATATATTACACTGTGCAGGGTATTTGTCTATTTCCTTTTAGTAAGGTTATAATAATAGAATGTAAAACAATGGCAATGGAAAGTAGCGTAATACTAGCTGCATGTATTAATGACTTACTGGATGACAGGTATTGTACTTTGAGTACATTATTTCATTTAATCCTGAAATAGCACTAAGAGGTAATATAAGGTTACCATGAGAACAAGTTAGTGTCTGCACCTTAATTTTTTGACCTGTTGTGCCATTAGATAGTCCAGATGAGAGCCATAAATTGAGCAGAGAGTCTTAATTGTTCAGGGACTCAGTGATAGGTCTAAATACTCATGAGGGATTTTGGCAGATCATTCAGCTCTTTAAAATTGTGACCTAAGACAGATAGGAACCATGATCTCTGGGGATAAGAGGCTAATGCATTAAAGTTCTATACCATCTTGCTTTGGGTATTTACCATTTTGCCCCTGTTTCCTTTTTACCTAATAAAATTCAAGGTAGTAGGAATTAAAAATATATATATACACATATATGTTGCTGAAAGCTTAATCTAACCAGGCAAAGACTAAAATTTATGATTTGATTGTTAATTAGACTTAAAGAACAAAGCTAATGCTGTTCCATTTAGTGAGAAAGGCCTCTGAGGACTGAGAACTGACCAATATTGGTTCTCCTGCTGGGAAAACACTGTGCATAAACAAGTCCCCAGGGCTTCATTACTAAGCCTTTTAGACAAACACAAAATGCATCTTAGTTTATTTGAAAATCCTTACAATGAAGCTTTATTGTATATCTATAAATTTTTCACACTGATGTGTCAAAGACTTGTAAAAGTATACTGGAGAGAACGATAAACATTATAAATAACTCTTTTCCCTTAAATATAAGATGATTGTGGATTGTATACAGCATGGTCATAAAATGAGTACGATGCTGTTTGGAGAAGCAATTGTGGGAATGAGTTGTAATGTCTAAACAGAGTAGTAAACTTTATGGAAAGGGTAAGGAGTTAGCATTATTTAGCCATGTTGAGTGTGTAGTATTTGATGATCAACAGAAAAGATGTGTCACTGTGTATATCATTTGGTTGATTTTTTAGAAGATAATTTGAAAATATAATTTAAATGCCAATATGTCCTAAGACAATTACACTATCTTCCTAAGTTTTTTTTAAATCATGTTCTGGCTTATGAGTGCATTTCATATACTAACTATGTTTTGTTTTAAAAAACATGTATAATTTCCTAGGAATTTTAAATGGAATTTGTCCAATTCCATAGAAGCAGTCGGCTCATACTAGAATTTATCTACTTTGCCAGTATACTATACACATTTCTTGGGACAAATTCTTATAGAGTAATTCTAATTTATAATTTTGAATGCCACTATTCAGGATTGGTCATAGTGGGAATCTTAGCAGTTCAAGTAACCTGCCTACCAATTTGAACTGCTGGGTAAATTCTCTGTTAATTAATATATATATATATATATATATATATATATTTTTTTTTTTTTTAACTATTCATATAGATTGCAAATGTGGTTATGTAAACCAATTGTTTCTTATTAAATTTCAAAATCTTTACCACTTCTTGAAAAAATACAGTTATGTTTTTGATATATACTCTGCCCTATGAATATTAGAATATGTTTCCACAGTGTGTCCATGGAAAGACCAGTCTTTGAGTGTCATGCCATCATCAGAAGATAAGCAACCTTGGATTGTTTAGTTCGAGTTGTCAATGTAAAAGTATAATCAAGATTACAAATAATAGAAAATGGCTATAGGAACAAAATTTGTGAAGTTTTGGATACTTCTTGACATCAAAGAAGAAACTGGGTCTCAGCCAGAGTGGTACCTAATTGTATGAGAAGATTTCATGGAATTAATCCTTCCTGGAATGAAAGCTTACCAGGATGGCCACTGGAGAACTTCATATGAACATTTGGACATTGGGAATCTTCAGTGTACTTCAGTTAACCAAATAAGTTCATAGACAAGTTGCCTTCATTTTGCTAATTGAGCCATGACTTTGGATTAACAAAGGTGAAGACAGGTCGTGACCTAATTAGCAAGGGACAATAAAATTATATCATCACCCTGGCCTAAGCATTTACACTGCAGGGAATTCTTTGAAGGATTTTTTGTTTGACTACTACAAAACCTCATATATTTCTTAACAGTTTTCCAAATACATAATTTCAGAAAAATACAAGAATAAAAGTGCAGCATGCTGCTCCTCCCACCTTTTTGAAGTTCTGGTTACTGAATATAGCTATACTAAGAATTATTTCACTAATTTATTTTCATTTATCTTTGAAATGTGAAAATCAGTCATATATTTACAGGTATTCAATTTATTTCCTTTTTTTAAACAGCTATCTAATAAAATAAAATAAAATCAACTTATAGCAAAGTGAATTGACTAATGTTTCTGTGAAATGATGACTTATGACAAACAATGATTCAGCTCAAGGATACTCTCCAACTGAGCTACATCCCCAGCCCTTTTTTAATTTTTATTTTGAGATGGTTTTACTAAGTTGCCCAGTCTGTGTCTGAACTTGAGATAATCCTGCTTCAATCTTCTTAGTTGTACATTATGGACAAGAAGATGGATTTAAAGGTTTCGTTTTTATTATTTCACATCCAAGTCAGAAAAAACCCTAAATATTGTAGCTAGTTTTTATAGTTACCATGATTGTAAGATTAGTGTCAGCTTATTCCTATTAATTAAGTAATTAACTTTCCTCCAAATCTCGGGGTTGGGAGGATTCTTCTTTGAAGCTCTTCTCTTGAAATTGGCCCCAATCCCCTGCTAATATTAAGTTCTGGTGTCCCAGGATCTGCTGCTCTTCTGTTAGTTCAGTTTACCAAACTTTATATGGTTATTAGTTATCTTTAGCAACTTTTTTTTCAGGATGTTACTTTATATCTCATATTGTCTGATCTCTGGATTCCTTCATGTATTTATTAAAATTTTCTCCTTGATGCAGTATATTTATATATAAGGTGTGTTTCATTGAATGACTGTAGAAACTCGAGTTCATTCATTCAACTCAGCCAGTATTTACTGAGAAATTATTAAATGCCAAGTAAATATTCATTGGATAAATCACATTCACATTATTTTTAACTATTGTGAAAAACTGTCCCCAAACTTCTGAAATTAACATTAGAATAATTGTAATTATTAACTAATAGTGTCTATGAGTTGTATTCTTTGAAACCTCCCATTAAATGATGAAGTTTTGTTAGGGCAAAATGGGAAAAATAAAACGCATTATTGGGCTGTTAGGAACATGACATTGGATGAAGAAGTAATTATTGTGTAATGTTCCATTTATGATATATGATTTATATCAGAAAAGCACTTTTTCTACTAATTATTATAATTTATTATAAATCAAACATCACAAGTCTCTTTGAAGAAACAATTTCAGAATATAGAGACAATGTTGTTAAATTTTCTACCTTGGAAATGACACTGAAATATCTCAACCTCTTCTTTTCCCCTTTTTTTCACCACTTATATACCCTTTAAATAATTTTTCTCTCAATTTCATTAAATTCAGAAAAATATGATACTCTTCAAATGACACACATAGACACCTTTTTTCCTGTTACATTTCTCAAACTAGAAATCTTTTGTTTTTTGTTTTTCTTAGTACAGAGGATTGAACTCAGGGACATTCAGCCACTGAGCCACATCCCCAGCCCTGTTTTGTATTTTATTTAGACACAGGGTCTCACTGAGTTGCTTAGTGCTTATTGTTGCTGAGGCTGGCTTTGATCCTTCTGCCTCAGCTTCCCAAGCTTGCTGGGATTACAGGTGTGTGACACCACACCGAGCTCAAACTAGAAATCTTTTATTGCAACTTTTTTGGATTTAACTTACTTATACAACATAGTACATTTTGATATTTCAATTTTTCTATGCCCATTCCTTTGATTAGATAAAGAAAGACAAGGAGATTGCTCAATTAAATCTGAAAGAAACATTATGAATATTGAATGAATGGGAATTTTTTTTTCCAAAGGGAAATTTATTTAAGTTACTTCCATATAGTTTTTTTTCTATCTTCCAAATGAAAATAATTGCGCTGATGACGAAATTCAAGGAAAAAAAAAAAAAAAAACAATGGCAAGCCGACAGTAATATTGAAAATTAAATGGAAAGGGGAACAGATAACATAAAGTAATTTTAAAGATTGTATCTACTTCATTTTTACAATTGAGCACTTAAAGTTTCTGGAAATATTTTAGTTCACAGCAAACATTCCAAATCTATCATATCTATATTAATAAAACATGTAGACTTATTTTCTAAGAAAACCTGTTAGAATGAAACATAAGCAATTTTAGAATTCCAGATACAGCTTATAATAATTGCACATACTTGCCTTGCACAATTATATTACAAAAGAAACACAGTAGCTATAGAAGTGCTGAAGTGTATGGAACCTAAATCTGTCAAGTTAACTGTCTTCTGAGTTCCTTTCCCCACCTACCAGGCCTCATTAAATTAATCTGAAATGAGCACTATCTCTTTAAGGCTGGGAAAGTGTTGTGCTGATGAGCCAGGGGCTGCCCACCAATTGGCAGACCCATTGGGTGATAAATGTCCAAGGACCTCCAGGCTGACGACACATTTTTCATCATTAATCTAGCCCATTGTAACCGGGGCCACTCACATTGATTCGAACTAGGGGGCATCATCTGCTGTTAAGAGGGTGATGACTCGCTAAAAATGAAGGCCTGAAACTAATCAAATATATTTAGAGCCATCCCTGGCAACTCTCTGGGAGAGCAGCAGTGACGACCTAACAGGGAGCCACAGGCAGGTAGTACAGTGCTTTTGTATGGGAATGTGAGAAATCCATTTGGAAGCCTGTTGGTTGTGCACTGTAGTACAAATGGGGTGGGGTGGGAGGGGAGGTGGGTTTTCCAGTAGGACCACACTTGAGAGTTTCATTAAAAACATAGTTGAGAAATACCATGCTTTTGTTTGGAAAATCTGGGAACTTAGTCACAAGGAACAGAATTATTCTTAAACCCAAATCCTTTTTTTTTTGGCTCATTAAGTTGTTTTTGTGTTTTTAAACATTTATTATATTTGGTTTAAGAAAAATGCTTAGTATTCACTAAAAAAAACTCCAAAAAACAATACACAAACTTCATGGGGTAAAGGGTATCTCTTTTTCCCCTTGGAAAATTAAAAGAGAAAAAAAGTTAAATTTGACTCCTATATACTTTTATTTTAACCTAATGAATTAATTTTTATTATGTGTTTTGTCACAGTTAGCTAGGTTGTAGTACTTCAAGCATATGATTGTCCAATCTACATTAACATTTTATTCATGTGCATATATATTTCTTTAATGCTTTCATTTTTTCATACATATTGATAACAAATGTCTGCAATTAACTCTTAACTGGTGATCCTAAAGGTAATGGTTCAGCCAACTTGTGTGTCTCAGGAAAACATATTTATTTCCTATTTGCCCTTGATTGAGCAAAATTAGGTGCATATAGGAAATTAATTCAAATCATCAGACTTACTCATTAGAAAGTTTTATTTGTATACTGAGAAAAATAATTATAATAGAAGAAAGGGCAAATTTTTTTTTTAAAGATTTGGCTTAATTAAAAAAGTAAGGAGACCTAATAAAGTTCTTTTTCACAAAGAAAAATGTAGAGAGGGATCAAAGAGAGGAAAAGGACAAAGTAAAACACATGGTGTCAATCTCCAGTAAAGCCATTGGCTGTGTCCTAAAATATTTTATGTATTGTTAGAAAATATTTCTTGAGGATATGAAGGCTTCCATCAGAATTCTCTGGAGGAAGGTCATCAATCCTATTTTGAAATCTTATTTCCCTTAAGTTCCAAAGCTGAAATTTCACACCTTTCATATATGCAAGTTTTAATGAGGCCTGTATATGTAGAATGTAGTCATCAAATGCCTCTGGAGTTGGCTGAACTTATGTGGAAAAATTTATTAATGAGCAATCGACGACCTGACTTTATACTGCCTGTTGATGAATAGTCAGCATCTGAAGCTTGTCTTCACTGGGTCTGTGTGACACAGCGCCAAAAATCAACTGGTTATGAAGCATCCTGTAGGAGCAGGAAAGAGAGCAGTTAAATAATTATGTTCCTTGAAAACCAAATTTTATTGTGTCATCTGTTTAGGGCTGGTTAGTTTTAATGAAGTCAACTGGAGCCTAGGCAGAGAGTGGGTGGCAAAAGAATTGATTTAAACACTACCAACCTTCCTTTCTCTGCTTTTAGGAGGGAAGGCAGGTAAGTCAGACTTGCAAAGCTCCAATATAAAGGAAGATGAGAATAATTTAGCTTGCTGTGGTAGACAGAATTAGCAGTTTAAAGACGTGTACATTGTAATCCGCAGAATCTGTGAATTGTACATGGCAAAAGGGATTTAGCAGATGTGATTAAATTAGGACCTTGTGATGGGGAGATGATTTTAGAATATCTGGGAGGGGCCAGACTAGTGATATGAGTGATTAAGAGTGGAGGCTATTTCCCATTTTTTTTTTTTTTTTGCTTAAAGGCACATAGGATTATGGAATGTGAGTCAGAGAAGTGCACATTGCTGTCATGAGGAAGGAGATACAAGTTGAATTTGTCTATTTGTTTAGCTTCCAGCTTCACCATAGAATTCAAGTTTAACAGGAGCTAGGAGTGTTGTGTCATTGGTGTCAAGCACAGTGCCTGACATATAGCAGATGCTTAGACAGTAGATGTTTGAGTGAATAAACTAGTGAACAAAGGATTCAATATTAGACAACATGTCTTTTTAAATTTTTATAATCCATAAACATCAAAGTAATTTCAGGATCCCCTGGTTATTTATATCATTTATTCAGAAATGGAGAGCTTCCAGTGTCTACCATCTTGTTGCATTCATAAGTCCTGTTGAGAAACAGAGTTGAAGTAAGGAATATATATGTATATATATATTTATTTTTGAGGATTGAACATGGATTTTTCTAGATGCATGATATATATATATATATATATATATATATATATATATATATATTTGCAAGGGGAAAAAGATATATATATATATATATATAGATAGATAAAATTTTATATATATATATATATAAAAGATATATATATCTAGAAAAATTCATGTTCAATCCTCAAATTGAGTGAAGTCCTTAAAGTTGGATGTTCCTAACATTATCCTGCTACTGATTGTGACTTATAGGTAGACAAGACACATGAGGTCCATTCTTTCATGGAGCTTCTGTTCTACTGGGGGAGACACAAAATGAATGCAATCCATCTTTAGAGAAATTAAACGGGTGATAGTATTAGGAAAAAGTTACATGTTATTATAGGCTTGGGCAGGTGGTCAGCACGAAGGCAGACTATTTAAGTTGAAACTCATGAGAAGGAATTGGTCTTTAAAAGTCTTAAAGATTGAGAATTTTAGAGGGAAAGAACCTCCTGCCTAAAATACCTAAAATGGAAAAAGAGTTGGATGATTTAAGGAATCAAAAGAAAAGTCTATAGCTGAAGAGGAATGAACAATAGCTAGAGTTATCCAATGGCATAGTGAAAGGTCATTATGATCCTATGCATAGTGGGGCATTTGAGGACCAAGTAAAAAGTTCAGACTGTACATGGCTTCTTTTGGTAAGGTCCCAAGATGTTTCTTAGAAGTATATTTCATTTATAAAAAACATGCTCTATCTTCAAGTGTTTGGTATTAGTGATAAACTTTAAATGCTGTACTCTGAAAGAACTCAGACTCAAGGGAGACAGATGTGTAAACAGATAATTACAATACAATGTGATACATATAAATGACATGATAATCAATAGTAATGACTCCCAGCAGGATAATATTCAGTGGTGGATAAAGTAAAGTGTTAGCTCCTTTAGTGAAAAAATATTTTATACTCTCTTGTAAGAGTCTATCCTGGTTTTCATCTCTTTGTAGCAATACTCACTCTATAAGTCTTAATGTGATTCTTTTGCCTCTTATTTTTTATATGTTAGATAAGTAAGACTTCAATCATGAAAGCCTTGCCTGTCTCCCTGGGAAACTGAGGCAGAGGACATGGTTGATCACTGGTCCCTGTATGAGGGATCTATAGTGTGATTGCTGATAGTGTGGGCACAATCATTTTCCAGTCTCTAAATGATGATATCCAGGAGACAGATACAAGGGTATTCAGAAAAAAATCACAAAGACCTACTCAGCTGTTGTCATTATAGGTTAAGTCGGTGATTCCTTGGCCAGAATGCTCTACCTCTTATTCCTCATCTGACTTACTTATTTACAGTGGGCAGCCAGTGATTCAGGCTGTTTTTATTCTGATGGACTTAGTCACTCTTTACAATCCATATAAATGGTTTTCATTTAGAGCTTTATGAATTAACATGAAAATACTCATCACATATTTTGAATGTAGAGACAAAGTGGAAAAACATGATAGAATTTGGACAAACTTAAAGATTTTTATTTTTAGAATTATATTTGTAAAACATTAAATAAAAGGATACACACAAAGATATGTATTCTTTGAGAGTGAATTGCAAATAGAAGGTGTAATATAGCCTTTTCAGTGTGTTATAATTGGATAATAGACATTAGGGTTTGGACCTAATGAGGGACATTAGGGATGTCCCTTAAAGCATGAGCCTCAGTACAAAAAAAGTAGAGGCGGGCTTCTGTTAAGTGATTGGATCATAAGGGCTCTGACTTCATCAGTGGATGAATCCATTGATACCTAAATGGATTGCTTGAAGGTAGGACCTAATAGAGGAAGTAGCTCCCTGAGATGCACCCTGTAAGGGTTTTTCTTCTCCCAGGTCCCTTCCATTCCCCAGCCCCTCATCTGGCTTCCTGCCTGCCCTGAACTGAGAAGCTTTCCTCTGCCATAATGTACTACCTTATCTCAGGCCCAAAGCAATGGAGCCAGCCAACCATGGATTGAACCTCTAAAACCAAGAGACAAAAATAAATCTTTTCTCCTTTAAGTTGTTTTGCTCAGGTATTTGTCACAGTGATGAAAAGCTGAGGAACACAATGGCAATGAGATATATAGCCATTATTTTAGAGAGAGACAGTGTGTGTGCATGCGTGTGTGTGTGTGTGTGTGTGTGTGTGTGTCCTAACTGATCCATTATTATTTCTATTATAATCTATAATCTATTCCTGTATATAGATAACCTAATAGTGTAAGCTAAGGGTATCAGGTGGGAAATATTTCAAAGACTGCAGATATGATTATTTTTAGTAGCTATTATTATTATTAAATTAATTTCAGAGCCACAAGAGCAACACAATAAATTCAACCTAAAGAAAAAGAAAAATTGAATTGCTGTTAGCTCTCATGGATCAAAGAAAAGTTTTTTGAAAACAATGTTTATGTGCTGTGGGATGGATGAGCATTCCATTTATAGTTCTGTTTTTCTTGAGTGAAAAACTGCTTCTGGTGTACACCCAGACCAAACATTCCTTTAATTGCAAAACTTTCTTAAAAGAAGTCTAGTTTATCTCTTTTCTAAATCATCACCTGGCGGTGACAAAGAAAATGAAAATAGCCTGAGAATGCTCTTACAAGAAAAAGTAACTGAAAGCCATTTAGTTTTCTCAACAGTTATAAGGTGTGTTTGATACTAGGGACTAGAGGACAGATATGGTTTAAGAACATTGTCTCTGTGTAATACACCATTGGCAAGACAGGATTGCCCCAGAAACCACAGGCTTACCTCTCCTACCAAGGCCTCAGAGTGTAATTGCAGTTGTAAGTTCCCTTTACTGTAATAAAGGCACAGTATGTGATTACAATTATTAAACATTCTGCCTTTGTCATTGATCCTATTCTTCCTAGATAACATTTATCAAGCACCTACTATGTGCCCATCATTGTCAAGCCTATATCCCCAAATTCATTTAAGGATGACCTTTATGGGTCAGACAGTATTACTTTATTATGGGATGTGAGGAAAACCCAAATTACAGACATTTCTCTCAAGGTTACACTGCCCATGAAACAGAACAATCTGTGGTTGAGCCCAGGTCTTTCTGGATTCTGTGCTCTTTCTACAGCTTTGCATCTTGGTGAAGCAGTATCTCAATATTTCACCATTGATTTTATAATTTATAAAATTATAAAATCACTATATAGAGATGTAAGGGAAAATCCTTCCAAAAAAGAAGTTAACTCAATTGCAGCCAACTGTGCTTCCTTTGGAATTTAAACATGAACCATTTACAATAAAACTTTTGTTAATTTTAAAGTTATTCTTTGTTCCTCAAAAGGCCTCTGAACTTTGAATAAACTAAAGAATAGGATGAAAGTATTTTGAAACTCATAATTTCTGTAGCTGAAGATGCAATCTTCATTTTTTTCTGTTTAAATTCTTCATAAACCATTTTAATTTGCCTCCTTTCATCTGTATATGACATTGGATCAGTATTTCTGTTATGTCTTAAAGCATATATTTTGAATCAAGCTCTTGCACACCCACTCCATGCGTTGCCTAAAATTTATATAATAGTTAGGTCTTGGTTTTTGTTCTGTTTTTCTTCATTTTAAGATAGGGTTTTACTTTATTGAACAGGCTAGCCTCAAACTTCTGAGCTCAAGTTACTCAGTGTTCCAATTTAGATATGAGGTGTCCCTCAGAAGCTTATATGTGAGAAAATGTCATAAAATTTTTAGGTGAAATGATTGGGTTTTAAGAGCCTTAATCTGATATGTGCATGAATCCCTTGATGGGGTGAGTAAGTGTAGGCAGGTAGAGTGTGACTGGAGGCTGTGAGTCATTGAGGGGTATGTCTTTGGAGCATATGTTTTCTGAGCTGAGCTTAGTCTCTCTCCTCTTCCTGGTATCCTGTTCTGAGCTACTTTTCTCCACCACATACTTCTGCTATGATGTTCTGCCTCATCTCTGGCACAGAGCAGCAGAGTTACCCATCTATGCCCTGAAACTTCTGAGACCTTGAGCCCCAAATAAACTTTCCCTTCTACAAAACTGTTCCTGTCAGGTCTTTCAGTCATAGTGGCAAAGAAGTTACTTAAACACTGATATTACAGATACATTCCATTGTGCCCAACTGGTCCTTTGTTTTGAACTAGTATTATTTCATTGAAAAAAAAAGTAGATCTATATTCTAAAATCTACTATAAGAAATGATGGAGGGGTGTAGCTGCCAACTTTCTAAATACTGTTCCTTGGTTTTCAAGGACAAAACAAATTGTGGATGGCCTAACAAGTTTTACTAATCTAAAAATTGTATATCTAGATTACTCACAAATTTATAAGATTAAAATAAATTATGCATGCAAACTTTAGAGCTAATTAGGGAGTATGCATGATTCCCACTTAATACTCATTTTTAATTGTTTCAGTAGCTGTATGCCTCCACTACTGGGTAGATATGCACATACTTTAAATTCAGAGAGGCCTGAGGATGTAGCTCAGTATTAGAGAATTTGTCTAGTGTACATAATATATCATAATATATCCCCTACACACACACACACACACACACACACACACACACACACTCACACAAGCAAGCACACACACAAAGTTAAAGAGAGTCAAGAATAACATCAAATATCAGGCAAACCAGTGGGCTGTGAAATTACTGGTCACTGGGCTTTTTCTGTGAGTCCTCACTATATGTTGTAAACTGCTATAGACATTTTCTGCAGTGTACAACAGCAATTCTACATCATGATGCTTTATTCTAATTTACTCCATCTGGTTAGATCTATCTTCTAGAGTAATAGAGAAATGCTGAATGGTTTGAAGAGAGATAAATTAGTGCTATTTCACAAGGGGTGACAATAGTAACAACTACTAATGGTTTTAATGTACACCTATCATCCTAATCATTAAAATTTAGGGATATGACCCAAGGCGGGGGTTCTGAAATATAATTATTGCTGTCCTTAAAAAGTTATCATTGCTTTAAAAATGATTTTCATAGGCAATTTGATTTTCCTCAGCATGAGTAATGGGATAGTATCTAGGAAATCTTTAAACTTTCTGTATTCTTTCCTCCTTCCCTCCCTTCCTTCCTCCTTTCTTTTCTTTCTTCCCTCTTCATTCATTCTATCCCTCCCTTTGGTCTCTCTCCTCCTCTCCCCATTCTTCAGTAGTTTCTTCTTATCTCAATTTCTTTCATTCATTAAATATTCATTTTAATGCCTAACAAGTGTCTCCTGGGTGATTGTTGCAGCTCCAGGAAGTCAAATCACTCCTCTTCTCAGGACTCACTGACCAAATTTAAAAGACCTTGGGAGGAAAAATGCTCATCAAGGGTGGTTTCTAGCAGAGCTAGGGTTCTAAATTCCATCAACAAGATGCCTTCATCAGCAATACTTTTTAGCATGAAACATCTCATCTGCTTGTGGGAATGTAGCTGGATTGGTTGGCCACAAAAGAATTTTGAACTCCAAGCCATGTAGTAAATCAGTTGAGATTTGGCATACGATATGCTATGCTGCCCTTTTATGGCACTATACATTGTAATATCATGTCCTGCTAGGTCCAGAGAGTTGAGAAAAGCAAATAATTTATTTATTTGGTACAATATATGCTGAAAACAAAACAAAACAACAAAAACAAAATCACATTGAACATAAAGGTGCTACCCAGAAGCTCAAAGGATTTATGAAATCTGCAGAATGATTTTGATAGAATTGTCACCTCACTTTTCTGATTAGCAGGATTTAATAGTCTTGGTGTAAATCATTCATGGAAATGATTTTTTCACACCCAATTCTGAGGAATAGGATGCTGACAGTTTACAGCATTTATTTTAGGTTCAGTGTCTATTTTTTCCTAGAATGTTTATGATATGAAAGTAAATCAGGTTTTAACATCTCCTTGGGAGGGAAGACCAGAGTGAGCAAGATTGATGTATAACTAAGGCATTGGAAACCAATGATGGTGCTGACATTTAAAATGTCAGTTTTGAAGTGTCTGAATATACTTTCTGTGTAAAAGTTACTGAATCATACTTGTCTGTCTTTTTCAAGAAAACCAAATACCAATTTATTATTTACATATATTTCATTTATTTCCCTCTCTTACTGTCTCATGTTTTTATTGAAGGAGGCTTCAAGGATTCCCTTTTAAAACAGATTTTCATGATGATTGTGCTGATAGTGGCAGCTGAAACTGCCTCCCTTGGAACTGATTTACCACTGTTTTGTCTCTCAGCCTTCACTGTAGCTCTATGAGATAGGACCAGTAATCATCCCTAGCTTAACGATTAAAAAGCTAAAGTACAAATGAATTATTAGTATTTTCAGAGCTACACAGCTCCCAAACTGTGTGTTCTTAACCATAATACATGGTTGCCTTTCCATGGAAAAGTAACTTAAATAAAAGCAAGGTCTATCTTTTGGCACCCTGTCTCTTAGGACAAAATATGACTCATGATTTGGTCTGAACTTAACCTGATGAAAGAAATGTAAATAGGAGGTGAATCTGCTTTCCAACAGAAAGCAAATAAGAATGATTCACTGCCTGAGTTATTTAAAATAGATTGGGGTCTGTGTTGAGTTAGGATTTGACTTGCTTCTCTGCAAGATGTTAGTGGAATAACTAAAGATGTGGCACCAGGGACCACATTTCCTGTTTTTATTCCCACTTCATAACTATTGAATAATAATTTTCTAGACCCACTTTTATCTTAATATTGAACTCAAAGGAGGTGACCAAGAGGCATCAGAGTTTTCTTTTTTAAGCAGAAAAATAATTTTTCATATTATCCAAACTCTCAGACTTTTTATTTCAAATTACCTTTGATGGTCAATGGATAAGGTAATGTAGAATTCAGGACCAACTTTCCTCCCCAAAAAATTTTAGAATATATTTATGATGATAGCTTTATACTTTTAAGTACCATGTTTTCTGTTACAGAGTTCATAATTGAAAAAGGTCTATATGTTTAAATCTGTATTTTTAAACTTTTTGGTTTCGTCTTTACAATTAAAAAAGAATTTAAAAAATTAATAATTTTCCTAGAATATACAATTTTATTTTTCCTTTGAAGTCTATTTGACTATTCAATGGGCCACCTAACAGTACTTTATATAATTTAGTATTTTCTCCATAATTGTAAATATGTTAGCAAAATAACAAGATCTGGAAAAGATTATCCACATTGTTCTTTCAGAGGAAATGCCTCGTATTGGCCAGTCTAATTAATCATAATTTTTCCTTAAGGAGTTAGGAATGTGTCATAATTCATAACAGAAATTCAATCAAATATAGCAATAAATTATGCTGCTAGAAAAATTATTTTGCTTTTTCAGTGTGTAGGCAAAAAAAAATTGTTACTAATAACAACTTTTCCCTTGATAAGAAGGCAAATATTAAAATAAATATAAAAGTACTTTTCAGATGTGAAACATGCATAGGATTAGAGTTGTGCAAAATAAGCATGTATTAGTTTCCTGAGGCTACTGTGTTAGTAAGCTTTCTGTTACTGTGACAAAATACCTGAGATAAGAAACTTAAAATGTGGAAAGATATATTTTGACTCATGGTTTCAGAGATTTCAATGTATGGGCAGTTGGCTCCACTGCTTCTGGACCTATGATTATGCAGAACATCATAGAGGGAAGGGCATGGTGAATCAAAGCTACTTATCTCATGTTGGCTTGGGAAGCAAAAAGAGAGGAAGAGGCTAGGATCTCAATATCACTTTGAAGGCTATATCCCCAGTGACTTCACTTCCTTCTCCCAGGACTCACATCCTAAAGTTTCCAATACTTCCTACCAGTACCACGGGCTGACAACCAGGTCTTTTACAAATGGCCTTTGGGGGATATTCTATATACAAACTGTAGCAGCTACTATAATAATTGCCACAAGATGGGTGGTTTCAAGCATCCAAAATTCATTCTCTTTCATTTCTAGAGACTGGAAGTTTAAAGTCAAGGTATTATAGGACCATTCTCCCTCTGTATCCTCAGAGGAGGATCCTTTTTGTCAGTTCCAGTTTCTCATAACCCCGTGTATTCTCCATTTGGCTGGATGACTTCAATGACTACCTTGTCTTCATGTGACTCTCTTCCCCTTTTTTGAATGTATTCCTGTGTCTGTACATATGTTCTTACAAGGACTCCGGTCTTATTAGATAAAAGAAAGGCCCAGCCTACTCCAATATCACCTCGTCTTAACTTGATTACTTCTGCCAAGACCCCATTCCAAATAAGGTTATATTTTAAAATACTGACCTTTAGAACTGCAATATATCTTTCTGAGGGACACCATTCAACCCATAAGAAAAATGTAATATACGTTTTAAAATTTTTGATATTATTTCCTTTTTGGAATTAGATATTTCTAGTGCTCGTCCATCTTTGAAAATAAGGTAGCAATACTCACTTGTAATAAAATGCTACTTCACATTATTTTTTTCATGGTCCTAAATATACTGCAATCTTCTTGAATTGTTGCACAATTTACACTGGTTGGGCTCACATGAATCATAGCACTTGGTTAGACTGTTTTTCTCCTTTCATGTTTGGATTGGTGATTTGATGTACTTTAACCTTTACATTACAGATATTTTGTGCTAATAAAATACAAAATTATTTTAAGTAATATTATTTAAATATCAATTGAATTACATTATTTCTTAATGCAAAATACAGATATATACATTATGAGGGATATTTTTATCTATGTGTTTTCTCTCTTATCAAATTCTGCTTTTCCAATCTTCTCTCTTGTCAAATTTCTAAAATTTTGAAAGAGTGTGAGGTATGAGAGTATTTAGTAGAACAATTACTACTTTTTCTATTTTAGGAAGAATCATTCTAAATCATAAATTTTATATCATTTAAAAAATTCATTCAGGCAGTCACAAATTCATAGTAAAACCCAATTTTAACTAACTCTGATTTCTGTATTAAATAATTCAGAATTATAATTTCGATATCAATTTTACATTTTGGTATATAAGTAAAATACACAATTTATTAAGTTATGTTTTTTGTTGCTGTTTCTCACTTTTGTTCCCCTTGTTCATCATTTACCCTTACAAGATGCTTAGACATGTAAAAATGTATAGACTCAACATCACTTTTAAATAAAGGAATGTTAAAAAATGAAAGTATAATTCATATTTGACATTTTTGTTTGTAGTATCTATACAAAACCCAAGATTATCTTCACTGTCGGGGGGGAGGGTGAATAATATAAAGGCACCAAAACAGAATCATATGTAATGTTCCAGTGATCAGAAAAGGAAGTTGGGGACTGTTAGTGTGCAACAGTTCTGAGTGTCCTTGGTTAACATGAGGCAACTGGAGGTTCATTTGGTCTGTGCTTAAAGCTCTAACTACTTTGAGTGAAGTCTATTAGTGATATTCTTTACATGCAGCTGACATTTTAAGATCCTTGCTGCTTTTCAATGAGTGTGGGCACTAAAGATGTCTTCTAGCTCTTGAGAATTGATTTCATACACACCAGGAGCTTGTGATGGATTCACTCCCACTGTGGGAATTGTCTGTGAATATCCAAGGGCAGGAATGGGCTTAAATAATCTATCAGGAGCTCTCTCCTGAAAGAGTAAGAAGCCTGCATTAGAAAGAGGTGACTCTGAGTTTAATTCCTAGCCTCTTTTGTGATTCTAAACCCTTTGATAAAGCCTTACATAGTGTGAGCAGGCTGATCAGGAAATGTATTCATCTGACTTTTGTCTACCTCTTTATAGCTCTTTAAAGTACCTCACCTGGAACTCAAAGCTCCCTATGAATTTAGAAGTGATGACTATATTTATCTCTCAAATTACATTTGGCTTTGAATAAAATATCTAACATTTTGAGGAAATTCTATTTTGATGTGGTTGATCAACTTTCATGTTATATACAATGGACACATTCATAAATGGCTCTTATCACAAATTCGTATTTTGTTTGTTTTAAAGAACATAAAGATTGAATTGAAACCAATAGATAAAGTTACAGAAGCTTGTGCCACCCATGGTGTGCTGATTTTAATAGCAAGCAGTGTTAGAATTGTCAATGTTGCATTGACTTCTCACCTGTTAAAGCTCCTGAAAACCTGTTATGCTGAATAGAATTAATACCAATAGGTGGATACTATTATTATGCAGCCATAAATGAGCAATCTAACTCATATTTGTTTGAAGTTGGGCTATAGTTAATGGTCCTATAGCTTATGACAGGATGAATCATTGAGTTATTAGGGTTTTGTTTTAGGGAGATATCTCATGTGGTATGGAAATAACCTTAGATATCACTGGATTTCTTACTATCACAACAAAGAAACAGGTTTTTTTCCACAAAATAAAAAAAATCATAAAAAAGAAATTCTCCTTACAACTGAGTATGAAGGAACAACCATGAATAAGAGAGACATAGCACTTGCTTCCAGTGAAATTATATTTTAGGGGGTAAAGAGAAATGAAAGAAAAAAAAAGGAGACAAATAATCAAAGAAGAGAAAATCACAAGCCAGTGACAACTGTTATAGAGAATTAAAACCTTCTGGCTTCTGTAAATACTCATTAGTGGCCATTTTGGACATGTCTGTCAGGCAAGGTCTCCCTGAAAAGGAGGCTTCAGCCTTAGAGAGCCTTGCAGATGATTGATGTACAAGCATTGCACCCCAGAAGATACTGCCAATTCCAGGACCCAAATGTAACAGGAAAAACTTGGCAGACTTGAGGAAGTGAAAGAATGCAAATATGGCAAGTTATAGTAGGTGAGGAGAAAAACAGTAGAAATAAGCAAATTACACTGGACTCCATAAGCTATAGTCAGGCACTTAGAGTTCATATAAAAGCAAAAAAAGAAGCCATTGGATTGCTTTAAATAATAGATTGGTATTTTCCACATGTTTTAAAGGGATTTTTATGGGTTATATATTGTAAAAAATTCAATTCCATTTTTGGTGAATTTTCAAATGATTCCAAAAATAGATGTACATCTAATTCTTTGAAAGGCAGGCATGATTATGTATAGGTAGTAAGAGCTTAGCTTTAGGTATTTATATTATATTTAATGTAACCTTATTTCAGGAGTATTCAGGTTCTGTTTTATGTAGTAAATATAAATAGTACTAAAGAAAACAAGTCATTTTTTTCTATTATCTATAAAATTATGACCAGAGAAATTATTGAGCAATAATTAAATATTAACGGTAGAACTAGTGGACTGGTTGTCACGGTTTTGCCAAATTAACAATAATTGAGGGAAGTAAATATAGCAGAAATAAAACTGATTTGATGTTTCTGAACTTTTCATCTGTTTATTTAACTGGAGAGCTGAGCAAACAACCTAATATGCATGGGGTATTTTCCTAATCTACAAAATTGAGGACTATAGTAGGTAATATATCCCACTTACCCAGTGACAAATGTCAGGCCGTTCCCTTCTGAGTTATTTAGGTAACTTAAACACCATTGATTACCTGACTTTATACTCAGAAATATTATGTCTAAGGCTCAGGGACAGGCATTTTTAAAAATTATTATGTGTGATTCTGATGTGTAGCTGTGTTGTAGAATAGTTGAAATATATGAACTCCAAAAGACCCTTCTCTTAAAAACAAAAACAAAAACATAACAAAACAAAAAACACTTTGAATTCTGTTTTTTAAAGCTGCTTCCAGAAATCCTCACATTTTAAATCAGGATACATTGACAGGTTTGGTTCTTAGCATGTTAGTACTTTTTGGCTTTGTAGTGGAGCAGCATCCTGTGCAGATATTTTCACAAACATCTCAAAACTATTGCATTTTCCCTTTCAATTTAGAAAATGTCTTAAAATTTACATGAATTTTAGCCTACAATTTTCTTCTAGTGTTTGATCTGAGATTGTGCTAAAAATTAAGCATATTTTATAACAAAAGTTAACATTACAAATATCAAAAAAGTCATGATTTAAAAGAATTTTGATATCACAATACAACAGTACACTCGATAGAGATTAACATTTCTGTGTAGAACTGTATTTATGGACATGGAAAATATTCACTACATATTTCTTGGTAAAAGAAACAAATTACCAAATGGTTCTATCCTATGTTATAGACGAACAAAAGATGAAAAATGAAATCTCATATATACAAGGAAATAATCCTGTAATGCAAAATACCTTAATATTAAGTTGCTGCTTCTATCTCTAAAAAAGGTAGAATTATGAAGGATTGTGTTATGTTTTATTGTGTTTAGATTGACATTTGTTTTTGAAATATATGTTTATGACTTTGTATTATTTAAAAGATCACCCATAGCCAGTGTGTAAGACGGATGGGGAGGTTTGACATGAAGGCACTTTTACTTTGGTCTCAATCTAAAGATCCATTTCAAGACACTGTAACTGGTGACAGAGTTCAAGGCATAGGAGAGAAGCATATCAAGGAAAAACTAGAGCAGTAATGCTCACAGTCAGATGATCATATGAGTGACCCTTCATTTTCATATTGTCAACTTAAAGGGAAACATATCTAGTAATTAATATGGATTTGATTCAGCCATTCATCACTGGGCTGATCAAAAAGCATAGTGAAGATTTTTCCTTCCTAGTGAGCTTTTATCAACAATTTTTTTTTCTATTTTGTCCTGGTTTCATGATGTAACTAATGGGATTATACTTGAAGAGCACAAAATTAAATGCTTAATTATATTCAGCTTCAATTACAGTTATTAATTGATCCAAACTTACTAGCATGACACCTGAAGGGAACCAGTTTCTGAAAAATTATAGGAGGCAGTACTTTGGGTATTACACTCACATGAGCTAACAATCTAGATGAAATTTCTTTAATTAATTTGATTAAGTTTCAACAGCTTTGGGGATTCATATTGCATACCCAATGTCTAGACCAAAAAACCTTATTTTATAAACAAGGGAAACAGAACACAGAAAAGTAAGTATTTATTACAGGCAGAAGCAATTTTCATTCCAAATAAGTTTATATCTCATTATTTTTTTAATATTTATTTTTTAGTTTTAGGTGGACACAATATCACTATATTACATTTATGTGGTGGTGAGAATCGAACCCAGTACCTCACTCATGCTAGGTGAGCAGGCTACCACTTGAGCCATATCCCCAGCCTTATATCTCATTATTTTGAAAGTATTTTTCTTGTGTGTAATTTGGGCACATTGTCAGCTCTGAATCATGCTTGTAAAAGATTCTCATGAAAAATATTTTACAATAAATATATACATACTTCTGAATTCCATGAAAATTGAGTTAGATTTATAGTGTTGACAAGTAATTTAAATTGATGCTTTTTAGGGTCCAATCATCATGTGCATATGTGTTCAATTCCTTGACCTTGGTAGCTCTCCTGCTAGATTTCTCATTAAAAAAAAAATCCTTAAAGTCTGCCTTTCTACCACCTCCACCTGCCTTGCTTCTTTATTGTGCTATGTATACTGTACACAATTTCTCTTCTGGCTGAAATCCTCTTTATCATTAGCCTTTTATTTTTTATTTTTTTTTGTACTAGGGATTGAACCCAGGTGCACTAAACCACTGAGCCTTTTAAAAATATTTTATTTAGAGACAGGGTCTTACTGAATTGCTTAGGGCCTTGCTAAGTTGCTGAAGTTGGCTTTGAACTTATGATCCTCCTGCCTTACCCTCCCAAGCTGCTGGGATTACAGGCGTGTACACCATGCCCGGCCATCATTAACCTTTATTTGTCTATGTCCTACTCATCTTTCAGAGATCAGGGAAAATTCTCTTCCCTTGAAGAAGTAGTTATGACATAAAGACCTTTATATTGAATGTTCTGCAACATAGCACATTGAAGTATTTCGTTAAGTGCTGATGAATCAATGAATGAAATGCTCATCTTTCCAATAGATTTAGCATTGTTCTTTATTAACTTATTTTTAGATACAATACTCTTTGTTTCTTGTTTTCATTGGCCTGACAACCTCTCTTTCTCTCTCCTTCAATTTGGTTAAATAACTATATTCTAAGTTTATTGGTCTTTATAAGTAAACTTTGAGATGATCATCTTGAACATCTTACAATATATATCACATCAGGTGTCTCCTCTTTGGGGTAATGGATTAGAGTGAAATACTAATGATTTGAAGGTTAGTCTGATTCACCATTGACCGGAGGCCATAAGAAAGTCTTTTAGCTCCTGTGAACATCAGTTTGCTAATTTGTAAAATGTTTAAAAAGTAGCACTTTATCTATGGAAATTGCAGAATTATTGTCAAGTCAAATTAAAGGCACTCAAAAATGCTCTATGCATGTTAAGGAGCTGTACAAATTCTGTTTCATATTACAAATTCAAATTGTATAAGAATTTTTTCAGATCTTTGAAACTGAACAACTTTAAAAATACTTGTGAAAGATAGAAGGAGAGGTTTTAATTACTTTAAGACAAAGTCCTCTAGTAATATTGGGATGACAACATATCTAATTAGAAGTATAGATGAAAATAGAAAATGTTTAGAAGGTGACCTTGAAAAGCATGCTTCAGGTTTTTTCAAATTGGCAACATCTGCATACACAAAAATTGCTTTTCAAACTCAACTGAAAATATAGCTCTACTTTCACCTAGAGATTTTACTAAGTATGTCATAATGCTTCATGGAATTAAAAGTTAATCATTTTAACTGAACATTTTACCTATATCTAAGTGTTCATTTATATATGTCATTTTCCTATTAGTATAAAATATTAGAATATTATTATCTCTACTATTTTAATAGAGTTCAATTATATTCTTTATAGAAATTATAAATGATTCTTAAAACATAAAGGCATTATTCTGTCAACATGATTAAATGGACATTTTTCCAATCTTTGGTTGAACTATTGAATCTTCCAGTGAAGAATACATAAAATCATGTAAGTTATGAATAAACTTTCAGAGTAGGTGTAACTAACATCACCTGACTAATGAAGAGAGATTATCATCTCTTTTATCATTCAGACATTAATGAACTTTCAGTCTTACATAGCAAATTTACCCATTCATCTTTCTGGAAAATAGATTAATTATTGTTTAACTTGTCTCCTAAATACTAGTATGGTGTATAATAGTAGGAATATCACACTTTCTAGCACAAATATAAATAGGTGAAGTAGATTCATGGAAACTATCATCTGAAAGAGGAAATCAAATTGAGTATTACACAAAGTTTTCAGTGGCATTTATGCATGTGATGAGAAAGCCTTCCTCTGCACCAGGGGTTATGTGATCTAAATGGCTTTTTAAGGAAAACATCAGTTACATGAGACTGCAAAACTTAATGGCAGACAAATTTGTCTTCCACTGGTCCCAGAGTTCAGAGCCACTGAATGTTTGTTCTGCACTTGGCTATCTCTGCTGGTGCTGTGTGAGCTCTTGGTGCTTTGCTGCTCAGCCCTACATGGTTCTGTCAACTGATATCCTATCACCCAAACCAGTTCAAGATGGATAAGAATGTACTTTTTACTCTTAAAAATGTGTTTGTATAAGATTGCTGCACATTCTTCTCTAGGCATTTTTGTAAATATAGCAGGAATACATCGTTAATCCGTTCAAACTAAAACAGGGCTAGCTAGCTAGGTTATGGGATGCGTCACTGACCCAATGCATAGGAAGGAAGGTGAGTCTAAATCCAGGCTTCAGACTTTCTTCAATCTTTTTTGTGTCTCTCATATTTAATCTCTCATCTTTTTTCCATCTTTCTGACTCTCTCTCTTCCCTCAGACTCTCCTGACTTTATATACACATTTATAAATTATCCTACTGAGTGTCCCCCAAATTAAAAGAGCTCACTAACCAGTTTAGTTTCTATCAAGTTCCCATTCATACACCAATCCATTGGGATATGTATGAACATGGCTGTTTGGAAAGGAAATGCAGTAAAGAAATTTCCCAAAGAAGGGAATTACTGTGAAGATAGACAAAAGCAGTCTGACGAAAGAATGATATAAATTTGTCTAAAAATGTTGTCCCAGTGGAATATGCTATCTAACTTTACTCTTCTGTCAAAAACCTAAGAGGAATAGAAGCTACACTTATTTTTATAAAGTATAGATACAGATCATATCTAAAACCAGTTACAAAAATGCACTGGTTCATTATCAGAATGAAGAATTAAATTTAAAGACTGATTCCTGCTAAAGGTCATTCAATTTCACTGATTTGGGGTTTCCCCAGGAGGTTATGTTAACCAATAGTCTATCAGAAGAATTTGAATATCACAGGGGACTTTCAAAATGGGAAGCATTGAGTAGTAGAGATGAAAGATTTTTCCCCCAGAAGTATCTTTTTAAAATGGAAACACTTTTTTAAATATGAAAGAATGTAAGAACTTGTAAGTAAGAGTTAATTGGTTTGAAAAATAAATTGTTTTTCCTTCATTTCATCTTTTTTGTATTTTTTTTCACCTCAAATTTTCTTTTATTTGAAAGAAACTGCTTTCCAATAAAGGATATTTCATATGGCACAATTCATAAAGTGTCATGGGGTGGGATTGTAGTTTAGTGTTAGAGTGCTTGCCTAGCACATGAGAGGCACTGGGTTCCATCCTAAGTACCACATAAAATAAATAAACTAAAGGTGTATGTCCATCTACAACTAAAATGATATTTTAAAAAACTGTAATGTGTGTATACACATATACATACATACATATTCTATAAAACCGTGATATTCTCTGAGAGTTTCTTCTCAGTTAAATATTTACATTTCTTGCTTTATTTTAAGCTGATGATGACACAGAACAATGATATGTCCATTTGCTTCATGTGATAGGCACAGTTGTTCTATGGGAAAATGTGGTCTACTCCTAATTTCATTTTCATTTCCTAAATAAGAAGACCCATTAAAAAGCAGACATCTGGTGTACAAAGCACTTAAAGCTGTAGCTCCCAAGGAGTGCTTTCTTTCCTCTTTAAATATGTATGAACTGTTGTTTTGGTAATCTACTTCACCCTGTCAAAATAGAATCAAATAGAATATATGTGTGACCTCTTCCCCTGCTACCCTGGGAAAATGAGTTCCAAGATCATTGAGGTGTACAGTATTCTGAAGCCTTCACTTTCTGTTTGATTCAACATCAAAGCTCTTACAGTTACAGAAGTTGAAAGTTTAGCTGAATTGATTTCATTAGATACAATACTATAAAGAATGTCTCTATGAGCTTTAAATAGTTGAAACATGAAGAATAAATTGAAATATTGGGAAAGTCGGCCTTGAAAGGAGTTTTTAAGTATCTCTGCCCTCACTGATATGTCATCTCAGATAGGGATTAAGTGAAATAATTCTACATTCAAAATATTCATACTTCATGGATACTGAGATGGCATATTTTTAATTTGTTTTCCTGAAAGAAGAGAACAACCAAATGAGGCATTTGTGCTAACATTTTCCCTTGGGTGGTACACATTTGATATCAGTGATTCTTTGAGATTTAGATCCACATTTCCCAAGATGAAGTCCTTCGGGATTCTAATTTACCGTTGCCACCCATTCTGCTCTGCAGGAAAGGTTTACATGGTCAAATGCTACATTCCCTGCCTTCTCCTGTAGGTTCATGGTTAAAATTTGCTTACTGCACTCTCTGCCATAGGTTGAAGTAAAGGTATCTGTGCAACCTTGTTCCTCCTAAATTACTCCAATATATGTAAGTCCTGAACATTTGGGAAACTGCTACTTAGATAATTTAGATATAGATGATATTTAAAATGATTAGTACACTTTATAAACCAATGAGAAATACCTCATGTGGTCTTCCTTCTAGTTTTGTTGTTTATTTTAGTGTAATCACATCAATCTGACTTGGTTAGCTTATAATTTTATTTAATTACTCTTCTAAGAAGAGCTGAGCTTCCCATAACATTTCATATCTAGCAAATTCATGTGCATCAATCTAAATTCTGTTCAATTTTCTTAAGGAAGGAAATGTATACTTTGTTATTAGAATGTATTTAAAATTTGTATCTTTCTAAATCTGTATGAATGAGTCTGTGTCACTTTGATGTTTTATGATATTCTGTTGTAATTAGAGTATTTTAAACAAATGATCTTAAAAGTAGAAGCACTCTGAGATCTAATTGGAACCCCTCCCTCTAACACTGTCTTTTACTATGTTCTCACCTGATGTGAAGCCTACAAGAGGACAGCTTCTTCACTGGAGTAAAGGAAAAGGAACGAAATTCTGAATTGATTTACCATATGACTCTAGTCAATAGACACTGAATGTGTTTTTTAAAAATTTTATTAGCAAATCATGGATATTTGAATAAAATTTATAAAATGCTTGGAGGAATTTGTCTGGGCAATTCAAGATGATGTCAAATGGCATTTTTCACTCATCCATTTGCAAATAAATCCTTACTGTCATACCAAATGAAATCAACACAACATAGAGAATAACATTTAATACTCTTTGGATTCAGTCTTATAATGCTTTAATACTGTCACTCTGGAGGTTAATGATTTTTGCAACTATTGTATTATTGACTTATGTATACATCATTCCTAGAGCTTATCACAAAAATATGTTTCATTGTTTGATTTCGGTGGAGATATTTTGCTTGTTATTTTAACTAAATTCCTTGTATGCATTTATTTACTGGCTGCAGCTCCCTCTCACCTAAAATCATCCAAGGGACATGATCAGAGAATGGGCAGGAAAATCCTGATAGTTGAAATTCTTAGCTATATGGATTATAGATAAGATACACTTTAACTTATTAGACATTTATTTTTCCCTAGGGAACATTGCAGATAGCAGACTACAAGACTAATCGATGATATTTGGTTTGTCAAGTTTCCATCAGATATGGGGAAAGTCTTGAATTTTAGCAGAGGTTTATCATAAATGTCCTAATTTAGCAACATAGGGACTTTGGTTTTTTTTATTATGAAAAATTTCAAACTTGCACAAAGTCAGAGCAAATAGGAGAATGATCTGATATATAACCATGACCTATATAACTGTTTTTTAACAGAATTTCTTTATCTTCCTTTCCTTTTCTATGAAGTATATTAAAGCATTCCATTTGACCTATAGATGTTCTATTAGGCATCCCTCAAAATGTGTATAAACTTCCCTTTACAAAGTTAATGGAATTTATTCTAGGCATTTTACTTTTTTAATGGAAGATATATAATTGTTGGGCCTAAAAGATTTATATTATTTCATTGTGTTGAAAATAAAGAATTTTTATCAAGTGTGCTTCCCCTGCTTGGTTTTTACTAATAGATTCTAATTCAGCTAGTTTTGCATGACATGTAATGATGAAAAGCTTCTTTTTGTTCTAACAGCTTTGGATTTCATTACTCAGAGGAAAATTATCTTCAGTGATATGCCAGGGCTATATGAAATCTTGCTATATTTTTTTGCTTATTCTTCAAAGATTAGTTTCTTTAATATACTTGAAGCCATGCATTACCAAGCAGCCTATTTTATAAATTCTATAATAAATTAAATAAAGCTCTGTCTGGGTCATTTTTGATTAACCTGATTTAAAATAACATGATTTACTAAAGAGATAGAGGGAGAGAAAGACTATGTGCTTCTAAATCCATTATGAGTATATTCATCATCAAGCAATTGTCTGTAAAAGTGTATTAAAATATGCCTAATAGTGTAAAAAATGATTCTTTCATTGAAATTGAATTAGCACTTGCAAGCTTATACTAGTGTTTGAGAACTGTAAACATTTAATCAAAATCTTTCACTTTTATCCATAAATACCATTTCTATAGGTAACTTCATGCTAACATATTAGAGATTTATGATTTAGAACATTATTTTTTGTAAGGTTCAGGTTTTAGAAAGAAACATTTTAATTGGAATGGTATCATGAGACTCAGTTAAACCTAAGACATCACACATTGCCATTGTCCTCATCAGGAAAATTATGGGAATGCAAAATTAGAGATAGTTATACTCTTCCATTATGTATAAGAAATTGTACAAATCTTTCTTTGTTGTAAGAATGTTATATTCATGAAAACATTGAAATATGTTAAATACATCAGTTAAGGCTGTTTTGACTAGAATGATTTAATTTATTTTTTTCTTGGAAAACAAACAAGCAAGAAGACAAACAAAAGAAATTGCTATATTAGTACAACAATATAGTGCTATTATGATGCTGGAAATGTGCATTTACTTATTCCCTTTTTTGTTTGTTTTGTTTTTTCAGTTTCACATATTTTCTTTAACAGGCGTGAGATTACACTATTGGGTTTTATTTGATGGTACTTTTACCTGAACCCCATTTCCTCCTGTCCTCCTGTTCTTTTCTCCTCTTTTCAGTTCTTTACCTGCTCTTTACCTCATATACACAGCTTAGAGTGGCTTGTAGGTTCTGGTGCTGCAAATGTGCATAGAAAGAGCCATGGAAACATCAGGTGCAGCAAATCACCCACACATGCTCCTTTGACTTTCTATAATTCTTGATTGACAAAGACAAGATTACTCAGTTAAAAAATAATAGTGCTGACCAAGCTGATTTTTCTTAAATAGCTTGAATTATGATGTCAACATAGAGTAGTTCCTTTAACAAATTCTTGATATTTTATGTAATGAAAAAAAGTTGCATCTTAAAAACATTTTTTTCTGAAAAGCCTTTTAGACTTCAAATTTTCTTATAGCAAAGGAAAACACAGTCATGCATTTCTTTTTCCACAAAGTACAAAAGTAATCTTCCTTACTAATTATGTAACAACCCTAGAATATAAATTATAAAAAAGAGGTATTGATAAAGAAATGATATTTCTGAAGGTTATAATCTTCAGTTAAAAATATATCTTTAAAATACTCATATAAGATTCAGACATAGCATTGTACAATTTTGTCAATTTGCCTTTTACCTTTCATTCCATATAGGAATGTCAAGGAAAATATTTTCAAATAGATTATTTGTCTGACATAAAAATGAGTTTCAAGCTGTGCATGGTCGAACATGTCTGTAATCCCAGTGACTTGAGAGGCTGAGTTGGCAGGATACAGAGTTCAAAGTTAGCCTCAGCAATAGTGAGGCACTTAACAACTCAGTGAGACCCTGTCTCTAAGTAAAATACAAAAATAGAACTGGGTATGTGATTCACTGGTCAAGTGCCCTGAGTTCAATCCCTGGTACCTACCCCTGCAAAAGAAACAATAAAAATGAGTTTCAAGATTTTTCAAAAGGTATATATTTGAAAAAAATGTACTGTTAGTACAGTACATTTTATCTCATAAAAATAGTATTCCGATAAAATAATTAAAATTTGAATTCTGAATTTCAAGTGTCATAAAACAAATACCCCAGTTCAGGCTATTTCTAAGGGAAAAATTTAAGATTTACATAAAATGAAGTTGAGTTTTTTTGTGAAGTTTGAAATCTTCAGTTTTAGAGTGGTACTCAGTAATTCTGCCAGAGCCAATGCCTACAAGTACAAGCTTGTTTATATGTGATGTGTTTGAATGACAGGTTGGATCAAGTTCAGGTGGGAGATTAGGGTGGACTAGTGGGAGGAAACAGGTTATGCTATCCATGCCAGTCAATCAAATTACCTGATTGTTCTTTCAACTGCCTTATCCTGTCATTGACTGTCAAGTCAGTCAAAATAGTGAAACAAGGTTTTGCATAAATGCAAAGCTGTATTGTATGAGTGCTATTACCTCACCCTTGTAAAGATAGACATAACAAATATTTTAGTCTTGTGCTGAAAACTGTACACAAATATTGCAAATGTTTATGGATGTGCATGTGTGTAGGAGAGAAATCAGACTGAAATTAAACCCAACATTGTATTTTTATAATATTTGAGTTATTAGTTGACATTCAAATAATTGGTAAATCATCCACCATGATAGATTCCTCTTTACAGAAATAATCATTCATATCTTCTCCATATTGTTAGATCTAAACCAGCAGTAATTTTGGGAATTATTTGGTTTGCATTATATACCTGGGAAATACTATTTCTCTCCTCCTCCTCCTCCTCCTCTTCCTCCTCCTCCTCTTCTTCTTCTCCTCCTCCTCCTCCTCCTCCTCCTCCTCCTCCTCCTCCTCCTCCTCCTTCTTCTTCTTCTTCTTCTTCTTCTTCTTCTTCTTCTTCTTCTCTCTCTCTCTCTCTCTCTCTCTCTCTCTCTCTCTCTCTCTCTCACACACACACACACACACACACATAAATATACTTATACACACTTTAAAATTACTTAAACATTTTTGAAAAAAAACTTTTAAAATTATAGAAATATTCAACCAGGTCCATAAGAAGACCTAATTATTTCTGATCTTGGGAATATAATTCTCTGTTGAATGATGAAGTTCAAATTTGGCTCATCAATATAAAGTAATAAGCTGATAGGACACACACTTAAATATAGTTGGATTAATCATTTCTAGGCCTAATGCACCTAACTTTGTGGCTCAATCTCAAATCGGACTGCTAGTTTCATTAAGCATGTTTTGGTGCTAAGATAGTTGCTAAGTCAATGAAATTAATCTTTAAGAAGCTATTTTCGTTGTAAGGAACAGGCTTTAATTTTAAGCCTTCACTCTTGTTTCTGTAATGTTCTCCACAAACCACTGAAAGTAGCATGGTACTACTGTTGGCTGCAGGGAAGAAGATGGAATATACAGCTATGTTTAGTTTTGAGAAAGTTTTATGTATATTATATAATTTTTTCTTTAAAACAAAAATCCCCAGAGATAAGCATAATAAGTGCTATTAAAGCCATTGAAGAGATAAATTAAACGGAGACTTAAGAGTTCAATGAATAGACCACATTGGATGAGCCCAGGAGTGATAGAATAACCAGGGTTGAGTTGTCCAGTGCCCTCTGACACACTTTCCTTATGCTGCAGATATTTTTGCAATTTAAGTGCTGTATATTTCAACCCACTTGAATCAGGAGGTTGATTATTACTTTTCCTAACCATCTGTATTGAGGATTCCCTCTGAGAAAAAAAGACCAGTACTTTAAAGGTATTATAAAATAATAACAATTGTTTGACCTCATTATGTCAGACTTAAGAAAAATATAAGATAGTTTACATAAAAGTAAATTTATTGTTTCATCTGGTAAATAAAAAGGTTGAGCTTTGTTGGAAGATTACCCCCAGTGCTGAAAAGTATGTATTTTGACTAAGTCAAAAAACTAGGTTGTTCCTTCACTGTCCCTGCTAGATTGCTTTTAAACAACAACAATAATAATAACATACAGAAGTTACTGTACAAGCTTTATAATATAAATTAAATTCCTCTGAGGGCAAAAGTGAATTTATTACGCCAAAGCCAATGGGGAAAGAAATTAAAAGAATATTATTACTAAAATTGGACGTATGTGTCTGTACCAAGTGGAAACTTATTTTTAGAACATATTAAATTTATGTTAGATTACTTTTCTATTAGAATCCTTCAAGCAAATCCTAAAGTACTTATCTGAAAACTAGTTTCATTTTCATATTTGCTTAATGAAAGGACTAGAAAGTTGTCTGTTACATAAAATTTTCAGAAACTAAAGTTACTCTAAAGCATAAGCCAGGTTTTAAGTCAAGAAAAACATTAAGCATCTGTTTATAGAGAATATTGAGCCAGGTGTGTAGGCGCACACCTGTATTCGGAAGGATCAAGGGTTCAAAGCCAGCCTCAGCTAAAGCATGGTGCTAAGCAACTCAGTGACAACCTGTTTCTAAATAAAATTAAAAAATAGGGCTGGGTATATGGCTCACTGAGTTCAATCTCCACTACAATATATATATATATTACAGCAAGCTTCTGGTTTTTCTTAAATTATAATTTTTCGGGAGTTACTACTGGGGATTTTAACCCAGGGATACTTTACTACTGAGCTACATCCTCAGACCTTTTTATTGAGACAAGATCTTGCTAAGGTTACTAAGGCTGGCTTTAAACTCGAAATCCTCTTGCCTCAGCCTCCCAAATGGCTAGCATCACAGGTGTGTGCCACCATACCTGGCAAAATAAGAATTTTTTAAATTTAAAATTTTTTCTTTTATTAGATTTGGTGAAAATTATCTACTTAGATGAGCCATTAGGGGGTATAGATTTTTTTTTTTTTAAAGAGAGAGTGAGAGAGGATAGAGAGAGAGAATTTTTAATATTTATTTTTTAGTTCTCGGCGGACACAACATCTTTGTTGGTATGTGGTGCTGAGGATCGAACCCGGGCCGCATGCATGCCAGGCGAGCGCGCTACTGCTTGAGCCACATCCCCAGCCCCTAGGGGGTATAGATTTTGATTTAATGTTTTATTTTTAGCATTTTTCTAAAATATTTACTTAATTTACAAGTTAATTTTTATTTAATAGAAAATATTTTGTGTGATTGAATATGTGCTTAAAAGATTGGTTAAGAAAATACTGATTTACTTAAAATCATGAGTGACTTTCTCACTTGTTAATCATCCTTTTCCATAGGATCATTTAATTAAGTTTTTGATGGTAAGGACCTTAGAGTAAAGTAAAAGCTTTATATTAAAACTAAGACAAATATATTCTTAGGATCCTGATCAAGTTATTTTTTTTATTATGACTTTTTGAAATGTGGTCTCACTGTGTTGCCCAGGGTGGCCTTGAACCCCAGACTGACACCATCTTCCTGCTTCAGCCTCCAGAGCAGACAGACCTACAAAACACACCATGGCTGCCTTCTATTTGCTATTGAGTGTTTTAATGCTCTCTTTGGCTCTGTTTGAGTTTCTAAACCTCACTACCAAATATATTAAGAAAATAGAGGTGGTCACACTGAACTCTCTTTTTTCAACTATAAATTCTTAAAATATGTTTTTAAATATGTTCTCTTAAAATCTCAGCACAGACTTGTCTCTGCTCTTTTAAAGTCAAAAATCCTGAACAAGTGTTTTCTCATCCTGTCACCCTTCTCTAGGGTGTTGCTGTATCCCCTGTCCACTATAACTCTCTTTTTAATCTCTGTTTATCTCCACATTCTCCCCTTTTTGCCTGATCCAAGTTCTATAAGAGCGTTTGGTTATTCCCTTTCAACCAGCACTCAGTCAGGATTCCTTTCCTTTGCTACCCACAGTTACTCGGGAGACATACCTTTGTCTGTCTCCTCTTTCTCTTTTTACTGGCACTTTCCCCATCATATCTGTATCATATCCCCATCATATCTTTACTGCTGGACAACTGTACACACGGCTAACCCTCCCTCCTGTCTTCATTCCTCTTGTCCATTTAGGTGCTGATACCACATAGTTAATGCAATTCACCAACTTCAGGTGGAGAACACTCACCCATGGACTTCCTCACCTAGCTATTGAGATCTTCCATTCTCTTTCCACACAAACCCGAGATGCACCAGGACCTCATGCTGCCTTCTCTATCTCCAGATGTTTATTCAAGTTACCACATTTTTAACTAGTCTTACCCTCTCTCCCCAAATGTTGCTCCTCCTTGAAAGAATATCATTATTTTCCATTCCATACCATCTTGTTTTATTTTACATCATTTTCTTCCTTTTATTTTAGATCTTTATATATTTTCTTCTCATGTAGTTTCTGAAGAATAGAAATAATATTTTTTGCTTTTCATGTTCTAAATAATACATATTTGATTAAATATTCATTGATCGAATCATCTTAATCACTCAATTCATCTCAAGTATCCGTATCCTTGATCTTGTTGTATGCATCTAAATTTCCAATTGGATATCTCCACATACATGTACTGTAGATATTTAATCAGGACATAAAAATTCAAATATGATTACTTAATGAACCCAACCCCACTCTTTATGGCAAT
This sequence comes from Spermophilus citellus, assembly GCF_964194105.1. Taxonomy (NCBI): domain Eukaryota; kingdom Metazoa; phylum Chordata; class Mammalia; order Rodentia; family Sciuridae; genus Spermophilus; species Spermophilus citellus. The sequence goes on along the minus strand of NC_138188.1, from coordinate 136,382,266 downwards.
TTCTCATGAGGTTTTGACTAATTAATGACATCACCAACCTTTCTGCAACCTAGACTAAAAAGTTCAGAGACATTTCCATTTACTCAATCACTAAATTTGATTTATTTTGTTTTTTATAGGTGTGTGACATCTGGCCTTTACTTTCTCATTCTGTCACCATTACACAAGTTCAGGATTCAGAATAATTAGGGTTTCATCATATGACATTCAAGGCTTTCTGTAAGTTTCTCTGAAGCTTGAGTCTCCTGTAGTTTTCTTTCTTAGCTACAAGACTAGCTACAAATTCTTTTTTAATATTTAATTGACTTGTCTATCTCATTGTCATTGGTCCTATTTTCTATTTATCTTATCAAAATTCTTCTTCAGTAATTATTCAGTCTTTCTTAATGTTTGATTTTGGAAGATAGATAGATAGATAGATTTTTTTTGGCAGTGAAAGTGATAATCCAACTTGTTTCTTATTAAGTTATATGAAAGTCTATGTCTGCCAGGAGATTATGAACTCAAAATATTTCTTATTGTTCTTTGTCTTGACCAGGATCTTCTTTCTTGGCATGAATGGCACTGCTCAAATGTGTTTGTTGATATAAATCACCCCATCATTTTCAAAGTGCTTCTAGCTCTATGCCATTCTCAAATTACATATTATTTCCTTTAATTTAAATAATGGTTTTAAATTACAAGTACCAGTTGCACCCAACACATACTGAAAACCTAATAAATCCGAGTTATTTTGTGTGAGGCTTGTGTTTGCAATAGAAACAGAATGCATTTCCTCTGTCTACATGGAAAAATTGAAAAAGGAAACTGTCTTCAATAAGGACAGGTAATAGGTTTAACATATCTTCATGGTCAGTTTTGATCTCTGCATAGGTAATTGTATTGATTGTTGTCTCATCAATTAACACATCTGCAAATTCAAAGTCAATAATACTATGAACCAATTAGTAATTTCACTGAGGTAAAACCAATTTGTGTTATTTTTGGAATGTGATTTAAATGATGTGAAAGAAGCAATTCTCCCTCTTTTTTTTTTTTTAATTTTTAGAAACTCAGTGGTGCAACATATCTCAAGCAGTTATGCTTTGGAAAAGCCAGGGAAGATTATAAAAGTACAGTTGGGCCCTTGTGACAGGGACAAAGGCAACATCTGCCTCATAGGCTTTCTGTGTCATAGCAGAGAAACCCTGTCCATCACAATATGCAAAAGGATGTTATTTAGTGCATGGAATGCCCCTATTAAATCTAGAAATTAGTGGACATTTGACCATACTTCAAATCTTAGTAAAATTCTCAAATAATATTATATTTTTAAATTTTACTCAGACTTTTATATCACTTCAACATTAATAAGTCTCACTATTTAAAATACTTAAGAATTAAATCCAAATATTTACTATACTTTTATATTTTAAATTAATATATAAATATGTGTTTATATACATTTTAGAAGCAAAAACATGAAGAATTTTTTATTATTATTATTATTATTAAACTTAACTTTGTTTTTCTCTTAGAAAGAAAAATACTCAGATGAAACTAAAATTCATTTCTCTTTTAAAAATCTGTGTAAAGACAAAAATAACCACTAATGAATCATTGTAACATATAAATACATTTATGTTAATATTTCCACAACTTAAAAGTATGCATATTGCCTTGATGTTTCTGTTTATAAACAACAACAAAAAAAATAGCTTTGTGATTTATAAATACTTCTGAAGAAATAAATTCCTTGTATTTTATAGTCAAATTAGCTTTGAGTTTGGCATTTGCTCCTTGCAGCCTAAGTCGAGAGAGGACCGTTAGCCCTCCTGGAGCTTTGGGACCTTGGGCTTTTGCCTTTGGAAATTAAATATTTAATATTGCTTTGTCAAGGCCGGCTTAGAACAGGAGCCTTTCTTCATTCCAAAGCAATGTCAAAATTCATAGAAGAGCAACAGCTCATATTGTCTATTGAAATCAAACCTGACTCTTCTCCCCTCCCCTCTCCCAGGGCTGCCCTTGGGATTGTGACATCATTACCATCTCTGGGACCCCCTAGGGTTGTTGTTCCTGTTAAAATGAAGTGAGATTAGGGTTCTAGGAGAGAACAGTCAAATATTTGAGCACTAATCACACCTCAATGTCTTTTATTACTTTTTAGGCTGTGGATATCTTTTGGCTTCAAGAATTACATGCTGCAGTCATTTAATGTGAATGTGGACAGAAAAGAATACAATTAGGTGAATCATAGACGGAGACAAATCTGCTTTTTACCACATTCTATGAAATGGAAGATGCTATTTAAAGGTTATCTGGTATATGAAAGAGACATTTATCCCCTAAGGAAAGAAGGGAACTATGTAAAAGGAACAAGACTTTTATTAATATTTTACAATTAAATGTGCAATCTCTTTATCCCTTTCCCTTTTGTGATTTTCATGTTGACCTATGTAAGTGCTTTGTCCATGTAACATCTATTCTTTTTGGCCAAGTTGTAAGATGGGACAAATTTATTGAAAAAAGAAACAGAATTAAAAATTCAGTGATGAAGATTCAAATAGTGTCTGTTTAGGGCTTATCTTCTCAATGCTAGGGCTTTCATGGTTATTAGTTAGGGACTTTTGGGATTGGTTCCTTGATGCTTAGGTGGGTGATGTCAGTATCAAGGGAGGCAACGTGTTACTTTAATTCTGGGGGTTTCTGGTGATTGCATCATATTTAAATGCAGTAGATAGATACATTCATTGCAACATTCAAAAGTGATCTGTTTTTGTGATTGGGGTATTTGAATTAGAAAAGACAGAATAACTCAATCAGACAAAATACAAGGGGCTTTTATTATACCTTCTTTTAAAAAATGAATAATGGAAAAACTGTGACTTTTTAACATATTTGAATAAATATTATAATCTATTACAATGAATGATGTTTAATAAGATTCATTGGGAGAGAAAATAGTCCACCCCAAATGATAACAAATCATGAAAGGCAGGGTACCCTAAGCACTATTTTTTTTAAATTCTATAAAGCCAAAGGAAAGTCACATGATCTGAAAATACTCACCTAGCTCTAAAATCTTATGACTTCTGTAACATGAGAGAAGATGATATTTATGACATGAGTAGAATTTACCTTAACATGAGATATAAACTTGGATCAATAGCAGTTTTATGCATTTTTTGTCTCTTTGCTGATATGAAATACTCTATATCGTGATATGACATATTAGCAGAAGAATTTGTTCAACTGTGTATTAAAGAGAAAGTCTCAGAGAGTTTAGAATATTTACTTCCAAAATTTCCATCATGCTTTCTGCCAAAAATAAAATGTGATTCAAAAGCATTCACTTGGATAATTAAACTTCTTTCTGCTAGAATAATCTGATTTTAGCATTTCATGCCTTTTTCTAAAAATCAGACTTAGAAACAGTTTTGGGCTCACAGAAAAATTGATCAAAGATACAGAGATTTACCATATCCTCTCCCCTGACATGTGCATAGCTTCCCTCACTATCAACATCCCTCTCCAGATTCTTACAATTATCGCCACTGGTGAACCTACTTTGACACATTATTATAGTTCATATTTGGGTTCTCTTTAAGTGTTGTATGTCTGTGAGGGTTTGGACAGATGTCAGAATCATGAATCACCATCCTAGTTCCACATGGGGTTATTTTCACTGCCCTAAGATTTTTCTGTGCTCCTTCTACTCTTTTATTACACTCCTCTAACCCTTGGAGACCATTAATCTTTTTACCAACTCCACAGTTTGGCTTTTGTAGAGAATATCATAGTATGAAATCATGTAGAATGTGCCTTTTCAGATGATCTTCTTGGATTTTAACATCCTTCCTATCTGCTTATGACTTCATAGCTCATTTCTTTTTAGTTATTAATAATAGCCATTATCTGCCACAATTTATGTATTCATGCACCTGTTGAAGAACATCATGATTACTTCCAAATTTTGGCAGTTATGAATAAACCTGTTATAAACATCCATATGCATATTTTTAATGAACATAAATTTTCAATTTCCTTAGGTAAATACCAAGTACTGAAATTGCTGTATTAAGAGTATTTTGAGTTTTTAAAGGAACTGCCAAACTGCCTTTCAAGGTGCTATTACCATTTTGCATTCCTACCAGCAACAAATGGGAATTCCTATTTCTCCACATCCTCACCTGCATTTGATGCTGTCAGTATTCAAGATTTTGGACATTAACACTCAGGTTATTTCTGTTTTTTTTTTGTTGTTGTTGTTGTTGTTATTGTTGTTGTTGACTTTTAAGAGTTCTCTATATATTGTAGATAGCAGTTCCTTGTCAGGTATATCTTTACAAGTATTTTATCCTATCCTATGGATTGTCTTTTTCTTCTCTTGACAAGTATCTTTGTGTTACAGATTTTTTTTTTAATTTTTAAAAAGTTCATCTTTTCAGTTATTTCCTTCATGGATTATGGCTTTTTGTCTGAATATAAAAAAATGAAACTCAAGATCATCTAGATTTTCTTCTCTATCATTTTCTAGAAGTTTCATAGATTTTGTTTGACATTTAGGTCCGTAGTCCATTTTGAGTTTATTTTTATAAAACTGTATCATTCCATGCCTGTCAATACCTTTGTTCCTAAAAACTAAGTCTATATCACTATTACCACTTGGCACTTTGCCAAAATTTTATTGAGAATAGTGTTTTCTAAATTTATTAATAGTTTTCTATTAAAATAAAAGTAGATCTGCATGAAAACAATCTCTGTGAAGAACATTTATAGTTACTCTCTTTGTTTTTAATCATTTCAAGGATATTTTCTATCCTATTTTCTTATTAAGAGACATATTTAATTTATTAGGCTAAAGATATTTTTCCACCATGCTATATAATCATATTTTTAAATTGATTTTTTAAACATAATTTCCATAGCTTTAGACCTTTTAGGCAAACAGGCCTCCTTAGTCATCAATAGGGACATTCTGCCAGCATGCATTTGGTATCCACTGCATACAATGCAAAGGCAGCAAAGTGGTGGACCCTTGTACACTGAGAGATACCCTGTTTTATCTTCTGTCTACCAATAGAGAACTGATATGCTGAGGACCTCCATGATGTTCCTGGTGTCCCTGAAATGTATAGTTACTTAATCAGATTTTATGTTTCTTTACTGACTTTAGGAAATGTTGATATTTCTAATGAAGATTGGCTGTGATCTTTACCTAGATAGAACAGGGAAAATCAGAACTGAGTGGATATGTCTAGAAAATGTACTATCTAAAGTAGCTTAGTATCTCATGAAATGGAAAGTAAACACTATAAAAAATTAACACCAGACCCCGGTAATTTAACTTTATTTTATTTTTTTTCCTTAAGGAACTATTATCCAATCAAGGATCAAAGCTGAATTTTATTTTATTTTAGAATTGTTATTTTGAGACAGTCTTGCTATGTTGCTCAGGTTGGTCTGGAATTCCTAGGCTCATGTGATCTTCTTGCTTTTGCCTGTTGAATAGCTGGAACTACCAATGCATGATACCATACCCACCCAGACTCTCTGGTAAAATTAAATTTCAACTACAATGGTATTTGTGACTTTTCTTTAACTTTTCTTTTAGTCTGTTGATTAGCTGAGGGGTCAGGGATGATTGGCTGATACAAGTATTCAAATGAAAATATTTCCCAAACTCCACCTAAACATCTCTTTATAAAAAGTATTGATGCAGCTGGGCACAGTGCCATGTGCCTGTAATCCCAGCTGCTGGGGAGGCTGAGGAAGAAGGATCTCAAGTGCAAACCAGCCTCAGCAATGTAGGGAGGCCCTTAGCAATTCAGTGAGACTCTGTCTCAAACAACAATAACAACAACAAAAAAAATAAAACAATAAAATAATGGCTGGGGATGTGGCTCAAGGCTACGCTCCTCTGGATTCAATCTTTGTTACCAAAAAAAAAAAAAAAAAAAAGAAGTTTTAATGAGTGAATAAATGAAGTACTCTTATTTTATACAGGAAATTTCTGTACTTTGTACATATTTGATTATTTGCTCATCTATTTACCTTTTATAGAGAAATAAATTCCCCAAACTTATTACTGTTTAGCAAGATAGTAATAACAACATCTCCAATGCTACATTGGAGGAATTATTCAATTTGTTATATGTACTTATAAATCAGGCTTTAAGTATGCAACAAACTCTAGGATGATGACAGTGAAAATTATATTTCTTTTGGAATGGTCACAATGACCTCATCTTTGTAATTTTGACCCAAGTCATAAAGCACACAATTAAAGAAGCAAAATATTTAAAATAAGGAAGTGGTTGTTCCATTTCATTCAAATCTACTTTGTGCTATTTATTTTTAGTAAAACTTTACAATTTAAGTGACTTTCTGTAGCTCACCTGATAAGAATGATAATAATAAAAACAATGAGCACTATCCATTTGACTTTCAAATGCAATAGATGTAAATCATTAGTGACCCCGAAGGCCAAAGGAGAAAATTGGGGTGCAGACAAGTAAAGTCAGGTGGCAGGCTCACACAGCAAATAAATAGTGGCTGACCTGGTATAAAATCATCAATCTTCTGAGCTCTAATTCAGGGCTTTTCCGCCACCGCAGTATGATTAATCAATACCAGGAAGCAAACTAAGTATCAAGAAAAGATCATCCATTTGTATCAGTCTTTCTTTTATGTGGTTGGAATCTAAAATACCAAGCATGCAAGGAACCCAAAGTCGAAGCTTCTGCTGCTTTAGTGACTAGCAAGTAGTTTTCTCTTTTTTATATCAAGAGATTTGCTGAGAAACAGGCATTTACCAAACCCAAATTGAGAAATACAGTACTTTGAAGATATTTTGCTAACATGTGGAAATAAGCCCTTTCTTTTAGCAACTTACTTTGCTTTTCTTTTATTTTTATACTGCAAAGAAAGCACTCAGATATGTGCTGGAATATGTATCTCCTTATGGATTGCAGTTGGCACAGGCTGGTAGTGTTATAGATTCACACATTTCAACTGAAACTGGGTACATTTATATTGGTGTCAGAAAGAAAAATAATAGAATCTAAGAACTTAAAATGTTACCAAAAGGCAAAATCATGGCTCTAGGACAATGAAATAGCAGCATCTTTCCTTGTCCAGGTTTTTTTTTTTTTTTCCTCCCTAAAGCTTAGAAAACTAAGCTTAGCTAAGTTTGGCAAACATAATATTCTTTTTTTGGTGAATGTATTCAACTTGAATGTCTTCAACTGAAAGAAAAAAAACCAGTGATATAGCTAGTGCAATTTGAATCAGGTCTAAGATATGAGGAGGTATTTAATAAAGAAGTGAACACTCCTTCAAGGATGCTGTTATACAAAATATATTCTATTTTGCTGTTTACCAAGATAAATTCTAGAGTGTGTTCAAATTCCCTTTGCATCCAGCTTTACTATAGACATGACATCACGTCAACAGTGACATGACTTGTTTACAAGAGGGTGGTGTAAACAGCAAATGCTGTTCCATAAAACAGCTTTCTTGTTGAACTTAAACAGAGTAGAGAAACTCAACAGAGAAGGGAAAACAAGAGATAATCTTTAACATGTAGTGCAAAATCGAAAGCAGAGGAGAGAATAGAAATTGTTGGTTCCTTGTTTATTCATTTGATGAGCATGTCTACTGCCTTCTTTTTCATATCTAGTGAAGCATCTTCCAATTGTTCATGGACTTCTTGTGGAACCTTGTTGATACCTATTGGGGTGTGATTAGTTCAAGATATACCTTGGTTTGAAATAAATTTAATGATTAAACAAGATAAGGATCTTCATGAGACAGTGGAAAGAAACAGAGCAGGTGTTTTTTGAGTCACCTGTCTGACCTAGGATGTTGCAATAGTTACACTGACGGAATTATAGGTATAGCACAACATCTCCCATCTTTTAAAACTTATGTTAACCCTGCTTCCTTTCCTAGGAATAATGGTAGTTTGCATAACACATTTCTGTTTGTACCTGATCATATTGCAAAATATTATTTTACTTATTGCGTGAGAAACATTTTTTTAGGACAGTAGCACCCAGTGAAATAGAATGAGCTAAATTTTGGCTCTAGGAATCATTTTTAGATCATGATTGCTAACTACTTTCATACTGATTGAAGAACTATGCGATTATCATTCTGAAGACTTGGGAAAACTTGTTCCAACACCTTGGTCTTTAGGTGGGATGCTTCTCTCTGCAGCTCCCTGGAGCTACGAATCGAGGTGCTTCTGTTCCCAGATATTAGCATACAGGAGAAAGTCATCTGGGTAAAGAGGGGGGAAGAGTGAAGCTTGTGGCTACAGTCAGGCTTTGCTACTCCAGCTTCCTCCAGTTCCCTTGGTAAATGCAGTAGTGCTTTATAAACAGGTAAAGTAATTGAAGGTGTTTGGTATTTTGTGTGTGTGTGTGTGTGGGGGGGTGTCAAATACTTGAACTTGCTCCCTAGCGCCACCACTTCTATGAGAGTAACTTAAAGAAGTTATGTAAGTTTTGAATTTCAGTTTTCTGATGTATAACAAAGGTAATATTGCCTTCTTCACAGGAATGTTAATTATTTGATAACACATCAAAAGTACACAGGTACTATTAGACTCAAGGCAAATGTGATTCTCATTGTTCTCTGGGATGGGACACAGAGGATTCCCCAGGATTGTCTTTCATTCCTGGATTCTGCAATCTAACTCAATCCTCCTTGAAGACCAGGATAAGATTCTGAAATTGTGCTAGTTTTTGTAGTACAGACTGTAATCATTTTGAGACTCGAAACTTGAGTGACAATTGGTATCCAGTATCAAAATTCCTCCAGCCATATTGAGACAATGAAGAGACAAAAGTGACTGTAAAATTGCAATCTGAATAATTGGTCATGTTATTCCTCTTTAACACATATGGGTACCTGATACATGCAAAGTCTCAGATGCTGTATGTAATGTGGAGGTAAATAAGGACTCCTTTCCCTAATAAAGGCAATCTACTGGAAGAAGGAGGTTTCTAGCAGACAGCATTAGCATATGAGCCTGAATAAATATACAAAGCACTACAGAAAAGAACAAGACACAAACTGTAAGAATGAGAACTTATGATGGCATGGGAGAAAAGATGGTGAAAATCAAACTGTGGGACTAGGTAAGACATTAACAGTTGAAGAGACAAAATTTACACATTGGAAAATGTACAAAGTCAGGGAACTATAAATATCACTGGGTTTTTCTACAGAGCTGTTAGTAGTTGGGGATGCCAAAATACAGAATGAGAAATATTCTATAAGTCTTGCTTTTGTCCTTAACCAAGCATCCAAATGATGGTGGAGATGTCTTAGAAAATCCCAGCTTAAGTACTCATGAACAAATGAATGGCTAATTTATATTGGAAAAAAGGAGATCTTTGAACTATTTTTACTTAGTTTATGCTAACAAATATTATATTTCCATTCTGATTTAAAGTGATGAGGATGATGGCTAAAAATAAAATGAACCAATTTTTATGCATGTTGCATTTTAACAAGTTGGATGTCTCATTGGAATGCACTGCCTTCTTGTTCCACATTTATTTTTGGAATTTAATAAGGATCCTGTCATATCTGCCTCAAGGCTAAAAAACATCATGGGGGAAAAATCCAAAGTACTGTCATGTTTGAGTGACATGGAGCCAATTTTATTTTATTTCCTTTTCATAGGGGGTGGCTGAAATTAGCCAGCCTCACTCTTGAAAATGCTTCGCTATACCATCTGTTGTAAAGACCTTGTGCTGGTTAACTGGTAATGACATTGCCCAGTGACATTTGTCAGGTGGATCTGACTCAGAAAACCAGTTAAGGATTTTCATTAAAAAATTAATTCTGTGTGTTTTACTGCAAAGCTCATTCTCTTGATAGATTCTGGTAGAGTGCCACATATCTCCAGAAGTGGGTCTCATTACCTGAGAAACTTGGGAAGGTAATAACTTCTTTATTTCTTCTTTGTGCTCCCAGAGCACATAATTAACATACGGACTCATTTAGCTCAACTCTCAGAAGGATGAGGCTGTGCTAATACAATGGAGACTCAGAGAAACTGGCAAACAAGTATGGTTTCTAATTCTCGATGATGGTGAAGGAAAAACTCTACCATTTTCTGCTTCATGATTTTCTTTTAAAATCATGTTTAGTACAATGTATCTATCTTAAATAAAACTTTAACACGTTTGGTGATAAATGAAAACACACATCTTAAGGGATTCTACCTAAGACTTGGGGTTGGTATCTGATAATGATATTGCTATCGCTCAGTTACTCATAAAATTAAAAATCATAATTAGCTAAAGGATCTGAGGCATAACAGTCTGTACCGTTGAGTGAGTAGACTATTATAATAGCTGGGATAGGCATTTCAAATGTTTTACTGTTAAATCAGAATTAAGGACTATTTTTCAGTAGTAACTAACAAAGAGTAAGCTAATATGTAATATAAATTTCAAACATAAACATAGTACTTTTATGTTAAATAATAAGTGCTATGGACAAAGTCAATACTATGCAGCTAGAAAGCTCTTTTTATTTATTTTCACTATTTTGGATGTGATGCCTCTTGGGTAAATGGAAAAGGAAAAAAAGAATCTGAACTACTTTTTAATGAATTTGTGTCTTCTTGAGTCAAAGAAATCCACAAGTTCTTTCTTGTACCCCAGAAGACCTCTGAAGTAAGAATGAGAATTGAATTTGGCTTTAAACTCTGTGTGTGTGTGTGTGTGTGTGTGTGTGTGTGTGTGTGTGTGTGTGTGTTTGGGAAGGGGAAAGTTTAATTCTGAGATTGCATGACTGCTTAGATTTTAAATCTAACTACATGGATTAGATCAATCCTTGGGTATTTTAAAGATCTAAACCATTAGATATTGAGTACCAAGTAACAAATGGATGTGGAATGAGAGATAGGAAAATGCCCTATAACAAAGTCTATACTTTAGTGCTCTCAGGGAAACATAAATTGTGAGAAGTCAACTGACTTTTCATATGGCCACGCTCAACATTTTCTTTTCCCATGGAATTTCAAAGGAATCCTGTATAAATTGCTAAAATATTCTGAAAGCTATCAAGCAAACAATTTAGACTATTTTGGGGGGTTTTTTTGGACAAATGAATTTAATTTAAATAAATACTGTTCCTTGGAGAGAATGTACCTCTTGATTATGGCTGGACTCTATCTTATTTTATCCAAGTTATCTCTTGGGGGCATAATTTTTCAGTCAAATAAACAGGAAGATTTATTGGCTGTTTGATTTAAATGTTTATTTGGTTCCTCAAACACTTTATTACTTAACCAGTCACTGACAACTGATTCTGGAAGTAGAAGAGGGGTAGATAGACTATATTAAATTTATGAAGGATGTAAGGTATATTCTTTTGAAGAAAAATAGATGGGAGCAACTTTTAAAACGTTTCACTCTCAGTAAACGATTACATTTATTATTTTAGTGGTTGTCTACCAAGGGATGAATCATTCTGAACAGACTTATATCTTTAATGCAGCCTCCATTTCAGTATTCCATGCTTAGAAGTGCTTTATTTAACTTCAGTGTATCACTAATGATACTGCTGTGGAATTGTGTGATGCTATTCCCATAGGCAGCTCAGAATAACTCCCTAGCATTGAGTCTAATTTTTATTCCTGGAGGTGGCAAGAGTAGGTTGTCATGGAGCTGGTGGAGAAATTGGCAGACTATTTATGTTTTAAGTGAAAGGGTGCTGCTTCACTCCTATAAAATTTTAGAATGACTCTTTGCTGCAGGCTTATTGGTATGAGTGCTTAACAGTGCACTCTACTCTTGGACTCTCAATAAATTTTGTTGATAGTGATGAGAGTAATAACATATTCACAGCCCAAATAGGAGGCCAGTTGCCATTCTTTTCAATTATTTGTTCAAAAATACATTGGTTCCTCTTCTTTCTTTAGTAAGAGTAATTGTGCTATTTGCAGACTATTTCTCTAACCAGAATTCCAAGTGCTAGAATCATCTTCTACAACAGAAAATACTATATTGTGGACTATGTAAAATATATGTGTTCTCTGTTTTCCTTTGGGTTTTCATTACTTTGGGTCAAATTCCCCTGGCATCTCGAAGCTTCTAACAAACCAGATCTTAACTAACTTTTTAAATTAAGCAAATGAAATGGATGTTGTTAAATTAGGACTGTTACTTCCTTAAAATATCTGCAAAGGAAAATGAATTTGGTAGATGACTTGCCTATATGTGTTTTTAGAAATTGAGCCCACCATTTTTTTTTTCTCTAAGTGTAAAGGTTCTTTATTAGATTTTTTTTAAAAAATTGACTGTAAAGAAATGATAAATGTTTGAGGAGATAGTTGTTTAACCTGAGTAAAAAAGTGCACAATGTGTACATATATTAAAAGTCACATTACCACATTAATATATTCAATTTTATGTCTTTATGTACTAGGTAAAAAGTAAATTTAAAGTTAAAAATAAAAACTATAAATTAGAAAAAGAGCCTTTGCTGAATTACTTGGAAGCTGCCTGTGATAAAATTATTCTATTGTGACCTCCATGGTCATTTTTATTTATAATTACTTTTTTTCTGAATATTTTTTTGCAATGTTTGTGATGTATAGAGAAATAATGAAAGATTCATGCATGTATGAGGCATTAATGAAAAGCTCAAAGACAGGACAGCATTACAGCACATTGTGAGAGCAAAGTTTTTGCAGAAGTTTGCATAATGGAAGGTGGTCATCACCTGGGACCTGACTGTATGTGTAGGTCCTTAGCTATGGCAGATAGCCTGGTCTTCATAGGACAGTAGGGTGGTAGTTTCAGCTGAAAATTATCCATCCCACTAAAATAACTTATTAGTCTAAATTTTAGGCATTTCACCATTTGATTTTTACTATATTTAAAAATTTCACATTTGCCCAGGGATGTAAACATATAAAACTAAAACCTAATTTTATATATGTGAGTTCTTATTTATATTTAAGTAATATCACATAAATGATTGTATTTTATTTAATTTATTTAATATTTTTTGGTACCAGAGATTGAACCCAGGGACTCTTTGTCATTGAGATATATCACCAACCCTTTTATTATTTATCTTAAGATGGGGTCTTGCTAAGTTGCTTAGGACCTTGCTATGTTTCAGAGACTGGCCTCCAACTAGTGATATTCCTGTCTCAGACTCCAGAGTGAAATGTTAGTATTTTATATTAGACCTATATGCATAACTACAGAAAACTAACAGCTGGCTGTGAAGTTATTAAGTGTTAGATGTAACAATTTTTCCCAGTGCTCTATCTCTGTACAGTTTTGCTTGAGGAACCCTGCACTTAATAGGAAGAATCCCAAAGATTTTTGTTTTCTGTACAAACTCCCCAAATTCTATGTATTATAGCATGCTAATATAAGATAAAAAGTCATATGATAGACTGAAAATATTTATATAAACATGGAATAAACTTATTTCAAAATTTACTACCTATCCTCTTCAACTGTAATTGAGAACCTATTTTATAATCCAGAGTAACATATTATTTTTAGAATTAGAAAGGTCTAGAACAAATTCTCTCCCAACTTTTGATAGCTTCACTTTGTGATCTTGGTCAAGTTCTTTAACTGGAATGAATTTTAAGTTAACTTATCTAAGTCCCCAGAAAGACCACTTTGAAGGTTATGTCTGGTGACTATTAAAGATGCCAGGGCTGGGCTCTCCCATATAGAGCTAGCTATCAATACAGGTTGAACCTTTTCCCATCCTGTACCACCATTCCACAGGTATAAATGCCCCTCCCTCCACTATTTGGCCTCCTTTCTAACTCCTGCGGGTCAATTTTTGCTGGGTGCCATATGCCAAGTAGTGTATCTACAGTGCTTGTGTGCCATGAGTGAGCTGTCTTTCTAAAATAGCAGCTAAGGGGGCTGGGGATGTGGCTCAAGCGGTAGCGCGCTCGCCTGGCATGTGTGCGGCCCGGGTTCGATCCTCAGCACCACATACAAACAACGATGTTGTGTCCACCGATAACTAAAAAATAAATATTGAAAAATTCTCTCTCTCTCTCTCCCTCTATCACTCTCTCTTTAAAAAAATAAAATAAAATAAAATAAAATAGCAGCTAAGGCAAGCATAGGGTATTTTCCGTCAAACTTACACATTATGTTAACTTGACCGAACAAGGCACTTTTTTTGATGTCATCCACTTTGCAATCCTGGGTAAAGTCTTCGTTATCTCTGAGTGTTTATGTCTTTCAGCAGATACTCTTCTATTTTTTTTTTCCTTCTAGTTATGACTCACAAACAAGGAGAGATCAAACACTCTTTTAAACAAACAAGAAATTCATACTGACTCAGAGCAACCAATATATGCTTGCTTATTCATAAATCAATTGATTCATTTAAAATGACAACCACTTGTTTTGAAAGAATAAACATTTCACAACTTGCATTTAAAACTAGGAATAAATAGATTTAATAAATGAAATTCTAACTGGTTGTTTGTTTCAAAGTGCTCAGCTTTAAAGAGACTTAAAGTTCAACAAAGTTAAATGACTGGACTAGGGTGACACCATGAATCATAGCTAAGAACATCTCCACAGGTTGGCACTGAGCTGGGTGGAGAGAGTGATAAGACCCCCATTAAAGAGCCGGGGGAGGGGGGGTGGACAAATTTGTGTGCAGTAAGCATAGGAGAGGAGTTCCAAGATGACCTGCTCTGTTTCTCTAGATGGCGAACAGATGCTTATATTTGATTCTATAAAAAGTATGCTGCCTGTGACATACATAGTTTCAACACTAAAAGTTTTGACTTTAATGAGAATATTAGAAAGATAATTATGATTCCTAGGAGACTTTTTCAAAAGGTAAATGTAGACATTAACATTAAAAGTTCATATCAGCCAAGTGAGTATTTTTTACAAGTTGAATTTTATATTTAAATATGTCTGTGTAAAGTCTATTTAAAATCCAATCAAGTGGAGCAAATGATTTCTCTAGGAGTTATTCACATAAAAAAACCATATGATATAAATTGCAGAAATCACTGTATATCTTTATCCCAAATATAATGTCCTTAAATTTTCTTTAAAAAATTTAATCTTTTATTCTCAAATTATTACTAGCAGTGTATCCTGATTAAAAACAAAAACTAAAACAAACAAACAAAAAAGAAACAAAGCTTTCCCCAGCTACAAAGAATCTAAAGCTAGTTCAAAGTTATGGTTTGGATTTGATATTTCCCCCCAAAGCTCATGTGTGAGACAATGCAAGAAGATTTAGAGGAGAAATGATTGGGTTATGAGAACCTTATTCCAATTAGTGAATCAATCCCCTGATGGGATTAACTGAGTGGTAATGGAAGGCAGATAGTAGGGTGTGGCTGGGGGAGGTGGGTCATTAGGGGTGTGTCTTTCAGGTATATATATTGTATCTGGTGAGTGGAGTCTCTCTCTGCTTCTTGATCACCATGTGAACCCCTTCCCTCCACCACCTTATTCAGCCATGATGTTTTGCCTCACCTCAAGCCCCAAGGAATAGAGCCGACTATGAATTCAGACCCCTGAAACCATGAGCCCCCAAATAAACTTTGCCTCCTCTAAAATTGTTTTAGTTAGGTGATTTAGTCACAGCAGAAAAAAAAAAACTAGCTAAAATATTGAATAATGAAATTTATGCAATGATGTTCGGAATTATTTTGTTTTTTTGCCAATGAGAAAAAGTGAAGCAGCAATGGCATATTCTTACATGTAATTATTTAGGTTACTTCCACAAAATGATTGTGGTTTTCATAGAGGCAGATGTGGTTCCTGAGCTCTAGATCTTGATAGGGCATAGTAGAAATAATACTAAAGAAATGACCCTGAACTATGAATATAAACACATAATTTAAAAAACACTAATCTAGAATATTTGAAATACATTGTTCAAAATAATAATGGAAAATGACACATTTGAAAATGATTATTTTGTTATTCTGTTTTTGTATTTTGCTTAATCATTATATTTAATAAGCCAAGTGGTTACTTTTTATTTTGTTAGAGAAGATAATGAAAATATTGCTTCCTTTTTCATTTTTTTTTTTTTTTGGTGGTGGTGGGGGGAGTACTGGGGATTGAACTTAGGGGCACTCAACCACTGAGTCACATCCCCAACCCTATTTTATATTTTATTTAGAGACAGGGTCTCACTGAGTTATTTGAAGCCTTGCTAAATTGCTGAGGCTGGCTTTAAACTGAAGATCCTCCTGCCTCAGCCTCCAGAACCATTGGGATTACAGGAAAGTAGCAGTACGCCTAGCTTCCTTTTTCTTTAAAGACAAGTTTTTTTTTCTTTTTTATTAATTTCTATTTCAAGTCAATTTATTCAGAGTTTAATTGGATCAATACAAAGCTCAATTTGTCTAATGCAGTAAATATTTTCCAAGGAATAATTAGGACTAAGCCTCAGAAGAACTTTTTCAATGCATTGAGCAATTAAAGTATATCTATTTTGTTTTTTGGAGAGAATGAAGATTTTTCTCCTTTCTCTAAGTTGGGAACTTAAAATCTAAAAACTAAAGTACCAAAGAATCTTATGTAGGGTCATGTGTGATGTTGAAGTGGAATACCTTTTAGAGCTGTTAGAAAGGAAGTGAATATTGTCCTGCTTTTTAAAGTTTGGTTTTATGATAAGTTGCTTTTATTTCTAATAGATGTTTTGTTCATTGCCAAACAACAGTGAGAAGGTATATCAATCCTGGTACAACATTTGTTAAAGGACTACTCTGGTTTAGGCACTTATTTCACTTCCTTTTACTTAACCTTTATTTTTGTATTGAACCAACATTGCCTTTGACTGAAGAGGAAACTGAGGGTCAAAAAGGTTAAGTGTCTTGCTTCAAGTTACCCAGGAAAAAAAAATAAATAATTGTTTTTTAAAAAAATGGCAGACCCGTATCTTCTGGCCCAGGGTCTAATGGCCTTTCCATTAAAATGTATTTGTCAGGTTTGTGTGTAATGGGTCCAGGTTACTACATCTTTTCTTGAGAAGGGTATACTGAAATGCAAAGTTCATAAAATGTACTGCTAAAGGAAGAACTAGAGAATGTGAAAATTTTCACCAAGACCACAACTATTTGTGGAAGTAAAATTTAGACTAACACAGGAGAGATTACATTTTCTCTTAGTAAAGAAACAGTAATGTGATATTACCCAGTGAAATATGAATTTAGGATAATGAAAATCTTTTGGAAATATTTGAAATAAAGTTACATGAATTTAAAACAGTTGAAAAAGCATTTCTTAAATGTACTTGTAAATTTAAGGAAAAGAGTTGGTACAATGAAAATTTTCAAGAAATCATAAAATGAGCACAGAATATTTCATGTTTTTTTTTTTTTTTAAATGTCCTGAGGGGTAATATGACAGTGGACATTTAATCCCCACTCTTTGGAGTTCCTAACCATGTGACCACAAATCTCCACTGCCACCTTGTGGCAGAGAGCCTCTTGAGGAAAGTTAACCTCTAAAGTGCCAGGAAACATAGCTCTTAGCTTCTGAACTCAGGGACCAAATTAGATTGGAGAATATGATATCCCCATTCTGTAGCTACTATCTAAATTCTGATGGTAGCAATTTAGAGGTTCCTTAGATTTGGAGAACCAAGTTGTTACAAGTCATCACAGACTAGAAACCATGAACAAGAGTAGGTACTGAATTTCATTCCAGATTCTTTGGTGTTCAGGGCAGAGGAAAACATACTGTGTTTAAGAGGGTCCTAAACACTAACGCAATTATGATCTGGAACATACCTATGTGATAATCACTTTTGTATAAAGCAATGAGAAGAGTCTTGCCCAAGGACACTGGATGGGCATGTGGGAATGGAAGGCTTCCAGTTGCTTCTTTACACTTAGCTGCCTTGGCAAACCTGACTAGTTGTGTTTCCATCCATGAGCTGAGCAGAACAGCTTTGTTGTCAGCAGTGAGCATGAGGTTAAATACTCACATCAAAAATGATTTTGATTCCAAAAGATCGATTATTGAAGCATTTACATGATGCCTCATATGTCTATACTGTTATCAACCAAAGGAAGCCATAGAATTGCCAATAGTTGATCAGAATCTTGTTTGCCTTTAGGTGCCAATGATTCTCCTATTTTAATTTCACAATCAGAAATGGGATGAATAATTAAAAATATTCTAGATGGCAACAAAGGCAAATCAAAACATTTCTATTTCATCATCCTGTAAATATTAAAAATAGTAATAATAAAGTACTGTTATTGCTTATTTTATGTATTATAATTCTCAAGAACATTTGAAATGTATCTTTGTGTTAAAAAACAGGTCTCTACCAATTACAACTTATATGATTTGGGCAGATTATTTAACCTCTTTCCTTTCATGTATGATGAAGATAATATCAATATCAACTTCATAAAGAGGAGTAAATTGCTTAGAATTGTTGTCAGTAAGTGTGTGTTTATCTGTGAATGTGTGAAAACAATAAACAAAAAATATTTTTTATTCAGCAAAAACATCTTGACATCTCTTATAGCTTATTTAATTTTAAGATGGTGGGGGCTTAAGCATTAGAACAAAATCTATTACTCAGTACTTTTTTTCATGGAAAATATTGATGGAGAAAGGAGGGGGAATATATTCCCATGAGAGTCTTTTGCTAAAATCAGAGTATGAAACCAAAGCTTTCCAAAAACACCAAAACAGAGCCTGGTAATGTCAGGGTAAAGCAAACATTTTTATCTCAATAATTTTTATGGTGCACCTCGTGATTTCTTGTGCAATTTTTAGACAATTTGGCAAATAGTCTCTGAATTGTGCATTAATGTAGCACTGTGATGAAGGCCTCAGTAGAATGCAGTTCATTAGCTCTCACTTTATTGCTAATCCACAAATTCTGTCCTTCTTGCTGGACACCTGGTGGTCCACCCTCCACGCCCAACCCCCATATCTCAGCAGAGATGTAATTACCAAGTTCTGGAGTGAGGTTTCATATTACCTAGTCATGTGGTGTACGCAAACTCTTTCATGAGACTGTCTGTTGTCAATAATTAAGAACTATGAAAACACTTGGCTAATTTACACTTGATAATATGAAATGAGGGTCCCTGTGATAGCCAGATTCTGTTTTATTATTTAAATACACATAGTGAGAGAAGCAGATTGGGGTCTAAGTAAATCATATCAGGAGAAAAACTGGCTTTTCATCAAACAGGCTATAACCCCAAAGATTACGAGAAAGTCCAAGTATGACCAGATCAGAACAAACCAGCCAATTGAATGGTCTGTATTGCTGGGAAGCTTCACAGAGCAGGTGGGATTTTAAAAGTTCTTTTGAACATTGAGATGGAGGGACCTGGCAAGATTTAATTGGCAAGCTGTTGGAAGCAAATTCAGAGGCCATGAAAATGGACAGGCATTTTGCACAAGAGCAGGGAACTAGAACTTCATTTCAGAAGGAATGATTGCTAGAAATAATAGAATTTTTTTATATAAGGGATGAAACGAAATAAAAGTATTAATATTTAGAAAATGCAGTCCCAGTAAAAGAGAAATAAAGACAACATTGTATGTTAATAGTGAAAAACATTTTTTTAATTGTTGACTTAGGTTTTCATCAGTTTTAGCCTATCATAGGATTGGCTGCTGAGCTAATTTTATTATTCGGGTAGAATTCAGACTATTTATGATTTTTTTTTTCATTCTAGCTGACAAGTTCAACGATTAGTGGTAGAGGTGAAGCTGTTGTTGCCAGTATTTTTGGATTCTGTTATGGGTTAAGATGAATAGTACCTATAGAAAAAAATAATGTATGATAATAAGGAAAAATGCTGTGAAATCTTTTGGATAATAATCACAGAATATATTATTTGAATCTTTCTAATAAAATGCTTTGTTACAATGCCACTTGGACATTTCTCACTAAAACAATCTTGAGTAGAATGTGGAGAAAATGACTTAAACTCTACTATATAGTGAGTTATAACAAAGAGTATTGACTTGATAACATGCTTTGAGATATATTCCCTTGTGAATGAAAATGCGGAGGGTCAGAATGTTTAAAAGAATATCCCAGCATGTCAAAGGAAAGAATGTACAGGAGGTTAGACAGGTAAGTGTGGTTCAGATTCACTGGTATGAAATTCAAGTGGAAGTGTGGCTGAGAATTATAGGTCAACCCTCAAGTTAGAAGCACATTCACTACTGGCTTAAAACATAAGCAAAACACTTAGAGAATTTACTGAATAACCTGTGAGGTGGGAGGTGGGGGGGCGAGGGAATATAGGATTTTTAAGTCTATTTTACTTTTTATCTAATCATGGTTCTGTCTCGGGTTTTCTGAACTTTAGAATTTAAGACATTATACTGTTTTTTTTTTTCCTTAGATAATTTAAAATGTCCATATAAGAATTTTAAGCATTTCATTGTCTGCTTTGCTGATTGGAACAACAGTGATCCTCACCACCACCACCACCATCACCCATTTTTCTTCCTCTTATGCTCTCCTTCTTTGGAGGGAGATTCAGTCCAGGGCCTCAGGCATACTAGGCAAGTACTCTACCACTGAACTTCACCCGCAGCCCCACGATCTTCTTTTTAACTTCTATCTTTTTCAGTGCTGCAACTAAAAGATTCAACGAGAGCAATTGTAGAGGAGGGAAAGTTTATTTGAGGACTCATGGTTTTAAAGGTCTTAGTCTATTGAAGGCTGGCTCCATTCTTCAGGGCTTGAGGTGAGGCTGAACATCTTGGCAAGAGAGAGTGGCAGAGGGAAGCAGCTCTCATCCTGATTAGGAAGCAGAGGGAGAGAGGTCTCCAGTTGACAGATACAAATATATACCTCAAAGCCATGCCCCAATTCCGGCCTCCAGTCACACCCTACCACTTCAGTCACCACTAAATTAATCCCTATCAAGGTTAATTCACTGATTGGGTTAAGACTCTTAGAACCCATTCTTTTCTCCTCTCAACCTTCCTGCATTGTCTCACATGTGAGCTTTTGGGGGATACCTCATATCCAAACCATAACACACCTTGTCTTCAAAGTCCAGCACAAATGCCCTCAATGACCTTCTATCTATACACAAACAATGTGGCATTCTTTGAGACTTTATCCCTTTTATTTATGTATAGGTGCTTCTGTATTTATCTAATCTCTTTAATCAGGATGCCCTGAGGACAAAGTATCTTTGAAGTCACAAGTGCTTTTGCAGTGAATTTTCTTATGTACAAAGCTCTTCATGATTGGCCACTGCTGCCCACTCCACCTTTATTTCTTTCCCTCTTTTCCAGCTCTGCTAAAAAATTGGCCACACTTCACTCTGTTTTTTTCAGGTTGTTTCCTCCTGTGTGTCCCCTTGGCTAGTTTATTCTAAGTCTTCAGTTCTTAGGTGAGATCTCACTTCATTCTGAAACACCTTTCTTCTCTCTTCATATTCATGTTCAATTTAATGACTTTTCTCTTAGCTCTCATAAAATTATCTTATGCACTGACAGTGAGCACTGCACACATTTCGTGGAGTGTTTTCTAGTCTGTCTCCTTAACAGTTTCTCCTCTCCTGGAGATAAGAATTGAATGGTGCCTTTTCAGTGTTCAGTAAATATTAGGGAAGGAATATTAGAACTAGCATCCTAGTAGAATATAAGCACCCCAAAGTGGGGACTTTGTTTTGTATGTCCCTACATCTCTGGTTCTCAGAACAGTGTCTGGCACATAGTACCTTCAGGAAAACACTAATCATATGGACACTGTGCCTTTTAAAAAGGAAAACAATCAACTAAGAGATTGTGTCACAAATGGCCATTATTACTGAATGAAAATTCTGAAAATTAAAATGACGACAATAAAAAAGATGAGAGTAGGCAGGGTTTAATATTTGGAAGTGAGTACAATCAAAACTAGGAACAACAACCACAAAAAAAGGTTTGATTGCACACTGGCTGTTGTTCTTTGACAAATAAACCCTTATTCTCTGAAAGTTTACCTTAGCATTTCAGCAGCTGACAATAATGAAAGCAGTAAGAGGTATGAAAAATTACATGCCATTTCAGTCACTTCCGTGCTTTGTCTGTTTGCTCCATTGTGATGGTTCAGATGGTTCCATTTGACCCCAACCTCTAGCTGTTTCAACCTTAGAACCAATATTTATTGCCACATATGGGCTATGCATGGCAGCTGCAAAATCCAGATGCCAAGCTTTGGAATGTATTTTTACGGCAGCACCATCTGGGGCTCTGGCCAGCCTTCTTTATTGTCTCTTGAATGTTTGCACTAATAGCTTTGCTGGACTGTGGCACTACCTGTGGGATATACTGAGGGTCAGGCCTTTTATGAGATCCTCTTGTCATTCTGGTTAGAATTTCCCTTGAAATGCCTCTCTTGCTATCAATTTATTCCTCTTAATGTATCTGCAAAGTTCCACAAAAGTAATAAAATAGGTGGTCACTGAGACCAGGAAAGAAAAGAACTGTTTTCACAGCAATGGGTTAGGATGTCACTGACCAGACCATTTATGGGCTTTGGTGAGGGGGTTGTATGTATCCAGGTTATCAAATGCATTATGTTGCATATGTAACACTAAAATACAATCCGCATCTTATTTTTCGTTCTTTATCCAATGTATTGAAGTAGCATATTGATCTCTAATTGGGGTAATAATACTCTGTAGCAAAACTAAACAAGATTTTAATTCCCATGAAGGGGGAGGGGGAAAAAGATTTATTTTCTGCAACCAATAGACTGAGTTGTTGGAAGACTTTACTTACAACTTAGGCTAGATGAAAAGACTATTTGTGACCTTTGGAGCTGTGATTTTAAGATATTTCTCAAAAATTGAGTCAAGTTGAATTCACTGTTTTGAATTGCAATAAATCTATTCTTTGAAATGAAATAATATAGCACAGAGAAGATTCAGTTTAAGGGATAATTTAGTGTGCTGTATCTAGCAAAATGATCAGGTCTAGAATGTTTAAATGATTTATCCAAATTTACACAGGACATAGTTCCATAGTCAGAAGGAAGATGGGATTTGAACAGTTATTTGACAACAGTAAGGTTGACAGAAGTGGCAGTCTTGATAATCATGTTCCTGAAATGATGAGATGATGTAATAAATGTGCAGCATCCATCCACTATACTTTCAGTGCTCTGACACTTGGCTGCCCAGGTGAGTTTTCCACCTTTTTTGAGATGGCCAGGGTTAGGGATTATGGAGCATGGCTGTACTCAATCAATGTACATGAAATAACTGCCTTGGTTTGACCTCTTCCAAGCCTCTTGTTGGTAACTGAGCTGTGTGGGAATTTCACAGAGAGGCTAACAACACTGAATTAGTCATGAAAGGAACTACTTCCAGCCCCATGGTTTCTAATCAGGAGGTATGTTAAGAGGAAGAAAGTTTATTGAAAAGCAATTTTCATGGGCACCTGCCTTTCTCTGCAGTAGAAACAAAATGCTTCATTTTAAATAAAGCCAGGTAAGGAAACAGAAATGCTACTGCCATGCATACCTGTACCAAAATGGCAGCTGTGGGCTTGGGGAATGCACAGGAGGTACATAGAAGCAGCCTATACCTGTTAGATAACAATACTTAAGAAAACAGACACAATTAGATGGACTAGAAAGATGGTATTCTCCCCAAAGGCAGTTTAAGTAGTTTCAAGCTGCTATGGCTTTCCTGTAGACTGAGGATAGGTCTTTTTAAATGATGTTCAGTCTTGAAAAGAACAAGACATATTGCTACATTGTGTTGTCAATTCTCTAAGGAAAAGGCATAAAAAGGAGCTTTGTTATGCCTTTCTCCATTGTTCTTGAGGTTCTATGCTTTTATCTACATGGACATACTTTAATAAAATGTCACAACAATGAAATACTAAGATGGGCAGACGCATATGATAAAAAATGCATGTGTGTGTGTGTGTGTGTGTGTGTGTGTGTGTTTGTATTTTTTAAAGGGTTTGTTACTGTTGGAAAAAAGTTGATATAACTAAGGAATAAACATCTGGTTGTTCTATTACCGAGAGAATACAATTCTGATTTCATCATTTGTGTGAATATGATGGAAGAAAAGTTTAGAATGCTTTGAAATATCCTTAAACTGATTGACATACTCTCAAATTCTCTGAAAAAAATAGGGCTTAGAGATGCTCACCTAGTCATTTTTGCTACTTCAGATTTATACATTATTTTTCTGTTGGAAATAAATGTTTCACAAAACCATTAGGGTTGAACACAAATCTATCACCATTTCATCATTTTATACAGTAACCAGAAGATATCTTTGATATAGAATTCACAAAGACATCCTCAAGTGAAGCCATGGGTTATATGATATAGATAATATCCAGTGAATGAAAAATACATCAGAAGATTCTACTATTTTGTCTTTGTTTTGAAATCTATGTTTTGTAAATTGAAAAATGACTCTATGGTGGTGCTTCAATTGCTGGAGCTTTATAAGGAGAGAAAAAAGTACTGAGTTAAATGACCAATTGGAACCAGATTTTTATTGCATAAAGTACTCACAAATGGGTACTTGTACTGATAGGTGTACTGGGAGTTGTGCATTCTCAATGAGAGAGCATTCTCTTCATAAAAGTCTTTGGATGGACCTTGGCTGTGCATTCTTGTAATATATTACTATTGGAAAAATCCCTCAGGCACTCCTGAAGAGGCCAGCTTCAAGTTGAACCTAGAAGTAGAGAGTAGGCATACTCCTTTTGTGCACAACCCCCACCCCCACCAAACACACACACACACACACACACACACACACACAAACACATCCACAAACAAACAAAAATGTATAACAGAAAATTCTTTGAAAAAATTATTTTTAAAAAATGCCTAAAGATAATGTTGAAAGTCATATGTATGCTAATCCTTGTCATTTAGCATCATAAATCAGAGTTAGAATATCGTAAAATAGGGAGGTCTGACCCTCCCTCAACCCCTAGGGACTATAGTAAATCTTTGGGAGATCAGATGAGATTGACAGTGATGATGATGGTGATGAATGTGATGATGAAGGTGGCAGCCAACCTTTATTGAGTCTTTGCTGTGAATCAAGTAGGCTCTATGTACTTTAATTATTAATTCATTTCATCCTCAGTTTTACATTATACCCAGTTCATGTGTGAAAAGGCAAGATGTGATGCTTAAGGTTGTCTTAGATCACACAATAACTGAATGAAAGACTCTATTTTCTGTGTTGTTATGGAGTACATGGATCTCAGTGGAACAAGTTACAACATGATTTGTAGGGTCATCAGGTCATGGATGGAGATTTGAAATTATGAATTAAGGTGGTGAAATAGGCAGGCTTAAAAGAGGCTAAGCTAAATTATAAGCCATTAATCTGCCATTTTAAAAACTAGGATTTTTTTATATGTTTCAAATTCAGTGCTAATAAAAATTGGAAAGATTAACCATAGTTGTCTCTAAACATTTTATTTTAAAGAGAGAGGGAGAGAGAGAGAGAGGGAGAGAGAGAGAGAGAGAGAATTTTTTAATATTTATTTTTAGTTTTCGGCAGACACAACATCTTTGTTTGTATGTGGTGCTGAGGATCGAACCCAGGCCGCACACATGCCAGGCGAGCGCGCTACCGCTTGAGCCACATCCCGGCCCCACTCTCTAAACATTTTTAACAAATTTTTATATATATGTGCCTATGTCTGTCTGTCTATCTATCTATAATTAAAAATAGAAGATTGTTTCTAAGTCCTGATCTAGGTCTAAACTGGAAGTTTAAAGACATATGGAAAATTCTACATTTGAGATCTATTAGTGAATCTATAATATTGTTCATTCTTGGTCAAATCTATTGTCAACATTTTTTATTTTACAAGAAATTGGTTTTGTATTATGGCTGTTTCACATGGATTTCTGGGCATCCCCTGACCCAGACTTCGTTTATTTTGAGAATGCTTATAAGTTCCATCCAGATTTATTCCACTTTACTAACATTTACTCTCAGTCATCAGAGGAATATTAACTTTGCATTTTTATATATCTATTTTTCCATTTTGAAAAAGGCTTGTGTCTACTGAAAGAATAAATAATCTTAAACTTCATACCTAATCCTTCTAGAGGATTCCATGGCATTTTTGTTTTTACCATGATATTTCATCACCTTTCATACTCTTCTAGAATCATAATTTATACTAATTTATTTTATAAAATATAGTAAGAGGAAAGACTTTTCTCTTTTTGTCTTTTTAACAACTGCCTTTGCCATTTTTTTAGTCATTGTAGTACTTCTGACAAGTATGACTAGAGATCTTCCTCCCTGTTGAACTACTAAATAAATGAAGAGTGTCTTAAAGACACTGTTTGTTTAATAGTTAGAACACCATCTGGATTAATAATTGCCCACTTTACAAATAAATACGGAAGTTTTGTCACTTAATCTGATGGAATTGGAATAACATCATTAAGTACTTATTGTCACTCAAAAACCAATTTCTTCTAATGTGCTCCAAAAGCTTCATTTATATTTTCTGATTCATCTTTATATTCCTATGACATAAAGGGAGGGTAGGTGTCACATTAGCCCGTTTTTCCTGTTGAAAAATATGAGAGGAAAATAAAGGCCCTTGCCTGTGATTATTCACACAGCATGGAAGCAGCAGGAATAGCCAAGAATGCTCAGTTTGCTCACTGCCAATCCACTCTTCCCATTAGTCCCCAGCCTCCCTGTTCCTTAAGGTGTAGGCCATTAGGGGATTGATCTTGTGGGGAAAATAACATCTGTTTTAAAACTGGATGCCTTTTACAAGTTTATGTGCTTTGATATAATTTTAATAAGTGTATCATTGCCTGCTTTTCATTATGAGAGATGATATAAAAGTGGAAAAATACACTTAGAGAAATGAAATGAAAATAATAAATAAAGCCCTCTTCCATTTCCATTATTCTAAGTCATGCTTCTTGAAACTTCAATCTCAATATGATGTTAATAGAACCATTAGATATGATTCATACCATACATAAGACACTTCTATTGACAATTCCATCTTGACCAGGGGTCAATGGATCCATTACAATGCAAATCTTACTGTATGCTTTCCATCTAAATCAAAAGAATTTGGTCTTGTGTCCACTCTAATAAGTTTCACAAACTAGAGTGCAATCTCAGATGTGAAGTACACATCTGTGTTTCTCATATTAAATCATGCCTATGCCTATTTGCTCTCAATTTAAAAGGTAATTAATTAAGTTTTGAATTGATAGATTACTTTGGAGTATTTAAAGAAATGCATAGCATTTATGGGAATCCAGTTTGACTTTTTAGTACATAACAACCCATAAGAAAAATCCCTTCATGGATATGGATCCCTTAATTTTTGGAGGTTCCCATAAAGCTATTCTACATATCCTGTAACATAGGCATAATCAGGGTATTTTCTAAAACTCTACTGAATCTGCCTTAGAAAGTATAAGAGCAAACTGCATTTTTAACCAGTTTTTCAGATAAGCTGAAGGATATCTCATTAGGCATGGGGATTTCCCTAGCATCCTCTTTTCTCCATGCTATTTCTTTAAAAGGTCATCTGTTTGTCTCTTTTCCCCTGGACATCCCTCAGTATTCTTCTCGGAACTCTGTAAAGCAAATGAGTAGAAACCCATCCTTGATAAGAGTAATCCCTGACCCTATTCCTGGCTACATCCAAGCTTCTGAGCAGTGTCCTGATTTCAAATTAACCCTTCCCTTTCCTTGAACTGAACTCTTCCTTCCTGAACATCACTGCCTTTTCTATTTCTGCCTCACAACCTATGCTGCTGCCAAGGGCCTCCTCCAGTTATGGATGAAGTTAGAGCAGCTGACAAGTGGATGAACAAGACCACACTGAAGGACATTCTCTCTCCTAGGGTTCGATGACTTCCACTCACTGTCTGATCTCACAGTTCTCTTCCATCTTCCTCACTTTTTTTCTTGGAAAGGTGGGTGATGGTAATCTTTGGACACAAGCTGGTCTCCTTCTTCTCAATGCGTGATTTTAGGCATATCCCTTCATCATGCTGAATCCTCAATTTTGTCATCTGTAAAATAGTGATAATTATGACCCATATCAGAAAATTGTTGCAAGAATTCAATGAAGTAATTTCTGGAGGCTTCACAATGTCTGGCTCAAAGTAGACAATCAAATGATTTTATTACCGTGTTCCCTTTTCGCAATTTTTCTTTTTCAGTTTTTCCCCCCAAATACGCTGTTTATGTGAAAATATGGTTAACTTTTTAAGCATACCACCAACCACTCATGTGGCTAAAAACAGATGCACTTGTTGATATTCTTTTTCAGATATATTTGTTTCTTGTTGCATATCAAGAACTACTTCTCATTTTTTTATGAAAAATGAATTCAAAACTCATAAAGCTTTAGCCCTTTATGAAGTAGTACTGAAATATAAAAAGACGTTACACAATGATCCTAACTACTGAATTGATACCAAAAGCATCTTATTTAGGGCCTATTTTGTAGGCCAGTTTGTGCCGGAGATAACCAGTTTCAGTGATACATCTCTTTGTATAAGTGGTAGTCAAAAATACTAGTTGATTTAGTGCCAACAGACTTAATTTGTAAATCGACAGTATCTAAAAATGCCAAGTACAGTATTGAAGAAAGTTTTCATTGGCAAGCTAATTATTGGCTATCGTAAGGAATCTTAGCAGAAAAAAAATAATAAATTAATTATTGAAATGTGTCATGTCCCTAGTTTTCAGTTTCTCATAGGTGTTCTGACATGCTTCACCTGCACTTCACCTACTACTTAGACCATACTCCATCTGTTCAAAAAAGACAAATGTATGTTAGAAATAATCCGCGTATTATTAGTTGGTTGGCCTGACGGTGGGAGGAAATTCTAGTGTGGAAAAGATGGGTCGCAGTATGGGGCACAAGTGAACAAGAATAAATAAAACAGTTTATTTGTAAGTGGGACTGATCCCTCTTGCTCATGCATTAGTGCTTGGCTACAGGAGAGTAGTAATTTATTGATGCAGATGGCTATGTAAAGTGCATGCAATTTGTGAGGGGGCTTGACCCTTGACTGATGGGCCATATGTTGTAAAGCCCTAGGGGCGTCATTTGCCTCAGCTCTTTTCCTCTCTCTGTCTCTGCACCTATGGTCCTTGTTCAATCACCACATATTGAACTATAGACTTACTAACTCCCCAAATAAATCTCCAACTAATGGCTCGCAAAGGCCATAACTTAACCCTTTATATACAACAGAGCACATTATTTTGCATCATGATCACACTCAGTGAAATAAAGGATAAATATTATATGACCTGCCTAGAATAGGAAAGCAAATTGTTGTAAATGCCATTCCCTACTGGGTATTCACTGTATTTAGATGTAGTAAGATTACTTGGAGCTTGCTGAATTATATTGTTATTATCCTACCATGTTATAATTACATCTTACTTTTGTAACATAATTCTTAGATATTCTTAATACACCACACTGGGAAAAAAAAACATTTAATGTTTTTTTAAGTAGTTTCTTTTGTGTGAGTCTTCTCCCTTATAAAATATGAAACATGCTCAATGAAAAATGAATATATTTTATTTCCCACATAGCATTACAAAACATGTAGGGCATTTGTATGGACTAATAGGCAAAACAAATACAGTGTGCATAGTACTTAGTGAACTCCTATTTTTCAACAGTTAATTCTAGCAAGAAGACTTCACCCCATGAAATCATTACTTCTCCACTGAAATATTGAGATTTTCTTATAATGTAGGCTGAGTCCTATAAGCCTCCTGAAAGAGAACTTATGACACCAAGGAAGAAAGAATTTTCATACATATATGAAATATGAATTTTCATACATATATATGTGTGTATATATGTGTATATACATTATATATATGTAAATATATACATATATATATAGTTTTATCTCCATCAAGCAGAGTGAAACTGAAGAAATGATACTATTCAGTGATGTACACATCAGCCAAATTTGCCCAATATTAGGAATGCTGTTAAGTGGTCACATGTTCATTGCCATTACTTAGATGAGGGAGGAGAGAATGTGTCAAGACACATTTTCTGTTTTTATTTTAATTATTTTATTTTTAAATGATAGAGAATACAACTTGTACATATTTATGTGGTATAGTGCCATATTTTGATAAATGCATACATTAAGCAATGTTTAAATCAGTTTATACATATCTAGCTCCTCAAATATTATTTCTTTATGATAAAAACAATAAAAAATCCTTTTTTCTAGCTTTTTTCTTTTTTGGTACTGGGGATTGAACTAAGAGACACTTAACCACTGAGCCACATCCCAGCCCTTTTTGGTATTTTATTTAGAGACAGGGTCTCACTGAGTTGTTTAAGGCCTCACTAAGTTTCTGAGGCTGGCTTTGAACTCATGATCCTCCTGCCTCATCCTCCTGAGCCTGGGATTATAGTTGTACATCACCATGCCTGGCCTATTCTAGCTTTTTTTAAACATGTAGTACATGATGGTTTTCTGAAATCACCCTAACATGTAATAATAACACACCAGAATTTCTTACTCCTGTCTGTTAACATAGTACCCATCATCAATCTCTCTCTCCCCATCCCTGGCCTCTCAGTTTACATTTTCTTATGCATTACTTTTCTCCTTTACTGGGCAGCACTTGACAAATGCACCAAGAATGTATGAATGTGTATAAGAAGTATGCAAAGAGCCAAATACCCTTGGCTGGACCCCAAGGTTTCCCTAGGGTATAAGCCCTTTGAACAGATAGTAGTTGAGTACCTGCAGTTATATTTTGTACTTGTAAAAATCATCTTCCCTGAAGCAACTTGTCTTCTATATCTTGCTGCTATGGTATTCATGATCTGAGCTTGATGTATTTTAACAGCTCTAATCATCCTTATTAGTTAGGTATACATCTAAATCCATTTTAGTTTCATTTCCTTTATTAGTATAAAAAGAATACCTCAGATTTTTTCCTCTTCTAATTGATGGATAATTTTCTCACACTGCAGTGAAAATCCATCTCCTTGAGCCAGTTTGAACAAGGGTCAGAGGAAAGTTGACTTACATATGTGCTGTGTAAAAATTTTCATTTTTGAATCATTTGTCTTATTATCAAGGACAACTGACGTAGAAAAAAATAGTAAAATAATACAGGAAAAAAGTCACTGTCTTCTCTCTCAAACTCAGTAGACTCAGGACACAGAATTAAGCCTGAAATTAAACCAGCAATAAATAAACCCTGTGTTCACAACTGAATCTCAATAATTTAAAGATAAATCCTTGAGGCTTTTTTTTTTGGTTGTTCAAAACATTACATAGTTCTTGATATATCATATTTCACACTTTGATTCAAGTGGGTTATGAACTCCCATTTTTACCCCGTATACAGATTGCAGAGTCACATCAGTTACACTTACATTGATTTACATGTTGACATACTCATGTCTGTTGTATTCAGCTGCCTTTCCTATCCTCTATTATCCCCCCTCCCCTCCCCTCCCCTCTTCTCTCTCTACCCCCTCTAC
Organism: Spermophilus citellus; assembly: GCF_964194105.1. Classification (NCBI taxonomy): domain Eukaryota; kingdom Metazoa; phylum Chordata; class Mammalia; order Rodentia; family Sciuridae; genus Spermophilus; species Spermophilus citellus. The sequence goes on along the minus strand of NC_138188.1, from coordinate 136,350,764 downwards.
TGTAATTCATTTCTCCCCCTTGTATTATTTTTCCCTTTCCCCTCACTTCCTCTTGTATGTAATTTTGTATAACCCTAAGGGTCTCCTTCCATTTCCAAGCAATTTCCCTTCTCTCTCCCTGTCCCTCCCACCTCTCATCCCTGTTTAATGTTATTCACCTTCTCATGCTCTTCTTCCCTACTCTGTTCTTAGTTACTCTCCTTATATCAAAGAAGACATTTGGCATTTGTTTTTTAGGGATTGGCTAGCTTCACTTAGCATAATCTGCTCTAATGCCATCCATTTCCCTCCAAATTCTATAATTTTGTCATTTCTTAATGCAGAGTAATACTCCATTGTGTATAAATGCCACATTTTTTTTATCCATTCGTCTATTGAAGGGCATCTAGGTTGCTTCCACAGTCTTGCTATTGTGAATTGTACTGCTATGAACATCGATGTAGCAGTGTCCCTGTAGCATGCTGTTTTTAGGTCTTTAGGGAATAGACCCAGAAGGGGAATAGCTGGATCAAATGGTGGTTCCATTCCCAGCTTTCCAAGAAATCTCCATACTGCTTTCCAAATTGGCTGCACCAATTTGCAGTCCCACCAACAATGTACAAGTGTACCCTTTTCCCCACATCCTCGCCAGCACTTGTTGTTGTTTGACTTCATAATGGCTGCCAATCTTACTGGAGTGAGATGATATCTTAGGGTGGTTTTGATTTGCATTTCTCTGACTGCTAGCGATGGTGAGCATTTTTTCATGTACTTGTTGATTGATTGTATGTCCTCCTCTGAGAAGTGTCTGTTTAGGTCCTTGGCCCATTTGTTGATTGGGTTATTTGTTATCTTATTGTCTAATTTTGAGTTCTTTATATACTCTGGATATTAGGGCTCTATCTGAAGTGTGAGGAGTAAAGATTTGTTCCCATGATGTAGGCTCCCTATTTACCTCTCTTATTGTTTCTTTTGCTGAGAAAAAACTTTTTAGTTTGAGCAAGTCCCATTTGTTGATTCTAGATATTAATTCTTGTGCTATGGGTATCCTATTGAGGAATTTGGAGCCCGACCCCACAGTGTGTAGGTCGTAGCCAACTTTTTCTTCTATCAGATGCCTTGTCTCTGGTTTGATATCAAGCTCCTTGATCCATTTTGAGTTAACTTTTGTGCATGGCGAGAGAAAGGGATTCAGTTTCATTTTGTTGCATATGGATTTCCAGTTTTCCCAGCACCATTTGTTGAAGATGCTATCCTTCCTCCATTGCATGCTTTTAGCCCCTTTATCAAATATAAGAAAGTTGTAGTTTTGTGGGTTGGTTTCTGTGTCCTCTATTCTGTACCATTGGTCCACCCACCTGTTTTGGTACCAATACCATGCTGTTTTTGTTACTATTGCTCTGTAGTATAGTTTGAAGTCTGGTATCGCTATACCACCTGATTCACACTTCCTGCTTAGCATTGTTTTTGCTATTCTGGGTCTTTTATTTTTCCATATGAATTTCATGATTGCTTTCTCTATTTCTACAAGAAATGCCATTGGGATTTTGATTGGCATTGCATTAAACCTATAGAGAACTTTTGGTAATATCGCCATTTTGATGATGTTAGTTCTGCCTATCCATGAACAGGGTATATTTTTCCATCTTCTAAGATCTTCTATTTCTCTCTTTAGGGTTCTGTAGTTTTCATTGTATAAGTCTTTCACCTCTTTTGTTAGGTTGATTCCCAAGTATTTTATTGTTTTTGAGGATATTGTGAATGGAGTGGTTGTCCTCATTTCCATTTCAGAGGGTTTGTCGCTGATATACAGGAATGCCTTTGATTTGTGTGTGTTGATTTTATATCCTGCCACTTTGCTGAATTCATTTATTAGCTCTAATAGTTTCTTTGTAGACCCTTTTGGGTCTGCTAGGTATAGAATCATGTCATCTGCAAATAGTGATAATTTAAGTTCTTCTTTTCCTATTTTTATGCCTTTAATTTCTTTCGTCTGTCTAATTGCTCTGGCCAGTGTTTCGAGAACTATGTTGAACAGAAGTGGTGAGAGAGGGCATCCCTGTCTTGTTCCAGATTTTAGAGGGAATGCCTTCAACTTTTCTCCATTCAGAATGATGCTAGCCTGGGGCTTAGCGTAGATTGCTTTTACAATGTTGAGGTATGTTCCTGTTATCCCTATTTTTTCGAGAGTTTTGAACAAAAAGGGATGCTGTACTTTGTCGAATGCTTTTTCTGCATCTATCGAGATGATCATATGGTTCTTATTTTTAAGTCTATTGATGTGGTGGATAACATTTATTGATTTCCGTATATTGAACCAGCCTTGCATCCCAGGGATGAATCCTACTTGATCATGGTGTACATTTTTTTTGATATGATTTTGTACCTGATTCGCCAGAATTTTATTGAGGATTTTTGCATCTAGGTTCATTAGAGATATAGGTCTGTAGTTTTCTTTCTTTGAAGTATCTTTGTCTGGTTTCGGAATCAGTGTGATGTTGGCCTCGTAGAATGAATTTGGAAGTTCTCCCTCTTTTTCTATTTCCTGAAATAGCTTGAAAAGTATTGTTATTAGTTCCTCTTTAAAGGTTTTGTAAAACTCTGCTGTATACCCATCTGGTCCTGGGCTTTTCTTAGTTGGTAATCTTTTGATGGTTTCTTCTATTTCCTCAATTGATATTGGTCTGTTTAGGTTGTCTATATCCTCCTGTCTCAATCTGGGCAGATCATATGACTTAAGAAATTTATCAATGCCTTCACTATCTTCTATTTTATTGGAGTATAAGGATTCAAAATAATTTCTGATTATCTTCTGTATTTCTGAAGCGTCTGTTGTGATATTGCCTTTTTCATCCTGTATGCTAGTAATTTGAGTTCTCTCTCTTCTTCTCTTTGTTAGCATGGCTAAGGGTCTGTCGATCTTATTGATTTTTTCAAAGAACCAACTTTTAGTTTTATCAATTTTTTCATTTGTTTCTTTTGTTTCGATTTCATTAATTTCAGCTCTGATTTTAATTATTTCTTGCCTCTACTTCTTTTGCTGTTATTTTGCTCTTCTTTTTCTAGGATTTTGAGCTGAAGTATGAGATCATTTATTTGTTGGTTTTTTCTTTTTTTCAGGAATGAACTCCATGCAATGAATTTTCCTCTTAGAACTGCTTTCAGTGTGTCCCATAGATTCCGATATGTTGTGTCTGTGTTTTCATTTATCTCTAAGAATTTTTTAATTTCCTCCTTGATGTCTTCTTTAACCCATTGATCATTCAGTAACCTGTTGTTCATTCTCCAAGTGATGCATGATTTTTCCTTCCTTCTTTTATCGTTGATTTTTAGTTTCATTCCATTATGGTCAGATAAGATGCATGGTATTATCTCTACTCCTTTATATTGTCTAAGAGTTGCCCTGTGACATAATATGTGATCTATTTTTGAGAAGGATCCATGTGCTGCTGAGAAAAAAGTGTAACTGCTTGATGTTGGGTGGTATATTCTATATATGTCAATTAAGTCTAGGTTATTAATTGTGTTATTGAGTTCTATAGTTTCCTTATTCAACTTTAGTTTGGAAGATCTGTCCAGTGGTGAGAGAGGTGTGTTGAAGTCTCCCATGATTATTGTATGGTGGTCTATTAGACTCTTGAACTTGAGAAGAGTTTGTTTGATGAACATAGCTGCACCATTGTTTGGGGCATATGTATTTATGATTGTTATGTCTTGTTGGTGTATGGTTCCCTTGAGCAGTATGTAGTGTCCCTCTTTATCCCTTTTGATTAACTTTGGCTTGAAATCTATTTTATTTGATATGAGTATGGACACTCTTGCTTGTTTCCGAAGTCCATATGAGTGATATGATTTTTCCCAACCTTTCACCTTCAGTCTATGTATGTCTTTTCCTATCAAATGCGTCTCCTCTAGGCAGCATATTGTTGGGTCATGTTTTGTGATCCATTCTACTAGCCTGTGTCTCTTAATTGGTAAGTTTAAGCCATTAACATTTAGGGTTATTATTGAGATATGGGTTATCCTTCCAGCCATATTTGTTTATTTATGTTACTCAATATGGTTTGTTTTCCTCTTTGATTATTTCCCCCCCTTTACTGTCCTACCTCCCACTGTTGGTTTTCATTGTTATTTTCCATTTCCTCTTCCTGTAATGTTTTGCTGAGGATTTTTTGGAGAGATGGTTTTCTAGCTGCAAATTCTTTTAACTTTGTTTATCGTGGAAGGTTTTAATTTCATCTTCCATCTTGAAGCTTCATTTTGCTGGATACACAATTCTTGGTTGGAACCCATTTTCTTTCAGTGTTTGAAATATGTTATTCCAGGATCTTCTAGCTTTCAAAGTCTGTGTTGAGAGATCAGCTGTTATCCTGATTGGTTTACCCCTAAATGTAATCTGCTTCCTTTCTCTTGTAGCTTTTAAAATTCTCTCCTTATTCTGTATGTTGGGCATCTTCATTATAATGTGTCTAGGTGTGGATCTCTTATGATTATGCACATTCGGCGTCCTATAGGCTTCTAGGTTTTGGGATTCTGTCTCATTCTTCAAGTCTGATAAGTTTTCTCAAATTATTTCATTGAATAGATTGCTCATTCCTTTGGTTTGGAGCTCTGTGCCTTCCTGTATTCCAATGACTCTTAAGTTTGGTCTTTTAATGTTATCCCATATTTCTTGGATGTTCTGCTCATGGCTTCTTAACAGTCTTGCTGAGCTGTCTATGTTCTTTTCAAGTTGAAATACTTTGTCTTCATTGTCTGATATTCTATCTTCTAAGTGTTCTACTCTGCTGGTAGTATTCTCAATTGAGTTTTTAAGTTGGTTTATTGCTTCCTGCCTTTCTAGGATTTCTGTTTGTTTTTTATAGCTTCTATCTCCCTGTATAGTTGGTCTTTTGCTTCCTGGATTTGTTTATGTATTTCAGTGTTGAAGAGATCTTTCATTGTCTGATTTTGCTGTCTAATGTCTTCCTTGAGACTCCAGATCATCTGAAGCATGTATCTCCTGAATTCTTTATCTGACATTCCATCTGCTGCAGATATTACCTCTTCTAACGTTGAGTTGACCTGCATTGCTTGTGGTCCTTTCTTTCCTTGTTTCTTCATAGTGTTCGCGTTTCTTTCTGCTTACTGAGACTGTTGTGTTGTTGAATTTTCCCCCAATATATTTGTATTACTCTTGTATAGTTGCAAAGTCTCCTGCGTAGGCACGGGCAGGGGCTCTGCTCCTCCTCCAATTGAGGCACTGTGTCTACCACATCGGCAGGCCGCTGGGCCTGTTCTGCTGGTTGGTAGCAGGTGCGCCTACCTTGCAGGCGCGTGGGGGCGGCTCTGCCACTCCCAGGTTGCTGGGCCTGACCTGCTGGTGGGTTGCAGGTCCGGCTACCTTGCAGGCGCGGGGGGAGGGTGCACACCTATTTGTATTTAGACAGTTACGTGAAATGGAGGATGTAATGCTTGGGGATGAAAGTTTGGGGGAAGGGGAAGGTAGGTGCTCTTGAAAAGAAAGAAGGAGAGGGAGATAGATAGCATAGAGGAGAATGGAAAGAGCAGTAAAACTTGGAAGGGGAGAGAGAGGGAAAAGGGAGAGAAAACATTAAAATGAAATAGGAAATAAAAAATTAGGTCTTAGAGATCCATTTTCTTCTCTTCCCGTAGGCAAAGCTGTGACCTCCGGGCTGAGTTTTGCCCTCAATGTGTCAACAGCAATCCCTGTAAGGCGGTTCCTGGGAGTCTCTCAATCCTGTTGTTCCAGAGCCGTTTCACTTCTACAGCCCCTCCTCCCCTTCCTCCTGCCAGCCAGCCAGGTCCTGCTCACTGGAGGCAGTTCCCCAAGGATTTGGTTACACTTTCAGCCCCAACGAGTGCTCTATTTCCCTAACTACTGAGCACTCTCGCTGTCATTCATCTAAGCCCCAGTGCTGTGGAGCTTTGGTCTGGGGGTCAATTGTTTAATTTTTCCAGACCCCTTTGGTGGGCACACCTTCGGAGTCTGGCAGCTAAGACCATTGGTGTCGCTGCTGGTGGTAATAGGAGTTGGGGGTCTAGGATCCCCTCTACTTCCCTCAGCCCCTACAGTCACAACCACACTGCTGGCGGTAGGAGGAGTTGGGGGTCTGGAGTGTCCTCTGTTTCCCTCCGCCCCTACCGTCACACCCTCTCAGTTCGAGGTTGGGGGATTTGGGGGTGGGGAGTCTTCTCTGCTTCCCTCTGCCCCTGCAGTCACACCCACGTCACTGGCAGTAGGGGGAGTTGGTTGGGGGTCGAGAGTCCTTTGGCCCTTATGGTCACGCCCACGGAGAGATTTTGAAGTTTCCCGGTTGTTTGTATCTGGTGTGGGTGGGAGTCACACACCTGCTAAAGTAGATTCCGCTGGGAAGGAATCTCTTTGGCCGAACTTTGGTGACTTCCCCTCTCTGTTATGGCGGGCCCCTGGCTCCTTGCCGGAGTGTCCGAAGGGAGGGGTGGAACTGGCTTGTCTCTGGTCTGACACAATCTCTGGTTTTAGTTCCCAGTTCGCTATTTCGTAAAGGGTTGGTTAGATTCCCTTCACGCTGTCTGGGGGGGGGGGGGCGTTCGCCGGGTGGGTGTGGCTGTTAGTAGAGCCCGGAGGGCACGGGCTATCTGCTGGGCCCGGCGGGGACACTTCTCGCTGTGCCGGGCCGCCGCCGCGTGGCTAAGATCCGGGTGGGTGGAGTGGCCGTTCGCTGAGCGAGAATGGGGCCTTCCGGGACAGCGAGATGGCGTGTGCCGTCTGCGGGTTTGGGCAGACCGCGCCGCTTGGGGCCTCCGGCCGCTTTCTGAAGCGGCTGGTGGCTGCGGGACTCAACCTCCGCGCCCGAGTGACCGGCCAAGATCCACTTGTCTGAGACAAACTGACACTTCTAATAAACCTACCCATTCCCGGCAGGTCCCCTCTTCACGGAATTTTGCTAGAAGTTCCTCAGTAGGTAGACTGCCGCTGTTCCAATGGGTCTTTCTGATCCCGTTAATGTGGAGACATTGGAATCGCTGCTTCCTCGCCGGTGGCCATGTTGGTTCCTCCTCCTTGAGGCTTTGATACATCTTTTTCCTCATGGGATTTTTTTGGGATTTTTGCATTCATAGTATATATTTACACTTCATCTACAAGTCACAAGTAAACAGGTTGCCCAGGATTCTAGCACTCTATCCCCTTTAAGGTTATTGTTTGGTAATTTAAAGGTTTCTAGGAAAACCTCAAGAAAGAGGGTGGGGTGCGTATGTGTGCTAATAAAAGAAGCAACTTTCTACAACATAAACAACCATCTGAAATACATGTAAAATGAACAAGGGATCTTCATCTGTAATGTGTTTTTTGGAGACCAATAAGCAATGGTGAATTGATGAGTTTCTGGTTCTAGTTTATCAAGGAAAAGTCTTGATAGTTTTCAGAAAATATGTTGAAAGAAAAACTTTTCTCTAGTCAGGTATAATTTTTTCCTTAATTACAATTTTGCAGCTAAAATTCATTGTTTCTTGTAAAAATAAACTACATATAAAATTACATTAATTTTAGTTTTTAAAAGCCCTGTAGTTAAAATTTAAACTTAACAGCAAATGGCACATGAAACATTTTCAAAATTTAAAGGTATGGAGTAAGTCAAATGTGTCAACCTGAATTGGTATAAATGAAGATTAAGAAAATTCTTATTCCATATTTTACACCATGAGTCTTTTTCTGATTTTTCAGTTAGTTGATGTTAATGAGTTTGTGTTTCTTAGAAGCAGCCACCAGACTGAGCTTTTCTATAAGAAGAGCATTAGCATTTCCTAAATTAAACTTTTTTTTTGGCCCAGATTTAAAGGACCTATGTTGTAGCGTAAGTCTTTATGCTTTGCTAGCCCATAGAACACCAACTCATCTTGTGATCACCACCATGAGATGCTGCCACATTCCTGTATCATGATTGATAAAAAGAAAACTGAGTCAATTCTCTATGTGCATGCCTTCAGGAACATTCAATTACAGTTTGCCTCTTAAAGTTGTATGGCTACTTGCTCTTGCATCAGGTTATAGTAATAAGCATTTTAATTAAAATGTCTCAGTATTGAACTCAGAGGTTCAAATATTATGATAATGCAAACAAGAAACCTTAGTCATTGAAATTTGATGATGCTGTTTTGTTTACTTTTTGTTTTTTATTTTTTAACTAGAAGGACAAAAAGTCATGGAAATTTGATGATTGATGCTGTTTTTTTTTTTTTTTTTAACCAGAAGGACAAAAATTTATTATTGCAAGTGGAGCCATCTTTCGTAAAAGATATAAAAATAGTGGCTCATGATTGAAATGACATGAAAATATTAAAGAAAATTTTAGTTTTTTTTTCTTCGTTAAGAGTTTTGTCATTGTTGATAGTGATAATAGTTTTTTGTATTCTGTAAGAAATAATACTTTGTTAATGAATATTAAAAGTAGATTTGTATTTTTTATTTTTCAGAAATTTTATATTTTCTGTGTAGAAACTTTGCATTATAGTAATTATTTCTATAACTTAGATTTAAATATATACAATAAATCAACAAATACTATGTACACACCTGTTTGGTCCTAGGTGTTGAAATGATAACATAGAACAAAACTGTTTCCTCTGATTTGAAACCCTCTTGCAATATAAACTACAATGGTATTATATGAAAATTTTCAACATTTCTCTAACAGTTGCTACAAATTCTAAGATGGGAGACTATCCAGAAAGAAAGGGAAACATACTAGTAAAACTGTAACAGAAGGGTATAATGTATTGGTGAGACCAAATGTTTACATTATTGTCTTTGTTTAATGTGATTAAAAAAAAAAAAAAAAGCATGGTACCATCCCCTGAGCAGAAGTTAATTTCTTAGGCATTAAAGAGTATTTAGGATCACCAGCTGAAGGATTAAAGAAACATCAGCCCTGAGTAAGGAATTAAGCATAAACTGATTAGTTCCTCCATGGTGTGATATTCTTAGCCAGTCATTTGCTACAATATCACAACCATATTTCTTAGTGACAGTTTAAATTGTCTCTGTACAAAATACAATAAAATAGAAGACAATAAAATCATAAAGGAAAAACTCCAAGTACAACTCAGAGATACACTGATGTTCTTTGTTGGTTGGGAGTGACTTGAATTATGTATTAGCAAGAACTGCCTTGTAGCAAAATTAGATGCCACCATGGACCTTATCTTTACCTTATTTGTGGTTGTTTCATTGTTTCAAGAATATATTTTTTTTAATGGTTAACCAACCACCTTTTCATCTTCTGAACAAGTTCTTACAGCAAGAGGCTTTGAGTGCAATTTTTAGCATGCCTCTGTGAGTGAGTGTGGCTAGGAATTTCTTTTCTTGCTATATGAATTCACTTCCCTGCAGAGAGTAGAGGGAAGCACTTAATTTTGAGCTTTTCATTTTGGTTAGCAACACTGCAAACATAGCACAAGTGGCTATAATTTTACACCATGTGAGTGAAAAGGTTCTTTTTCCTTCCCCTTCATCCTTCTTATTTGGCTGTCTTTAAACATATAAGGTTGAGAGTTAGAAAATTTGATATTTTAAATTTGATAAACTAGTCTAAAATTCTCCTGAAAAAGAAATCAAAGCTTTCAATAATTAAAATATAAAATTGATAGTTTTGGACAATGATGTATAACCTGTATTCAAGTTAATGTAAAAGTGTTGGCATGTGTCACTACTGACTATATATATTGTTTATCATAGTTTCAAAATTGTAATTGTGCCTTACCTTTGTGAAAATATTTCCAAGTTATTTAAGATATAAAATTTACTACTTGGCAGTTTTTAAGTCAGAGATGGCTTTTGTAGAGTAGAAAGTATCTTAAAATGGCCTCCTCAGAGAAAAAAAAAAAACTGAAGCATGGATCTTGGCTATAATATCATAATCTTGATTGTTTTAATTCAAGTATCCCTGAAGAGTGAATCAGCATCTTTGATACTGAAAAAAATAAAAGAAATCTAGCAGTTTAATTAAGCATGACCAAAGTTAGACATATACTATGTAAAATAGCAGGTAATATAATTTTCTCTCTACTTGTTGGCCATTCTTTTTCACTTTATGGTTTCCATTCTTGTGGAGACTTTTCTTAGTTTCTAATTATTCTTAGTTTCTAATTAGTTTCTAATTATATATTCTTATTTATGTCTCATTTTAAATGTAAATACTATAGTATTTGTATGTCTTAATTTCTACTGCCTTTTGGTGTGCTGTGGCTGCTATTTTTAAAATCTCTAACATGGCTATAGAAGTTATTTTTCTATAGAACATTTTTATTTTGTTTTTCTTCTTGAGAGCTGCATAATAGGAAATTTTAGATACATACTTGATGAAAAGCGAAATGAATCACATTTTTGGAAGAAAAAAATCACAGCAACCAGTTATAAAATATATTTCGTAGTGATACATATTTCTTAATTATTGAAGAATAGCAATTTAAAATTTAACTGTTAGGAAAGCAAAAGTAAAATAATCTAATTGTTTAAGGTATGCAAGGTGTAGTCATTGATACTTCTTAAAAACTAATTTCACTAGCTATAATGGAATAATGGCTCAATTTTTCCCTTCTACCTAAACAACCAGACAAATGGATGAAACAGTGCTTTTCATATTTGAATAGCAGGCAGTTTAAGCCAGAGAGAAGGGAATCAAAATAGAACAATCTTAAGTTTGTTCTACTTTCTTACTGGAGGTCCTCGCATCCTCCCACACAAGGAAGGGGAAACTAAATAAAGCCTGGAATTCTCTCCATTGGAAGGCTAGAACATCTAAAATTTGTACTATAAGGCACTAGAAAAGAAGCCTCTCCAATAGCAAGAGACACAGATACACACAGAACTGAACAACAGCAGAGATATCACCTCATGTCTTCTTTGGGGTATTGATCAGTTAATAAAGGATAAAAAATATGTAATGCTGGAATATTTGAGCTCACAGAGGGCTAGGAAGAGTTTATGTTTCCATCAATGGGTAGAATCCTCAGAAGGGTATTACTCTGTTAGTGGGGATAAATTAACTTTACATTAAAAGATGCTCTGAACTTGCCTTGAGTTTAGAAAGCAAATCTCAAAAGAATCCAATTCATTCCCTGTAAGTTAACTGTATATCACAAGAAAATCAAATGTTAAGCAAGGAAATGCAATAAAAATCCAGCAATAAGCAATTTAAAATTTATAAGGTCATCACCAATCAAAAATTATCTGACCTGATATGCTAAGAAAACAGTAAAATATGACCAATATCCAGGATAAAGTCCAATCTTTAGAAATAATACTAAAAACTGTAGAGTGAAGGAACTAGTAGACAGTAAATTTGAAATAGCTATGATAATAGTCTCCATATGTTCAGGGAGCCAAAGAAACATGAGAATGATGAGGAAAGACATGGAAGAATAAAAATACATCTTTCAGAGATGAAAAATACAGTGAGTGACAGGAAAATTATATTGGTCTGGAATAACAACATATTATACATAGCAGGAGAAAAGATCAGTGAACATGAAGATCTAAAAACTGTCCAGAATTAACCAGAGAAAGACAAAAATGGAATGGAAAACATGAACAGAATGTCATTTGGTAGTTGGATAATATCACACAACTTAACCCAGATATAATTAGAGTCCCAGAAGTATAAGAGAGAGACTAATTTGAGGAAATAATAGCTAGAAATTATCTTAATTTATTAAAAACTATAAATTGACAGATTGAAGGGAACTCAATAAATCTAAAGCAGAATAAATCTAAAGGAAACCATATCAAGGTGCTGACTTCATAATCAAGTCACTGAAAACCAAGGATAAAGAAAAAAATCTTCAAATAAGGCAGGAAAAATAAAAAGACAATATTTTAAAAATTTCAAAGAATGAAAGTCTCTTTAGAAACCACATAAGCTGTGTGACAATGACCTAGTTTCTTTAGATCATCCAAAGAACAACAAGAAGAAAGTGCCTAACTAAAAATTCTTTGATCAGCTAATTATGAAAATGTTTTACCAATAGGGCTTCCAGATGAAAATGATTGGGTGAAAGAATGAACATTTAGCATAACTACATGCCATTACTAATTACTAACTAAAAATGGGTCATCGACTAAATGAAAAAGCTGAGTCCCATAAAACTTCCAAAAAGAAGGAAAGAAAGGAAAATAAACAACCTTGGAATAAACAAATATTCTTTATAAACCATTAAAATATATATAAAAACACCTTTTGCTCTTCAAAATTCTACTTTATAAACTTATATTAGTAAATGACTCATGTCCAGAATATGTAAAGAACTCTTCTGTCTCAATAAGAAGACCTGCATCTCAATTTTAAAGTTAAAAAATTTAAAAATTAAATACTTCATCCAAGTATGCATATGAAAGAAAAATAAGAACATGAAGCAATTCCTGTTGTTATTTTTCCTGAGGGAAATATAAATTAAACCACATTGAGACATTATATATACTACCTAAATTAGCTAACATTTTAAAAGTCTGATACTATCAAGGTAAAGTGATGCTTTAGAGAAACTGGAACTCTTGTATTTTGTTAGTGGGAAGACAAAATGGTATCATCAGATTGAAAATCTGACAATTTCTCATAAAGTTAAACACACCATATATTTCAATATTTCCTTTTATATTGACCCATTAGGAGTAAAGATATATGTCTACATAAATATTTGTTTCTGAAAGTTATAGTAACAACTTTAATCATGATAAATAGAGATAACTTAAGTGTTCATAAATGGGTGAATAAATAAGTTATAACGTGTCTTTACAATTGAATACTGTGTCTCAGTAAAATAATGAACTACCAATACAGAACAATAACATTGACAACTCTTAAAAATATCACACTACGTAAAAGCAGCACATCTCAAACAACTACATTCTTCAAGGTTTAACTTATGTAAACTTTTTGAAGTGGTAAAATTGGATTGATGTGAAGTTCATCAGTGGTTTCCAGATACTGGATTTGAGGGAGGAGATTAGCTACATAGTCCAGAGTGAATGATTTGTGTAATGGAAAAGTTCTGTATTACAATTACGTCATAAGAGCCCTATAGATTACATGACTTTTTATACATTTCAATATTTATTCAATCTCTTTTTAAAATTGATTAATTTTGTTACATGCAAATTATATTAAAACAGGCTTTTTAATTTCATTTTGATATGACTCTAATCTAGACTTTTTTTCTGATTTTTTCCATAAATTAAAGCAATGCTAAATTTATTAATTAAATTAATAAAATAATTTTTAGCCATAATATATTCCTAATTATGTGTACACTTTACCTTTAGTTTCCACGTACAAGCATTTAAGCAGAATAAATTGAAGAATAAATTTTTAACCAAAACTAAACCCTTTTGTTCCTAGGAAGCTTTCATCACACAAGTGCATATAAAATACATGCATTTCATATCTAAATTTGCATATAAAGTGTTGTGGGAAAATTAGAAAGCATATGGTCTTTTTCGTTTTTATTGTCTAAGAAATACTAAAGCCAAATAACTTGGCATGAGTCTTCCAGTTTGACTCTTTTTAAATGGCTTTATTGTCAGGCAGATGGGAACTGCTAGTCATTTATTAAAATTACCCATGTATATATTGTTAGAATGTTTTATATTTATTCATGAAAATAAACTTTTTTAGAATTGGCATTTAAAACCAACTAAACCTATCTGTCACAGGGTTTAGTAACAACTGTACCTGTCACTTCAAAACCACCTTGAAAAATGTGGTAACATGGATGGCTGCCTAATGAATATTCTGAGATTCAGGTTCATTTTAATGATGTTTTAAAAGCTATCCACCTTAGAAAGTAATAGATTATCAAAGACTAGAAATCAAATTACATAAAGAGAATGAAATTCAAGATGTATCGTCTCTTCAAAATTGTTTTGGGAAAATTGATGTGGGAAATCATATCTCCAAGAACATTTTAAAAATTCGTACTTAGAATGAATGTACTTCAAACATCATTTTGTGGATTAATAAACTGAGCCAGATGTGAATTTAAAGTATCATGTTGTAAGTTTGTGAATACTAGAGAGCTAAAAGATTCAGTAGTATCTTAAAGTTAAAAGGATAATTAAAAACAGAAGTTAGATATCTGTATTTTACCATCAGAATTTCATACTTCATACTAAGAATTTGGAGAAGTGAAGGATAAATTTCTTTCACATAATTTAAAACTCTTTTCTCTGCAACTTGGATATTTTTCAACTATCTGAAATACTAATACATTTCTTAGATTCATATTGTGGATAGCAAAGTAACCAAATTATTTGATGAACGTTTTTGATATGAACAATTTGTTAATTGAAATATGAAAATATATCACATAATTCAATATGCCTATGCAAATATATAGGTAGATATGTAGATATAAACCAATCTTTCTATATAATTTACTTTAAAAACTGAAAAGGTACATTTTATATACATGAAGTAGAAACTAAATTCTTTTTTCATTCAAAATTACCATAAGTCAAAACCTTCTTAGGTAAAACTTTAATAGGATGTTAGCATCTCAGAATAAACTTAAGAAAAATGTCTGAGAAATTTTGAATGTCATTAGAGAATCTGCCAAAATATAAGGAGCACACATTTGAGCAACCATCACATTGGGGATAAAAATGCTTCCTTATCTCTCCTGAGTATGGTTGCTCTGCCCCTACAGTTTATCCTTGTAAAATGTATAACAAGTAAGAAATAAAAAGGGCGGGGTGGGGGTGAACAGGTTTAGTAGGCTTTTGCTGCAGAGACTAAAAGACCCAACCAGAACAATTATAGAGGAGTAAAGGGTTATTTAGGGGCTCATGGTTCATGGTTTCAGAGGTCTCAATCCATAAAAGGTAGGCTCTGTTCCTCAGGGCTGGAGGTTAGGCAGGACATCATGGTGGAAGAGTGTAGCAGAGGGAACTAGCTCACAGGAGGATCAGAAAGCAGAGAGATTCACTCTCCAGATACAAATATAAACCCCAGGGGCTGGGGATGTGGCTCAAGTGGTAGTGCGCTTGCCTGGCATGCGGGAGCCCGGGTTCGATCCTCAGCACCACATACAAAGATGTTGTGTCCGCCGAGAACTAAAAAATAAATGTTAATAAATTCTCTCTCTCTCTCTCTCTCTCTAAAAAAATACTTAAAAAAAAACAAATATAAACCCCAAAGCCATGCCCCCCAATGCCCCACCTCCTTCAGCCACACCCTACCAGTCACCACTCATTTAATCCCATCAGGTGAGTAATTCATTGAGTTAAGCCTTTCATGAACCAATCATTTCTCTTCTGAACCTTCTTGCATAGTCTCACATTTCAAACCATAGCACAGGTACATAAATGCAAGTACCTTTAGTTTTTTTTTTCCTCCATATATCTCTTTTTTATCCTACTTATACCTGTTTTATTAAATAGGATTTGCTCCCCATATTTGCAAGGTTGAAACTGTGGTTCTTAAACAATATGTTAGTTTAAGCCCCAGATTATGTTTTATAATATGTTGACCAAAAAAAAAATGGTGTAAGAGTTTTCCAAGATCATAATTTGGTGTGCATTCTAATATGAAATGTCCTAAAAATTATTTTCTATAAATTTAGTTCTATATGAAATGGAAGTGGTATTGGAAGAGCTTACCTCACCTTTGTTCTTTATAATCTTCACCTTTGCTTATACTGAACCTGTTAAAGCTAAGTGAAACCTCACTTTCCCAATTGGTGATATCAAATTGTTTTTACCTTATATATAGTGTTTTGGAAATATTCTGTGAGTGTTTTGAAACTTATGCCATGTTTATGCATTATGTAACTTGGATTTATTTCATAATTTGTGGAGAGGTCACAAAATCTCTATCCCTATTATATAATTATTTTGTGTGCTCTCCTCTACTGTTGTATGTTAAGGTCTGTAAACAAGTCTGGATGGCACCTGGCATTTTGCCAGAGGGAGTGGTTTATGAAGTAATGCCAGCGAGCCATTAAGTATGGAGATTCCTTATTGGTTGACTGCTGTATCTAGTTTATGTTAATGTGATAAGCTGTGTGGAATGTATAAATACTGCTCTTATCCTACAATAAACGGCTCCCTCTCCTGCTGTATCAATCTACACAAGTTGTTCGTCACCACCACCCCTGGTTATTTTGCCCAGCCAGCTGGGCTGTGGCAGTTGTATTCATTTTAATTTCACCCTGCTTTTTTCATATGTGTGTTCATATATATATATATATATATATATATATATATATATATATATATATGTATATATTTAATATATTTTTTAAAAGTCTGGTATCTATAGTGAAGTGTTTCTCAAACATCATTCATTATTGTCCTTTAACAAAAGCACTTTTACCATTTTTTTCCTAATTGCTATCTGCATGACATTTTAATACTACAGACAGACTGTTCGGGTGCTAATTCTGTTTTTATACATCAAAAGACTTCACTTTGGGGCTGGGGCTGTAGCTCAGTGGTGGAGTGCTTGCCTCACAAGTGTGAGGCACTGAGTTACATCCTCAGCACCACATAAAAATATTGTGTCCATCTACAACTAAAAAAAAAAAAAAAAGACTTCAATTTTGCCTCTTCAGTTCTTTCCCTACTTTTGACCTTTTAGGGTTGGTGTATATCCCCTCCACTGAGAATGCACACTAAAGGCAGTATTAGGAGGTCCTCAATTGGAGAACTGTAGTTAGGACAAAATTTCACATGTATGGATATTTATTTATTTATTTATTTTTCTGTATTACCTTACCTGACCTCTACCTAGAGATATTCATTTAATGGGAGGCTGTATTCTTTGTCCATTTCAGAAAGCACAGAGGCTGGGAAGACATAAGAAGGCAGCCCCTTCTCTACACAAGAGAGCTCAGATTTTGGTTCTCATCACTGATATATTGAGTTAATATTTGCGCCATGAATAAAACACATGAGCACCTATTGTCAAGGACATAGGTGAAGGGCTGAGGTTACCTGTCCTTGTCAGCTCCTGTAGCTTCTACTATGTTAATGAGCATAAGAGTATCCACATTCAGCCTGTGCTCTTGATTTCCTCATATTATAATAACTGATACTATATTGAGCCCTAGAAATTGAAGCATGTTCAGGGGATATATTCTGGTCTGAGGGATAATTTTACTAGCAAATAAATATAGCAAAAAATTACATACACTGATTTTACAAATTAGGTTAATTTTTGAAGGTATTGATACATGAATGATTAAAAATTGGGATTTATTATTGAATGTATTATGTCATTACTAGAGTCCCAGTATACAAATTTGAGCATTTCTTAGAATTTCTAATCTTATTGTCACAGTAACCTAGAGGATACATACTTGTGTTAACTTTATTATATAGTTAAAATAATATCCAAATTTCATTTTAAATAATGGTTTCAGTAGCTAGTTTCACTGAAGGTTTTATTAGGAATTATAAAAATAAGAACTGGCTAATTCATATTTTACTTTTTTAATGTGCTTTCTACTTCCTAGTTGTGGAGATATTAGCAAAAAGTACAAATAAAATAGTGACCAGGACTATTAAAAGAGAGAAACAAGAAAGATAACTCAAACTTAGAACTCTAAAATTGGCTGTTAGGAAACTACCGACTCGACTCATAATTGTACTTGTGATAACAGCTGGCATTAGTTAACTATTTACTAAATCATCACCACCTTCAAGGCAGTGCTATTATTTTACTGGAAAAAAGACAAAGGGTCAGAGAGGCTAATCATATTTCATAGACTCTTGACTCCAATATTTTATTAGCAATGCTCTTGATTATTTGTTGGTGTGAGATGTGTTAAGAATAATAAAATAGTCCTCTATGAAAACTGTAAGCCTCTTACACACATAAATAATTGTCACAATATAAAATATAAGTATGATATTTATTTTTAAAATGCTTTAATTTTCAGAAACTTATGCGTATTCTGAAATAATTATCCAAGACAATAAATTTAATTCTTTTGAACCTAATAAGACGTACCTTACATTTGAAAAATTTCAGTAACTTAATGATGGTGGTGCTTATGTGGAGAACATATTATGCAAATGGCTCCCACTGAAGTCTATGAGTTTAGTTAAGCTTGAGAAAAAGTTTGTAATTAACAGATTAGCATTTGAAAAAGGCGTTTTGAATATGCATAGGAGAAAATTCTGCTTAACTTGTGGGGTGTGTTCATGATGATTATTTCAGAATTCATGCATATGCATCTTTTAACATGCCAAACATTTGAAACCTTAATGGACTAGTACAGATCTGGCTTTGTGTGTGTGTGTGTGTGTGTGTGTGTGTGTGTGTGTGTGTTTGTGTCTTTTTTATTTGTTTTATTGTGTTGTTTTAAGAAAATGACTAAATTTATAAGTAAGTCACCACAAATACACACATCAACATGCAACATCTTTAAGGCTGACATAGTATGTTAAAAATTAAGAACACAAAATTAAATGTTATATTTATTGTTATTTCAATGTGAGTAAAAAGAGAACAATAACAAAAACCAGTTTCAGTGTTCATCTTTCCTTCCTAATATATGGTATATATCAGAATGTTATAGTTCATTAACTTTTATAGTTACATTGTACAATTGGGCCTTGTTCAGATTTTGGTGTCATATGCTAAATACATATGCACTTACAAACATACCCTGGAATTAAATTGTTATGGCAAATGAGAAGAATATCTTTTATTTTTTAAAAATTATTTTCTTTAGTGTATATTTTCTTAATGTAACTCATGCCCCTCCCCTTTTTCAGATCTTTACAAACTCTTCATTATCAAATATGACCCCAAATCTTTAGCATTAAAGACTGTACTCCAATACAAAGCACTTCTCTAACTTCTCACATGCTCCATTCTCATCTGGTCTCAATTTCTTATGCTTACCACAAATTCATCATCTTTAAAGGTTTTTGTTGTTGTTGTTTTGTTTTGTTTTTGGTTTTGGTTTTCATTTTCCTGCCACTATCCAGATGTTTAGGTGAACAATGTTTTTTCCACAAGACCTTGCCTAACTTACATAGGTTACATGTTATTTTTCATTGCTTAATCCATACAGCAGGTATTGTTGTAGTAGGTATTACCTTAAAAAAGGCCATGTAGAAAGTTGTAGCTAATTTAAATCTGTAGATGATAAATATGAAAATTCTCAGTCTTTCCTTCTAGAGGAGAGAAATTACATCTTCTATTGGTTTGGTAAACTTCCTAAAGTTCACTGGGCAGCTGAGAACAGAAGATTTGGCTTGACTTGATTCATGAGAAGTTAAGCCCTGCACTCTAATGAATTCTTAATTAATGCCCCATCTTGCATTCGAAAGGAATGGTTGGACCTAAAGATGCAAAATATGAGTGAAATAGTTTCTCTACACTAGTTTGATCATGACCCTACACTGGAAAATAAGATTATTCTTAAGAAGCCACTTTAAAAAAAATAACAAATTAGTTGTTTAGACCCAAAATTCTTCTGAATTCAACAAATTGGTGAATCTGCTTTAAACTTGTCATTTAACTAGAGTAAGTGCTTACTAGCATATAGAGAAAAAGTTTTTTTTAGTATGTTAAGTAAAACATAATAAACATGTAAATATTGAGTCTTTTCCATTAAACTATTGATGTTAGTCTGGAAAGCTATCTGATTTTATTTTCCTATTTCATTTGCTGTCTTATACTTTAGAATTTAAATTACAATTATGGCAGATTGAAGCATTTTCTTTGCAATTTTTTGTTTCCTTTTAAAATCATTAATGTAACATGAACTACATATTAATATTTTTAATCATGCTGCAAATCGTTGGTGGGTTTTTTGGTCTGCATCTAGAACAACCAGAAACCATGTATAATATATGTATCTAAAAGGGAATGAAAATGCATGTAAAATATCTAATTGTGTATACTGTTAAGCTGGAGAATTAAAGATGATAACCCCTTTTCACCATTCAGTCGAGCGTGAAAGAGCAAAAGAGATTCAAAACTTCATTAATTGCTCTCACACAACATTACAGGCCACCTGCACTTGAAAGAATTTACATTGGAGCAGATGGATTGCTGAATGCAATATCAAAGATTTTCAGAGTGTTTGTTTTAAAAATAAGCTGGAGTCTAAGGAAAGGACATGCAGAGTATACAATTTGAAAAGATGACAGAGGTTTCATTATTAGAATATTTTAAAAAAATATGAGTAAAGACACTTTTGATCTCTAACATGAAAACAGACACATCAACATCTCTTTAAAATGATGGGAGTTCCAACATTATAGATGACAATTATTTGCAAGTATTTTAAATTTACATGTTCATGAGCGCATGCACAGTTAGGTACCTGTGATTTTTGAACCTCCATAACTGGTTTCCTCTACTAACTCCCAGATCAATGAAAACCAGCCTTTGCCCAACAAAACAATTTTTGCAAATCTGATTATTCAAGCCACTGAGTGAAGATTTTTATGTGTGACAAGTTCTAAAATGAAAGGTTATTTTGTTGTTGTTGTTGTTGAGGAAACTCATTTCGCTTAGTTGATTGTAAACTGAGCACTGAAGTTGTATAGATAGGTCCAAGCTGACCACTGTGAAATAGCAGGTTAAGATGAAATTGAGCCACTGCATGCTTTTCTTTAGAGTTCAGATATATCGTAGTTTACTTTTGCAGTATATTTTAATTTTTGTATCTTGCAGGTGTTTCTCCAGCTTTACAACCAAATCAAATTTTACTTGGAAGTTGTACCATGGTACTTTATCAAGCACTCTATAAACATTGATGTACTAAAGATTAGCAAACAACAGCTATAGGGCTCAATCTGACTTGAGAACTAATTTTTGAAGATGAGGTTTTTTTTTTTTTTACACAATCATGCCCATTTGCTTACTTATTGTTTGTGACCCTTTTGTGCTGCAGTAATAAAACTAAATAGTCACAATGGAGAGTGTGACTTACAAATCCTCAAATGTTTACTACCTATTTCTTTTATAATTTCTTTAGAAATTTACTAACCCTGACATAGTAACATACCATGTGAACTTGAACATGTTTCTTAACCTCTCTGGGCATTCATTTCCTCATCTTTAAAAATAGGGATAATGATGATAACTACCCATATA
Organism: Spermophilus citellus; assembly: GCF_964194105.1. Lineage (NCBI taxonomy): Eukaryota > Metazoa > Chordata > Mammalia > Rodentia > Sciuridae > Spermophilus > Spermophilus citellus. Next base: position 136,329,690 of record NC_138188.1, on the reverse strand, counting down.
CATCTACATATGGTTAATAATAATGGCATCTATCCTTGGTTTCATCATTATTATAGATAACAGGGATGCCTATCCATGATTCAATGGAATATAACGTAAGCTCATAGTAGCTGGCTCATAATAGTAGTAATACAAACTGGACATCGGCAATAGTGTCATCATCTTCTAAAAAATAATGCTATGTCATAAAGACTGCAAAATGGATTGTGAACCATATTATTGTAGTTTGCCCACCTTTAGTACTCAAATGATTATGTAGATAGTAAAGTTTTGTATTATGATCATGGACTTTGAAGATAAAAGCCCTGTGTATGGACGACAATTACCCTCTTACTTGCTATTTAATTAGAAACTTTAGTAAACAGTGCAGACTCTCTAATGCTCTGTTCTTTAACTGAAAAAATCATCATCATCAAGATCATCATCATCTCCAAATAGCCTGCATATTATGAAGGGCAATGAAATAGGAAATATGAAGTAAGGTAGGTGCAAAAGAAATCAAAGATTTTCATGCCTAATTAACCTTACCTTGTTTCCATGCATCTCACTTTGGGGTAATAAATATGTGTAATTATTTAGCTAAGAGAGCTCCAGATTAACCCTTTGGTGTCAACATACATTAGCAAAGATGAATCTTAAGACAAAAGGAATGCATGAATCTAGATACATGAGAGTAATACAGTATGATTCTCTTCCTCTCGTTTCACAACTAGGAAGAATCTAATATTTGTAAAAGAAAAGCATACCCGTTACCTTTTAAGGTATTTTCATGATGGGAAGGGCAGTGGGTACTAACTGCAGAGACCTGGCAAGGCTGCTAATTTTACAGATTTCCTTCATGAACACCCTCACTTTGTACAGCTTTGTTGACTTGAACAGATATGTTTGTCCACTTTACTGTAGGTGTATCAATAACTTGAGTTTAAAAATGATCATAAGAATGAAAAAAAAAGAAAATGGAAGAAGGATAAAATCAAAGATTCTAAGACAAGCATATAAGTACAACCACCGATACTGCTTTCAGAATTAGAAGGATCTCCTGCCATCTGATTTGCTCAACTCATTCCAGCATTTCAACCCACAATTTATCTTCACCATGCAGTCCACCAATACACATACACATGCGCACATACTTCTGAAATAAGGTGGGACTTGAGTTTGGCCAACCTGCTCTTTTATATTGTAGCTTGAATATATGGTATTTGACAGAATTGATGTTTTATTTTTCTAGTTATAAAAATTCTAGGTCTTCATTTTTCTGTTTTAAGTGGTTATGACATTTATGTGATTCATAGATCATGTACATGTCATATAATAGTCATATTGTTGTGCTGTTTCCCAAAGTTATTTTATGTAGGTATATTATTTATTTTCTCACACTGTATGCATGTTCAATGAAGACAAGGCCAAAAAGAGAACATGGGTCTCAACTAGATTTGTAGTAGTGATCAAATATATTTAGGTTTTTGTTTTTGTTTTTTAAGACAAGGCTATATATAGTACAAAACCAAAATGTATAAAAGCTGTGAATGGAAAATTAAATATCTATTTTTCCCTAACCCCTACGAAACCTATTACTTTCTCAGAAATACCAAATATTTTTGCTTTACTAGTTCACACTTCCATTATTTTCTGTGAATAAACTGTCTATAAGCATATAACTTTGTGTTTTCCAAAAATGGTAACTTTATAGAAATGGTTTTTGTTTCCATAGATGAATCATATATCTTGAATATTTTTCATATTGATAAAAATTGAATTAAAAATAGTCAAGGTATGGAAGTGTAGAAATGAAATGACAGTGTATCATCCTTTTAATTAATTACTTTGCAAATACTACAAACTGCCTTCTTTATATGGACTATTCCCATGATCATTTTTGTAGCTTTGAGAGGAGTTAGAAAAACTGTTTATGTATAGAGTATACCCACAACTGTTTTCTAATTTGTTCATGGGCTTTCCCTTACCCATCACATAAGCATATTGAATAAATATTTAGTCTATGGTTCTTGATGTCTGCAATGAAAAATATGTGAAGCCCTCCTATTTTTTTTTTTCCTATTTGTTTGTTGCATTTCTGGCCATGGAGTTGTATAAATTATATTTCAGAACTTTGGACTTTGCCAGATGTTAGGCAATATGCTGCTAAGATGTAAGTGCAAATGGTTTCACTCTTGATTCCTTTGTACAAGTGAAAGACAACTTGGAATTCAAAACAGATTAAAAATAGAGATTGCTATTCATTTGGGCTCTCTTTGAAAAGAAGGCTCTCTTTGACAAATCCCTCTGCTTATTAGACAAAGTGCAAAAGCATTACATCTGGAGTTCATAAGCCATTGTTTTATGGAATTGATCCATCATACAATCCCTCTACTCTTGAAATAAACCCATGAGAATTTGTTAAGTAAGATGCTGTATGCACACTAGCACACATTCATTTTTCTTACACACACACACACACACACACACACACACACACACACCCCCTCACATCCTCACATATACACACAGGCATTACAGACTTGCATCCTTACAAAAAAAATCTCATATAATGGAATTGCAACGTACTCTCCAAATTATTGAAAGCAGTTACTGTTTTAACATTTGTTGTTTTTTGATGGATTTCTGAATTGAGCTTCAGGAATTATTCTTATTCCCTCAAACTGACAATCTCTTATTTTTTAATTCAAAATGCTTTTATGATGTACTATCTCTCTTAATGGAAAAATAGAACAAAATGCTGAAATAATTTTTTTCTTTTTTTTTTAAAGAGAGAGTGAGAGAGGGAAAGAGAGAAAGAGAGAGAGATAATTTTTAATATTTATTTTTTTAGTTCTCAGCGGACACAACATCTTTGTTTGTATGTGGTGCTAAGAATCGAACCCGGTCCGCACGCACGCCAGGCGAGCGCGCTACCGCTTGAGCCACATCCCCAGCCCCTGAAATAATTTTTGAAACATGCCATCACCAGATCCTTCTTCAAATCTTGAAGAACATGATATTTTTTTTTCACATCTTTAGACTGTTCATATCACAAGTGTTCATTCTGTGGGAATAGAATTTAAGGAAATCTTCAGTAAATGGCGCTATTTGGGGAGGATGGATTTTGAGAGGATTTTAAGTATTTGAGGGGAGTTCCTCACAGATTCCACTGCTTTAAAAATTCTTCAGAATGTCATCCTAAAGGATGACTGCTATTCAGACCACTGAAGTGCTTTCATGTCTTGTTTTTTTTTCTTTTTTCTTTTTCAGATTGTAATCCGCATGTTCAGAAGGCCTCTCCCTAGAGTAAAATTTAATGTAATTGATAGTCATTGTTTCTAGAAAAGTTTGAATTAAACTAATATAAGCATGAGTGAAACTGGTAAAACAACCACATAAAAACTTCTTTTTTTTTTCCTTTTATGATTGGGGACAATACTGTGTATAATATTAGCATTTGGCTATTAGATGCTCATTGAATCCCTCATTATTTGATTGAAAGTGGATATCTCAGTATACTGTAATTTAGGTTCATGAAAAAGTCTTAGGGTTCCCATTTAGTTCTTGGCTTTATGGAAGAACAAGGTGTTTATGTGTGAGGTGATGAATTTTGTTCTTTCTCTTTTTATACTAAGATCAAATACAGACTGCAAAACTGACCGAGCATGAAATTGTTTTTAGAAATTGAGGGAGCTAGTTTAGATGGCAGGAATCAGAGGAACAGTTGCTAATAAAAATGTGTGTGGAGAGCATGATTGCAGGGGATGAGGATGAAGGTAGAGAGGTATCAGCATAGTGCAAAAACATTCAGCAGCAAACATCTCTGTACAGTATTTTTGCATGTTATGCTGGCATCCTTAAAAATTTACAAGTTTAGGGGAGAAAAAGGGCTCATTTTCCTGACTTTTCCCCCTGGTCATATACATGGAAGACTACTATAGGTCTTGTGCCTGATAGTAACTGCCACTGCCAAGCAATTAGACTTCATTATGGCTGTGCTGATGCAATACTAATTAACATGCCTGTTGTGCTGTTTTTGTTATTTGACCATGTGACAGCCCACAGGTCTGACACCCTCTGTGAACCAACAGCTGAGGAAATTTTCAACATGGCAGATTTTTTACAAAATACACCCAAACAGAAACGTAATCACACTTTTCCTGAACAACTGCATTAACAGAATGTGTTACAGCGGATCTACAATTAGTGGATTGCATTCATTTATAAGGGCAGGGTTTGGGTGGGTAAAGGAGACTAGAGTCTGTTCAAGCATGTACATACAAATGATTTTACCTTGGGTCCAGAATTTAAAAGTGTAATAAAACGGTATGTCATGGAGAATATCATTTTGCCTGCTCAATCAGATCTAATAAAATTAACGTTAAAAGCTTGAAGCAAATTTGTCATATATTATAGCACCAATACATTGACTAAATTATTAAAAGTGTACATGTTATGAATGTAAGATTCTTGATATGGTGAATTTTAGTTTTGTTTGTTTTGTAACCAGATCAGATATAATCCTGCCCGCATGGATTTTACTGTCTCTAGGTGAAGTGAGGTGAAGTTAGAACAGATGGTGGAAGCCATCCAAGTAACTACAAAATTAACACCAGGACATCAGGAGAGACCTGAAGTAAAATTAGAGGTTAAACACATGAGCTGAGGTGGTTAAAGCACTATCTCACACATGTTTTCTATACATTAGAATCACCTAAGAAGTTCGATTTTTTGTCTGCTTGTTTGTTTTGTTTGTTCTGTATACTACTGATATCTAGGTCCCATCTCTAGAAAATCAGATGTACTGGTTCAGGACTTATCCTGTGCCTTGAGAGTTTTAAAATAGTCCAAGATCAGACAAGGGACCACTCATTGATAGTTAATAACCACTACTCTACCAGAATATGCATGGCTCAATTCTCAGCACCCCTCCGCCCCCCACACGCACAACAAAAATAAACCCCAACAACAATAACAAACACCCCCTGAAAAAATATATTTAAAACTCAGATTATTTCAATGCCCAGCAGTGTCTGGGATAATTTATCAAAATAGTCCAGGAGAATAGAAAAGGCTCTGTGGTAAGAGGAAACATGGCAGAACCTTCAGGCTGAAAGATCAGTTGCTACTTGGTGGGGCAAAGAGAAAGGAGATGGAGAGAGGAAGGTGCAAAGTAAGACCAACACACATGGACCAAGAAAGCCCTGTAGGCCATGATATGGATTTGGTATTTTGCTTAATAGTTGTGGGAAGCCCTTCGAGTCATTTGTAGACATGCTACCAACCCCACTTACCACTTTTCCATAAAAAACTTGAATCATGTCAGTTTTGTTTTTCTTGCAGATTTTGACATGTTGACCTGCATGTGCCTTTAAATGGGCGAGATTATTTTGAAAACAGGTTTGCAGTGGAGAAACTAAAAGCCTCCCTCTTTCCCCAGTCTTTAGTTATCACAGTGATGACAGATATATAAAAGATCAAGTCAGTTATTAAAATGTCATTAGAGAAACATCTGAGCCTGCTGGTCTCCCAGTAACCAAAGATGGATCTGAGCAGGGCTTCTTTGCAGTAGGCTTTTGATTTGGGTACATATATTGACGACATAGAGATATTTTTACAAACAGGCTCAAATCCATCGATTTAGTGATCCTATCTGAGCGTAAGTTTTAAATTTCCATAAATGGTTCTTATATCCAGCAAGAGTTAATAACCACTAATCTGCTGGATAAATATATTTAGTTTTAATTAAATTTGGGCACATTGATCTTTGGATTGAACTGGAACCTCTTGGATTTTGGAAATGAGAGGAAGTTAAAACAAATACCCTGAGGGATCTGTGTAAGGCTGACTCTTGATGAACTGGACAGCAGTTCTTCCAGGCTGGTCTAGACAGTTAAGGGAAACAGGACCCAGAATGCTTGGGAGGAACTGATGGAATCCTTTCCTCGTAAGGAGGTCTCTATAGACTGTTTCACATTTCCCATGTTGAATTTTCAATAGTCTGTCCACTGGCATCTAACTTTCAACCTTTGTTTTTCTGTCTTTTGGTTCTGATTATTGTCCCATGTTTGTGTCCAGTCCATAAGGTTTTATCAGTGCTTCTGCATTTCTGGGCCCCAGTTCTACTCAGAGTCTATACATATAAGGGAAGACGAAGAAATTGACAAACAAAGGAAGTGAAGGAAGTTTGTATAAAATAGAAAGAGAAGGAAACAGACCTTGAACTTGAGTAAAAAGGAGAAAAAAAAGACCCTGTCTGGGAGAGAAGGCCCATTGACAGGAGGCTTACTGTCATTGGTAAGAAAGAATGAGAAGAGGTGCTGGATGAATGCCAAGGAGGTTGAAAACCAGGCACCGGATGAATGAGTCTGTCAATAGGCAGGCTACCTAAGGAGGCAGGGCATTAACCCATTATTCACCAAAGCCTCCCCAACCAAATAATGAATGGCATAAGCACCATCAAAGGATTCAGTGATAGAGCAAGGGAGCCTTTTGGGTGAGGAATCCCAGGGAAATTCTGAGGGCTGTAACAGAGAAATAGGAAACTCCTTGGCATGAATTGAACAATATTGAAACAAAGTTTGGAAGTTAGCCCTTAGGATGAATATTAAAACCAGGGAACCCAGAAGGCCAGTTAATAACAATTCTTAGGAACTCAAGCACGTTAACATGAGTTTCCAAAGGTCAAAGTTAATCGATTGTGCCTTTCACCTTCACTAATATCAGAGCTGTAAAGGAACTCCCAAATTATCCAGCTCAGACCTTTCATTTGACAAATGAGAAAATTGATGCTATGTGATTTGCCAAAGTAAGAAATTTTGGAAAGCCAAGCTTAGAATCTTGACTGCCTCACATTTAATTCTGTGTGGCTGCTCTACAGACTAAGTCAACTCTTTTCTTTCCTAGAATATTTTTTTTTGGAATATGTAACATGGCGCAGCAAAGGATAAAATTCTAGGCAGAATCTATAATTTGAATGAGAGCAATGGTAAAAATAAAAAATTGATTTCCCTAAGGCATTATTTAATTTGTGTCAATTTCTTTTTTGCATTGAATCTATCTGATCTGAAAAAGTTCTAACATTTGTATCTCGTCTTCTTACTCTATCATGTTGTCTGCAGAACAGAGCACACTATAAGGAGGATGAATTGTAGTGGGGAAGGGATTCCTTCAGGAAAATTGTAAGAGGGTTATTTGAAAGTGGGAAAGCACTGTATTGAAATACATAAGCCATAACAATTGCAGCTGAAAGCAGGTTACCACCAGCAGAGGAGTAGACAGAACACTTCTGTTGGGACTTGGGAGACTTTAGTTCGAATTCTTCTCTGTTATAGATGGATTAATTATTTACTGCTTCATTCATATGTGCCTGCCATGTGCATGACAGCATGCTGGGCACTGTAAAATAGATAATGCATAGACCATGCCCATAAGGTATTTGAAATTAACATGGAAGTTAAAACATGTAAGTGTAATTATAGTGAAACACTGAGAAAGAAAAGTATTGTAAGATCCAGAAGAGGTCCGTAATGAGGGCATCTCAGAAGACAGAGGGGTTATTTTCTTCTCTTGAGGCAAACTGAAATAAATGCCAGGATGAAGCAAATTTCTAAGGAAAAAGTAGAATTGGAGCTAGATATTGAATGTTAAGTAGGATGTGTAAGAAGAGGAAGAAAGCAATTTAGAAGAGGGAAAAGAAGCATGCTTGATTAAATTAGTCTTCTTTTGATCAAGAACATATTACAATGGGAAATAGAGAAATAGCCCTATAAATAAAGTTTGTGATATAGATGGAATATATAGAAAAGAAATGACAGGCATGGTCTGCCAATGAGATAGAAGTTAGAGAAGGGAGATGGAGAATCCAAGTTAGTCTGAAATGTTCTGAGCTTATGACGTGAAGACAGATTCATGAAACAATATGGCACACAAGCCTTTCCATAATGCTTGTCATGTTCTCATACTTTGAAAAATGTAACTTATTAGTTTTCCCCATACTATACAGATCTGCCATATAGATTGTATATAGTGTGTGTAAAACATGCACAGAGAAACAAATGTTAGAACCTCCATCAGTTTTTCAGATCAGATAGACTCAATGCAGAAGAAATTGACACAAATTAAATATTGCCTTAGGGAAAGCAAATTTTTATTTTTACCATTGCTCTCATTCAAATTATAGATTCTGCCCAGAATTTTATCATTTGCTGTGCCATGTTACATATTCCAAAAAATATTCTAGGAAAGAAAGAGTTGACTTAAGTCTATAGAGCAGCCACACAGAATTAAAAATAATCAATTGTAGCTTGAGATTCAGGCTCTAAGTAGATATTTAGGCAGGGACCCAAAGAGATGCTTATTTCTGCTAACTCAATTTAGTACAATCTAGGGAGCATGAATGTAGCAGCCCAACCCATCTGTTCTTTTTTTCTAATTTTGAAGAGTTTATTTTTATATCAGTCTTTGGAATTTAAATTCTGTCTCTTCTGTGCTACAAAAATACTGACAGTAACAGGCTGAAAGATTAGAAAAAAGAAATTGTTGAAAAGAGGACAGGAAACTATGCTAAATTAAACCTAGCTGTTTTCCCAGTTAGGTGCTGTTCCACCTAAATGAGAATTTATTTGCATAATAATTTATTTATTTAAACATACTGCATAACCCTTTACTTTCTCACTTTCTCTCTCTGTCTCAGTTTTTATCATTCAATTTCAACACTTCTACTAGTTAATGTCTTGAGAATTCTTTGTGGTAGGAGTTTAGAGACTGTAATCTTACTGAAAGAGTTGGGAAACTTGTTTTAAACTTAAATTGGAATAATAGATGCATTTTCTAATTATAATTCTAAATTACTGACTTAAAAGAATGACAGCATTCTAAAGATGATTTTAGTCACATACATTATAATATTTCTGAATGTAATTGCCTATTATTATTAATAATATTATTATCAGGAAAATTAGTAGTGGAGACTGGGAGACATGTTGACCCTTGCTGACAATATACATGTTGACCCTTGCTGACAATATACTTACATGCAGAATGTAATTTATGAAAGGATTCCCAATGGTGGCTTCTAGCCATTAGCATATAGCCTCTAATCCGTACATTGTCATTGTGTGTGTATGTCTGGCTCCAAAATTATAGAATAATATAAATGGTTTTACACAGAAATCCACATATTTATTAATTTGCAGTTCATTCACTCATCAAATACTTAATGAGTTCCCATCATTCATATACTTGTGAATATATAAATTCACACATAAAAAACATTTTTTTGCATGCCATTCATAGTTATGAACAATTTAAAACATCCCCTTTAATAGTCCTTTTTGTTCTATTAATAGTAGTTAAAAACATATTTTCTCATGAGTTAGAAGAAGCCAATCTTCAAATATTATAATTCTTTTTCTACAGACACAGTATGGTAGTTAGACATATGCCTGTGGAGTTAAATGGCCTAATCATCTCACATATATGCTTTGTGTCCTCAGGCAAGTAAATTGACTTCTCTAAGCCTCGGTGGCCTTATCAATAAAATGAGGACAATAATACTCATTGGGTTGTTGTAAAGATTAATTGAACTAATACATGTAAATTACTTAGAAGAGTGCTTATGCATAGTATGTACTTAATATAAGTTTAACTAATGTTCCTCTTAAATCCTGAATTCTGTTCAATAGTTTTACTTAAGCATTTGGCTTAAGTAACTTGTCTTCCACAATCACCAATAACTGTGAACAATACTAGCTATGCAAATATAATCAATAAACCCATAATTGTACCTGTATTTATGTATATTTAATGTACATTCTTAAAGATTATGCTGTTTTGAACACCAAAACCAGATGATAATACCAGATTTTCAAATCTCTTTTCTACTATATTCCAATTTAGTCTATTATTACGAGAGATTTTAAAATCTACTGATTTCACTTGTCTTTTGGAAAATACATTAAATATTCTGTAATGATAAAAAGGTAGAAGAATACATTAATACAGCTGAAATATGTACTTGGAAGGCAGCAACAGCAGCTGGCTATGACCTTTTTATTGAGAAAGTGACCCAGAAAATGGCCGAGGAAATTTCATCATTTATTTCTCACTTCTAAACCAAAGTCTCAGATGCCTTTAAATCCCCATAGGATAAAGTTGGCTTTAGGTTGTGTATAAAATACAAATTGAGTAGAGGATGTTTTATCTTTACTGTTTTGATTATTTTCATCAGCTTCTAATAGACAACCACACTATTGTTCCTATTCTTAAAATGGGCAAATCACATTTAATTATAATCATCATATATCTGGAATTTATGTGGCTTAATGTACTACCAAATACAAAGAAAGACCTTACTAAATTCCTAAAAACATATATTTATTTATGAGTGTGTATATGCAACAATACCTCTATGCCACATTCTTTCTGCATTGCTACAAAGCACTACAGATTAAATTGTGTTGGAAATTTGAATTCCTAGAATATGTTTTATGTTTGAATATGGCTTCCATATTAGTCCTTTTGTAGCACAGAGTGGACACTCATTGTGGGAGCTGTTGAATGAATGAGAAATGACAAGATAAAGGAATCTCTTTGCAAAATAATGAAAGGCAAAATAACCATATATTTGATAAGGGGATTAAGACAGCATTGTTCTGATATCAGATTTATTCCTATGGAAAATGCAAATATTCTCTGATTACAACAGAGTGAAAAAAATAAAGATATATATGTATATATTTATTCATGTAACTAACATAAAAATTGTACATGGAGTAATGAAGTACACTAGATTTCATGCCCTCACAGTGCTTATATTTAAGTAGGAAAAAAAAAAGGAGTAAAAGGCAATTAGAACATATGGATGGCTTATAACCAAAAGTTTGTATGATGTGCCCATATTTCAGAAAGCATGGGTAGTGATGGTTGTTAATGGATTTGATTGTGAAAACCATTACACAATATTATATGTATATCAAATAATCCCATTGTACAACTTGAATGTTTTCAATCATTTTATAGCAGATTAAAGATTTAAAATACATTGCCTATACATATGTATTACCTATATACATTACCTATATATATATATATATATACATATATATGTATATATATAGGCAAGCACACACACATACACACGCATAGACACACCTATATATATATATATTTATATATATACACACACACACACACACACACATATATATGTGTGTGCATATCGGCAAGTGCTAGGGATATGCAGAACTTTCTCTGGGAACATGGATGTATAAGATCATTAACTGTTTGAGTATTAAACTTAAGCTTCATCAGTATGGAAGATGTAGTGCCAGGCTTCCTTTCTAAATAAAGTGGAAAGGATGTGACAGAAAGTAGACCAGGATAACTTTCTTCAGTGGAAGAGCTTTCTCAACAGTGGGTAACATATCTCCTAGGTGTTCTGAAAGTTTCAACCTATAAATATTCTACCTCATTAAGCATAAGGACCAGCCATGGGCATATGCCACTAGTGTCCGCTTTCCTTCAGAGATTCAGGGTGATGAGAAGATAAAGGGTCTGCTTACCAGATGGAGCTTGTCAGATTAGCAATTGGAGCAGAGTAAATATCGCTGTCATATTGGGTTGGTTTTTTTTTTTTTTTTTTTGAAGCACAAAGAACCCCCTTTGTATAACGCATGTGCATACTTAATGGTTTAAAACAAAAAAAAAAAAAGCTCAGCAGAAGGTTGGCTGGTGGTGGTACCTCTAGCTGAGTGGCCATTGCCTGAAGGCACGTTTCTGCTTTCCTCATAATAAGGAACATTAGCAACCAGTGGCTCGAGAAAGGCAGAGTCAAATAAGTCTCTTGGGGCCCAGTCGGCCACATAAAGTGAGAGTCCTTAGACACAGAAATGAGATTACTGCTCCAGAAAGGGTTTACCACATATATTACCACATAGACTTTACAGGGCTGCCAGCTCACTCAACTTACAAATGTCAAACATGATTTAAAAGGTTATTATACTATCGAGAGAGAGAGAGGGAGGATGATTTTCCATCACTGGAATTTCTATTTCGTTCTGTTACACATATTGCATCTCACAAAGTCCAATATTACTAAATAACCTGCTTTTATCTTTAATAAGTGTTTTATGGACCTTCAATTGGAAGAACCATTTTCACTTTATTTGTATTAGAAAATCTGATCTTTTCTGGTTGAATAACAGTGTGATAAATACAATATGTGTATCTATGTATGGTGCCTTGAAGATTGTTCTTTTCAGGGGAGTGAATTAGTTTGTAATGTGTCAGGGAGACGATACAGAGATAAATTGTAGATTTGGTTAAAAAAAAAAAAAACATTTCGAAGTCTGCAGTATTCCACACTTCAAATCAGGTGTGGTTCTTTATCTTGTATTCTTTATTTCTCTTTAGGTTTTGTAATAACTGATCTTTAAAGGAGTCTACTTTTCTAGCTCTCTAACCCCTCTGGAAACATTTATTTATTTCCTCAATAAGAACTCTCTTGGTTGTCTTCAATAATGAGTTAATTTAAGTGCAAAAATATCATCTAAACATAGAGAGTATTTTTTGTTGTTGTTGTTTGATTGTGATTTGGGCTCTTGTTTTTCAACATTTGAAAAATAACTTTCGCATGGAGTTGTTAAAATATATAATAAAAAGGAGGTTGCCAATGTGGAATTTTTTAAATATTGCATTTGCATTCATAAAAAAATAAAGGCAAAACAGGAGATTTCTACTGCCCTTTGGTAGCAATCTTCACTCGCTTTTCCAGCAAATCACCAGGATGGCTTTTCCTGAGTTTGAGACTATAAAACTGAAGGTTGACTACCTAGCCGCGTCCAGGAATGTGCCATGCACAGCAATACATCAGCACTATATGCTGACACATTTGGGGATGGTGTTCTCAGGTGGGAAGTAAAAAGGACAGCGAATGCGATCTATGGTATGAGAGAGTGTCTCTTTCTCCCTTTATCTTCTTCTCTGAAACATTAAATTAAAATCTGTGCTTGCACCCATGTTCACAAGGGCATTGTCAAAATTAAATTAAAGCTTGTGGAAGAAAGCATTCTCAGTCTGAAGGATAACACCTTTGTTCCAAGGTTAGCACCAATTTTATCATTTGCCATAAGAGTGAGAAACAAAAAAGAAAAGAAGAAAACACTATACTACTTTAAATTTTGAAGAATTGCCATACTTTTTTCATGTCAAAATAATACTCCCCCCAAATTTAAATTTTCCAAAGTTCTCCAGCTGGAGAATAATGAGAGTAGCTAGATAAAATTTGAACAAGAGGACATTTGAACATAAGGGTTAGAATGGGTGTGGGCATGTGCCTTTTTTTCTTTTGAAGATTTTATATTGTATACATTTATTTTATTATTATGAAAGTAAAGCCACAAAATATGGAAATAGGTTAGTTTTGGTGATTAATTAGAAAATTCCATATTTTTCCTCTTATTTCACATGATAGATGAAGTAGAAAAATCATTTAAATACTAAATAGAAATAAAGATGTTTTTAATTTTACCTTTGAAATTTGCTCAGAGTAAATGTACTAAGGTAATGTATTTAAATACTAAGTAGCCAATAGATATTTATATAATTATGGGATTTTAAAATAATCCTATTTAAAAATTTCAAAACACTGTTTTTTTTTTCCCAACTGGATAAAATTCATTTTCACAAATTTCACATAGGTTTCTTTTAATTGAAATTGTCGGTATATATTTCGTACAATTTTTATTAGTAAAATATAAATCTATGTATACCTTTTTAAGGCATTTGGGCAAAGAAAAGTATGTGCATAAGCTGAGAGTCATAAAATATGATTATTATCATGATTTTATATATCACACATTAAGTTGTAATTTATGAAAAATGTTGGTTGCTCCCATAGCAAAAGCTTAGCTTCTATTGAAATAAACATGCATTTTTAAAATGATGCATGAACTTATCAAGAGATAAGTTGAGGGCTGGGGATATAGCTCAAGTGGTAGCACGCTCGCCTGGCATGCGTGAGGCCCGGTTTCGATCCTCAGCACCACATACAAACAAAAATGTTGTGTCCGCCGAAAACTAAAAAATGAAATATTAAAATTCTCTCTCTCTCTCTCTCTCTCTCAATCTCTCTCCCCTCTCTCTCTAAAAAAAAAAAAGAGATAAGTTGAGATAAGTACACTAATAGACCAATAAACTATTCTCTAAAAGCCAAATTGAATTTTGACAAAAAATCATTCTCTAAAAAGGATAAAGATTTAATGCTCTTAAAACAAAAGTTATTTAAAATATCAGCCTATATGTAGGAAAATTTATCTTTCTGCCTTATGGCTCTATAATAACTAAAATTATTAATTGATGTCTTTCAGTTTAGTAAACAAATTAGAGAGATGTATATATAGTCCTAGAACTTGTTTCCAAAAGTCACCACAAGATTTTTAAAGAAATACTAGCCTAAGAATCAAATGTCATGTTGATATTGCTTTTTTAGCATTATGTACTATCTTTATAAATGACAATATAAAATATCACTTTTCATCGTCATTTGCTTTGAAAAATGTTCAATGATGCACTCTCACAAATAAAGGCATTTTCTTTTCCTCCCCAATGCCAAAATGAATGCAGTATCACCTAAAATGCCTTCTTTTAAAAAATAATTATATCACTGAGTCTGTATAATACAGCTCTCTCAAAAATAGAAAATACGGCATTTCTAGTGTTTATAATAACTAAACTTCTTTAGATGAGAAATCAAATTACTCTTGCTGGCTTGCCCCAGCTTACTGGATCAAGCTCATTTATGTTGCTAAGTGGTACAAAACAAGTGGTGGGGAGATGCTAAGGTGGGGATTTTTAAAAATTCAAATAGAGTTAAGTCTTCTGTTGGGACCATGTAAGCTAACACTAATGTCACTCTTTATTAGTAGAAAATTATACATTAGAAAATATTCTCTAGAGTTGAAACAAACTATTTCAAAGAGTTTATCATCTGGGCTATGAGGTTGCAAACTCAAAAGCACAGAGGCACCAAATGAATGAAGTTAATGTGAATGGACTTCAGTGAGCTGAATAGGGTAGGCCAACACTAGAGACAGGTTTTCTTTAGATACTCTATTGGCCACCTTAACCTTTAGCCATTTCTGACCAGTTCTTCATGAGGCATATTCATTCTTTTTCATGTTAGAAATAGTAAGTCATAACCAAACATTAAATCATGTTCTTATTTTAGGCAGGAAGATCTTATTTAAATTCCCTGGCCTTGGAATTCTAATTCACAGTGTCATCATCAATCTTCCAATGGTACATGAATAACAATGTAATAAAAGATAAAAACCAGCATATCATCAGCAATTCATGGGAGAATGGACACCCATCTCAGTGGGCACATTCAAACACACTGGACTGAAGAGAAACTGGAAAGAGATACAGAAACCTGGATACTTAGATACTAAATATAAATGCTAAAGTACCTTTTGAAAAGTGCAAGTATAGTCAGTCGCCTTGGTAATCTTGGTCAGTTGGTTCCAGAATTCTCATAAATACCATAATTTGAAGATGCTCAAGTTGCTTATATAAAATGGCACAATATTGAGATATAATCTATGTACATCTTCCTGTATACTTTAAATTAACACTAGATTTCTAAAAATAGCTGGGATAATAAAGAAACATCACTTCGTTTATGTAGAATCAGCATAATTCTGTGGAGATGGAACTCACAGATATGGAGGGCCAACACTACTGCCATTTCTGACCGTTCTTGTTGTGATATAATTTTATGGAGCTATGGTGTACTAGTAAAAAGATAATCACTGCCTGATAACTTCAGTCAAATGGGTGGAACCAAGGAGTTCTATAATTTTGTTAAGGAAAATGCCTTTATTTGTGTGTGAATACATTATTCCACTCCTTGTGCAAAATTTTTCTGATAGTTTTGTAATACTGTATTCTTCTTGGATCAAAAAACTCAAACCCAGAGAGGTTAAAGTAGTTGATCATATGCCTAAGTGTACAGAAAAATGGCTGATCTGGGATTTCATAAAAGGTTTCAGAATTTTGGTCTAATATTTTTTCCATCATAAATAAAGAAGGTAAATTAACACAGGATCCTAATTCTGACTTTATTGATTTCATTAATGCAGGGCACAGTATCACAATATGTGTATGGGTTATATCATCAATTGTGTGTGTGTGTGTGTGTGTGTGTATTACAGAAATACTATTTCTTTGTGTGTGTGTATATATATATGTGTATATATATATATACATATATGTATATATATATATATTGTAATTACTAGGGATTAAATGTGTGTGTGTGTGACATACACACACACATTTAATCCCAAGTAATTCCAAAATACACACAGACACACAGACACACACACACACACACACACACACACATTTAATCCCAAGTAATTCCAATTTGTCCCAAGGATTGAGAATCCCTGGCCTAGAACCTAAAACAATAAAATTATTTGCCTTTTATTTTATTTAATTTATATATTCTAATGATTGCTGATGACTATTAAGGTGCACATTTATATACATGTAAATGCATGCATGCATCATTCACAGAAATACTGTTTCTGTACTTGAAGCTTCATTCCCAAAACTAATTTAGGGAATCCAGGAGAAAGGCAGAATATGGTGCTTATCAGAAGAAAAATGGGAGGTATGCTGTTCATTTGTTTTTGGTAGATTTTGGTGTCAAGAGTCTAGAGATACCTAAAGGAGATTTGATAGTTTTTGTGTCTATAATGTGTTTTCATGGTTGTGGGGAGTTACATCATTCACATTCTCTTACAAGAAGCCACTAGATAATGATGAAATGTTTATAATTAGAATCACCGTGTTCAGCAAATAAAAATATTGGTTTTAAATGAGGTTGGCTGGAAACCCTACTGAAAGCCTGTCCTCTCATGTTAGTCTGTGACCAAATGTTCTTAGCTTCCTTCTCTCATGATGGAAGGCATCTGCCCTGCCTGCAAAAGACAAACTGTAGTTCTTTTTCATCTCTAGAGACAGTGGTCCAGATGAAACCTCTCTCTAAAAAATCCAAGAAAAATCAAATATTTATATTATAAAAACCACATTAATGTGCACAGTTTTTTTTTAAAGTGTTCATAGGAAGATGACTGACATTTAAAACAGTGATACTTGAAAAACAGTAAGAGTAAAACAGGAAGAGTAAAATCAAGAGTTAATGCCCAGAGTGATTTCCTTCATTACTTAAAACAAAATCTTCTTAATGACAACTCATAGTTAATGGAAATGGGATGGGTGGGTGGTGAACATTAGGACTTTCTTCTATTAAGCATTTGTGTGGACATCAAGGTCATTTTCTATATGCCACCCATAGGGTGATTCTCCATTTGAAGTAAGGTGGCCTTGCCTGTGATTCTGGTTTTTCTTCTTTTAAACTTATTTTAATATAACACATACCAAACTTTATGTTCATATAAACTCAAATCTAGAGTCCATGTATGATAAATTAAATTTTAATGAATTTCCAGTCCAATATTTATAAACGTGAGCTCCACTTTATAGGCTGGTTATCTCTGAAAAAAGTGGGTTAGAGTGAGAGTGAATTCTTTATACTTGTAAGTGGAGTTTTATAAGTAATTGAATTAAATTAAATTGAAAAATATGTTTTTGGAGACCCTATTTAGTTGAAACAAATTTTATTTTGTGTCTCAAGAACTAAAACAGAACAGGACAATGGCTCTAATTCTGTTTTAAGTCTCAAATTCCTAAAAGTTAGGATATATAAGAAAAAGAGATTTGTCTTGTGTCTGTTTGTCTTGCTGTTCATTTCAAATATTGTTCTAGAGAAAAGAATATTAATTCCCAGAGATAGAAATTCTGTCTTTCAAAGCAATTACTCATTTCTTCTCCATTGAGATCTCATAATTAAATGATATTATAAAATTTATATAATCTATTTTCACATAAGACTTGAGTTCCATTTTTCAGAATATCTAACCAACATCCTGATAGATGAAAAATAATTTAGATCAACTGTGTTATATGGCTAAGGTTTACCAATTCAGTATCCTACTATTTAAATATAGAATTCAATGTGGATAGAAGTGATGAGCTTTAAGTGGAAAAAAAAAAAAAGGCCCATAATGGATTAGGTCTGGTAGAGTCTTTTTCTCATGAGTGAAGAGTCTAATGTAATATAAGCACTCATGAGTAATCAGTGTCTTCTGATGAGTGAATTGAAATGTCATAGCAGAAGTAATCCACTATATATTCTATTAAGAATTTTTGTGGGTAGATTTAAATTCATTTTCTGACTCATTTAATATATTTAATCAAAACAAAATCTAAGATGCATGAAAAAATCGATTTGTGTTGTAAGAGCTTTACCCCAATAGATGTACTCAGTTCTATTTTTTTCTTTTCCTGATCATTTGGCTGGCCTCTCATTGGTATCATCATTCTTTACAAGTTTGTTGCCAGTTTTTGCCAAAAGCCATACAGCTAGATACATCATACATTTCCAACAGTATTATACTATTGTATGCACACTAGAAATATCCCAGTGTTTTTACTGACTCTGATCAGTTGTGTCCTTGACATGATTTGTTACATTCCACAGATGAGCCTTAATCTTACAAAACTGAATTTTCCAAGAAATAGTCAATTAGAAATATGTATGGCTATTTAATTAACTTCTGTTGTGCTCTTAACATATAAGACCTCAGGCTTATACTATCAACCTTATGAGAATATAATTTCTGAGAGTATTTTGACACCACTGGGTTAGTGATGAACAAGGAGGGAGTGTTTAATAACAATCACCACATTAAAGTCATCATTGCCATCACTATTGCCTATGGAAAACTGAGATTCAACTAAATTCCCTTGAATAAAAAACAAAAAAACAAACAAACAAAAAAACTACTGCTTCTAAAAGTTCTTGATTATATACTTTAATTTAGAACACTAATTTATTTCCTTAACCAATCATTTTGTTCAAACAAATATCCTCTTCTCCCAAAATGACAAAACTTTTGTAGCTTGCAAAATTCTTATTTTCTGTTTGCAGTTATTTATATATATGAAAACCAGTTGAATTCCACAATTTTTCAGATTATTTCTGGAGCTAATATTTGATAATTTATAAATTAAAATAAACAGGTGCAGAAATGTTTTATATATTGGCCAATTTTGTTTTTATATGCATAGATAATTTTTAAAACAACTGGCCAATGGCTTTGAGTGTGTTTTGATCTCGCTTTTATATATCATTCAGGTATTATTTATAAATGATGAGTCTTTTTCTCATGAGTGAAGCGTCTAATGTAATATAAGCACTCATGAGTATCAACCTTTACCTGTATTGTTTGGAATAATTTTATCAATACAATTTTATACATGCCTTGGGAGGAAGGGGGAAAATAAAACAAACCTACATTCCTCTCTCTAACCCAAGTCACAAAAAATGTGAATAAGTCCTTCTTTGTCTTACCTTTCAATTCACACATATACAAATATGGAAGTAGTAATAGTTTACATAGTAAAAGAGAAAGCTATATCTCTTTTTTAGATTTTTGTGTGAGTGTTACTTAGATAAGTCAGATCATTTTAGTTCTTGGGCCATAAAATATAAGATAGAAAGATCCCTCTTACAAGCTGACTGCAAATTTTCATAGCTTAAAACTTCGCTGACTTGAGTGAAAAGTACACATTTTTTGTTGTTGTTGTTACTTTGATGAGTAAAAATGTCTACATTGAGGAAAGAAAAAGAAAAAATAGTCCTTCCTCTAGCATGAGAGTGAAATAGAAAACTTCACACCACAATTAAATCAGCCAGTTACTTATGAAAATAATTCAACACACGCACATTTTTAAAATTCAGAAATCTTAATTATCACTAAATCTATAAATCTGTGACCTTACTTCACTTGCCTAATGGTTTTTAGAGTTGTGTTTAGTTTCACCACTATAGTACAAAACTTAACTTCATTTTTAAAAAGGTGTCATTGGAACCTAGCAGCTGTTTTCCATAAAAGAAGAGCCCTGTCTGTGAAAAGGGTGCGGCCTACTCCACCATTCATCATCAGATAAAGATTAGAGGAACAAGAGAAAGCATAAGACGACAAATGTTACTCTAAGAAACAATTTTTACTTGGACCAGTCAAGATAGGATAGGAATTCTCTGGTAGCAATCCAGATATTTCAGTGGCTTTAAAATAAAAAGGTCTATCACTCCTTGGATTTGGTGCCTATTACAGTTGGGCTGAAGCCTTGCTTACACATGAATATCAACCTTTCTTCAGGATCTGAGGTGAGGGGATATTGACACTCTTGTGATGGGGAGAGAGGGAAAAGAAGAGCTGGAAAACTTTTCAGCAACCTAAATCCTTCATCCTGTAGTAAAACATGCCATAGTCTTTCACAATTCATAGTCTCCAGAATGTCATATGGCCACCTAGAATCCCAAAGTCAGAATTCCTCTGGAAGAAAGCATAACGGCAGACATTCAGCAAGTACTGATAATTATTGTACAGACACAAACTAGAAATCCATGACTCAAGTCCAGGTACAAATCCAAGACACAAGTCAAGATAGACTCCATTGCTATCAACCTTTCTAATTCTGCATGATGGCTTACTCCTTATTTTACATATATACTGTTTTAGAAACTGTGTCAAGCATAAGTCTCTTTCTCTATTAGCAGAATTTTCTCCTATGTGTTATTGATGCATTTTTGTTTTAAGGTGTTTCATCTTGGGTCAAAACAAACACTGGTGAATCTGTCATTAGTCACTAATTCTAGTAATGATGGCATTGATTCAACAGGATTAAGATTTATGCATGACAATCTGCCTGACAGGTAGTTCAGGGAGATTTTTTTAAAATTCCCTGAGACATACAGTTTTTTTGTGTTTTTCATGTCATTTTATAGGTATTAGAGAGAATAGACTGTAAATCAGAATCATAACATAGGGTTGGCAGGGAACTGTCAAGAAATATCATCTATTTCTCACATTTTTATAAGATTCCATATAAGGAAATACATATCAACTACTTAGATTGGGAAGTCAGATACAAGAATTTTTTCAAGCTGTTTTAATCAATTAATTGGAGACTACTGTAGGGATGTGAATGGGGTTGGTTTTATAGAAATAAGTCTGCTTTATGGCCTTTCTATGCAGCTAAATGTCAGCAGAATATTTTCTCTTTTACAACAGTTTGCAAAGAATCAACTCAGAAGTTTTAAATTTATCTTATTAGCCAAATAATTATTTTGTATTTTCATGGATATACTGAATAATAACAGCAATAAGAAAAGAATGTGGTGTAGGGAGAAGAGTTCTGGACCATGTCACTGTGGTGATTTCTGAAGCTGACTTACTCTGTCTAAAGCCTCAGTTTCCTTGTTTATACAATAAAGAAAAAAAAATTGACCTTTCACAAACTAATGAAATGAACTTGGAACTACACAACGGTCTTATTTGCAGAACAGGCTCAGCATAACTACGTGAATAGAAGCATCATAACTGTGACTGTATATAAAAAAAGCACAGATTTTAAATGGAAATTAAATTTCATTATTCAGACTCCATTGATTTTATCTGATCAAACTGCTCACGTATTTGAGTTGCAAGGTCTCAGGGTGAATGACATTCTGTGATGAATTCCAACAAGTCTGTGCTTTACCTAATCAAATTTTACAGTGTTGGCCCAAACAGTAAAAGCGTGTGAAGTTGATTTGTTCTTCTCTCCTTATCTCTGAGATGCTTAATCGAATAAAATAATAAAATTTAAGAGCTAGAAGTGACTTTAGGTTTATATCCTCCAATCCTTTCCCTTACTTTTTTTTTTTAAATGGGGCTTCTCTCATTGAGGCACTTTATTCAACTTCTAGTAAAAAAAAAATTCCAAAAGTTAATGTCATATTTACATTATGAGTTTATCCATGTCATGTTTTTGCAAGTTTCTTGGCTTTCCTCTCATTGTGGTCATGTTTGCAAGGTCTGTGTAGCATCTTATTTATAGAATAATAAAATGATAAAAAGCAAAAGGGTAAGTGGCTGTGAATCTGTCCCCTCTTTTAAAAAGCCACTGTTTCTAGCTTAGCTTCCTCTCCAGGGTTTTATCACAGAGCCCCCACATCATAAGGAAGGCTGGGCAATGTAGTTTTGTGACTGGTACTTCTATTGCTTTTTATTGTTGTTATGTCAGCAAACCAGTTAGCCAGAGATGATATTAATTAAAAGCCCATGTTCTTGAATAAAAATTAATTAAGTTCAAACCAGTATTTCATCATTTGCATAAAATATGTAACATCTTTAAACCTCAGGGTTCTCCTGTATGAATTAAGGATGAAACTTATCTCACAAGGTGGAATACTAAGTTAGATAATACATGAAAAGAGCCATGTCCACACCATGCCTGGGACATAGTAATTTCCCTGTTGGTTGTAAGCACTGTCCCCAGACAGTCAATGATCTTTCTACCACTTGTGATTAAGAAATCAAGAATGATTGACATTTTATCTAAGTCCATGTCAAAATGACATTACTCCACTTTAGGTCATGAGCATTGCCCTCCTGCTTTTCAGGTTCTTCTCTCAGATGACATTGTCTATTATTCATCTTCTATCATCTCTGCATTTTTCATTTAAATTTGGCAGATTCATCTTCTAGAGACATAGCCAAGTCAAGGATTTTGATTTCTGTTACTCAATAATATAGTAACTCTTTCTGTTTTTTATTTTAAATGGAAAATGTTCTTGCTGTGTTGATAAGAGGGACAATGGCCAAGTCCATTTTATGGTTAAAAGGAATAATTACTTTTTAAAATTCTATATTTTGAAATTCTCCATGACTAGAAATATTTTATTACAATGATTTCCATTATAGACCCAGTATGCCTATAGAAATCTCCTACATGTTTGTCTTTGGACATACTTGGAGCTTTTGGAAACTGATAAACTAATTTCCCATGATGATTCACAACAAACACTGAATATCTAAGTAGTCTAATCTTTGGTCATTATTTCTCCACTTAAGGCAAAGTGGCTGGAAAGTTTATACTATGACTGGCTATACTACAGATAAGACAGCTTTAATTGAAACCTCTACAGAGGAAAGGAAAACAGAAATGATTTACTTGTATCTTTTTCCATTATCAATAATGCCTGGGGCCAACAGAGTGGTAGTGAATGACAGTATTGATCATGGCTTTTTTACTTTCATGTGCAATTTCAATATGAAATTATTTAAATCATTATCGGGGTATATTATAATGTCTGCATTATCCAAGTATAAATGAAATAGATTTAATTGCAAGTCAAGTGCCTTTTTTATTCACCCATTTATATTTTTCAAAGGCACTTAGAAAATATACTGAGAATGTTGCTTATCCTGTTGCTTAACAATTCCTGTGGTTGTTCAGTCTGCCCCCAAGTGGTGGAGAGCCTAAGATTCCAAAAAGATAATGGTGTGATCAGTCAATAACCTATTGCTGCAATCGTTTGGCTGACTGATTTTTGTTGCTATGCCTCAGCTGAATAATTCAGAATTTATTATGTATAACATATGAGAGCATCTACTCAAATCATAGCAGTGTGATAATTCTTGAAAGTGTGGCCATGTATTATAAATTCAATACACTAAGTAAATAAACTTTAAGATATACCATCACCGTTTGTGAGATGTATTTCCAAAGGTTACTTTGGGGTTCAGTCTCCTCATCTTCCTTCCCTGCCTGTATTAAAGAAACACTTCTCACCATGGACTTACACCCAAAGAGAGTTTTCCTGAAGATTTTTGGCAGTTGCTAGCTAGTGTGGTTGAGTTTTAATATTTCAATGGGATGCAGAACTCTTGCTGCTTTTAAGCTCTCGCTCTCTCTTGTCTCATTTTTAAACATGGCCTTTGGGGAATGGCAGTGATTGTGACAGATGGTAAAGGAATAAGATTGCACTATGTTGCTGCTTCTGCCTTTGCCTCTTGATCTCTTTCCACTTTCTCAAGGCAAATTATAGATTTCCTTTTGCCTCTAGAGGGACGCAAATTGCAGTTGCCAGTTATATGGTTCTTTGTTTCTAGCTCTTAGGAAAAAAAAAGAGGGCCCTTATTTAATTAAATATTTTCATTATATTTATTGTTGATGAAAGGTACTGATTAATATGTTGACCAGATACCTGAATGGACAAGAGAGGTGGTGACTTGTTGAATTACAGGTCAAAAACTAGTGTTTCTTTTTTGTTGCATTTGAAAGTAGCTTCCCTCTTGTGGCCAAAAATGGTATTTCACTTTCAGATTATAATCTAAACATTTTATAAACATCCTTTCATTATCTTTTAAAAATTTATCTGATATATGTAAATTAAATATTACAAACATTAATGAATGTGTCTTTCAACTAGAATGGTATACACTAAATAGTGTAGAAATCTTGTCAGTATTAAATTTATAATTTTGGATATGAAAAAGTAGGCAAGTTGCTTTAGTGTGTATTTTATCCTCCAATGAAAGCCAAAATTCCAAATGAAAGAATTCCAGGGATTAACTAGATAACTCATAAATGGGTCTGGATTTTTTTGTAAAAAAAAAATTTATGGGAAGGAATTAAAAAGTAAAAATATAAATGTAGTTGTGGGTATAGTGTTTATACTTTGTATACATAGAAATATTTAAGAAAGAAAAAAATTAGAATCAGTAGATAGTTAAAATTCAAAAACTTAAATTTAAATGGCATTACAGGTGAATTAATTTTATTTTAATTTGAGTTTATTTGTTCACATTCATTTATCAACTTGGAAAGTATTTAAGCAATACCAAGATTGTGCTAGACTTTAAATAATGTATAAGACATCCAAAGACAAACCAGACATGCTAAAGGCAAGAAGCAGCCAATAAAGCAATGGAATAAGCACTAATAAAAATATGTGTGAAGAAGTAGGGAACGCACCAAGCACAGAGTGGCCCTCTGTCCGGAAGTTTTGGAGAGGTTGCTCAAGTCCATAGGAGTTGGTGTAGAAGATCAAGAGTTAGGGCCCAGTTCACAGGATTACCACACAGGTAGCACTTTGTGAAGTGACTCTGAACAATTGGGAGAAAATGGGGCTTTAAAGGTAGAAGATTTATTTGGGAAGAACTGAGGAGACCTTATTGCTTACTGATTTTTCCTGCAGCAAACCCTAAGCAGACACTACAATAAATTAAGAAAAGAGAAAAAAAAAACTCTAGGTCACACATGTGAATATGGATGATCTTCAAAAAATAATAAATTTATTTGTATGATGCTAGGTATTCTGGAATTATCAAATGAAACCTAATTTAGTGCTATAATTTGATTTGGGCACTCTTTTGTTACCTTGAAGGAGTTGTGTAATATGGAGATGCTTCCATTTCAGTTTTGCTGAGAAAATGTTTCAACTCAGATCATGGTGATGGGAGGTTTCTGGTTTCATCCTGAAGTCCAGTGGAAGTTGTCACTGCTAATTGGAAGTCATATTTCTCTAACATAGTGCTTAAGAAATTTGGGGGGGCTGGAGTTGTGGCTCAAGCAGTAGCGCGCTCACCTGGCATGCGTGGGATGCTGGGTTTGATCCTCAGTACCACATAAAAATAAAATAAAGATTTTTGTATCCACCGAAAACTAAAAAAAAAAAAAAAATATTAAAAAATTCTCTCTCTCTCTCTCTCTCTCTCTCTCTCTCTCTCTCTCTCTCAAAAAAAAAAAAAAAGAAATTTTTGGTGGCAAGATTTTACAGTGATTTAAAGAACTATGAAACACTGATAGCAAGATCAGGACCCAATTTGGCAAACTGATAATAAAGACCTCAGTGACCATAAGCCAGGATATGGGAGAGAAGCTGACGGTTGTTGATATGCTATCTGTAGGTGGTTAGATTGGCTATATTTTTTATTTTATTTCATTTTTAATGGATAACGAATAATTGTTTGCATTTATGGGATCCAAAGTGATATGATGATACATTTATACACTATGGAATTATCAAATCAGAGTAAATGGAATATTCATTATATCAAATATTTTTTTATTTCTCTGTGATTCAAAATCTTTCCTTTTAGCTTTTTTAATATATGTAATACATTGTTACTAGCTATGGTCAACTTATTGTGCAATCCAACAGAGACCTTATTGCTCCTAACTGAAATGTTCTACCTCTTATCTAATGTCTCCCCTCTCCCTGTCCACCTCTGCCCAGACCCCCAGCCTCTGGTACTCACCAGGCCTCTTCCTACTTCCATGAGTACAACTGTTGTAGAATCCACATATAGGCAAGATTATCCAGTATTTTTCAATGTAGATTGGTTGTTTTTTTATGCATATTCTATAGATATCTTCAAATTTGAATGTTATAGTCTTTAAGGTATTTATTATGAAACATAATTACAGATATAAAGGTATAACAATATGTTATATATAACACGTATATATAATATATACATAAATATAGCATGAGGTATGTATTTTTGCTATGTATGTTTAAATTGCAATTATTAAAAAAATATAATTACTTATATCAAATGGTATTTAATCCCCCATGTCCCTATCCTGGATGTCAGCCATGTTCACCCTCTACCTCACTTACCCCAGGATCCTGCTGCCTAAGATTATGACCTTCATGCCCAAAGCACAGTAACCCTCAGGCTGTTGAGTTTTTACTCCAACTCCTGAGTTGGGATTAGTTTATATTTTGTCTCTGTTATCTCAAGCCCCTGATGTCAAGTATAAGATGAGATCAAGTACATAGTTTGAGGAGCTACCCCATGCTAATGGAATAATACATGCATATTTTTTTCATCTTTGCCTTCTTCCAAAATTAAACAAAAGGGGTAGTTTTTCTATAGAAAATAAACCATTTGATTGACAAAATTCATGTTACAACTTTGAAATCTCTTAATTATGCAGTGTACATGTCCTTAACACTACTTGTTATGGAGGTCAACTAATACCTGATACATATTTGCAATACTGATAAATTTCCTAGATCATTGAGCTATGTTATTCTTTAGTCTGTTTTTATAGATGAAACTCCTGAAGACGATTATAAAATTCCTAGTTTTACCCCCCCCACACACACACACACATGCTTTCATTCTTGAAAGACTTGTGTCAGACAAAAGTATTGTTAGTAAGCTTGGAAATCACTTGGCATTTTTGAGATTTGCCAAACAGCTTGAGATATTTTAAGGTATTTTTTTTTCAATCAAATCCCAACCATGTTTAGGTCAATTTTTATAACCATGTGTAATTTCAAGGAAATTTAACCCATATGTTTGTTTCTGTTACTGTATATTCATATTGATTTATAGCACAGATGTAAGTTTTCTCTTCAACACTGGTGTATGAACAGGGTGGGAGAAACTTGCAATTTGCTCTCAGGAAAGTCTGCAGTAAGACTCAAGATTAATGACTGTAGACTGTACCCCAGTTCTAATCTCAACACACTCTTCATGATAAAAGTCCCAAGGGACAGTCTGTTAGCGTTTGCAAAGGTTGAGATGCAGGTACTATACTATATGTTGATGGATGTGTGTTCCTTACACAGACTAAAAAACATGGCACTTCAGTTGGTGACTGCACGGTGCCATGAGATTGAAGCTCTTAAGTGCCACTAAAGGTCTTTGCCAACTGTAATGAAAAACTGGGTCTAAGAGAAATATACTTACTAGCAAAATAAGACTGAGTACTGCCAACATATTTTATTATTTTTTGTGGCCTAGAGCAAGGAAGTGGGCTGCTTGCTCAGAAAGTTGAAACACAAGTTAGAATACCACCATACTTTATAGGGACAGCAAAAAATGAATCTTTTAAACCAGCATATGTATTGCCCAGACGATGTTTTCTAAATTAAAAACAAATAAAATATCACTATGAAGATCCTGTGCCACTTAAGAAATAAGAGATATTTCCATGGCAGAGATGCTGGGGGTGAGAATGGACAATACAGGATACCAGAGGAAGGAAATTAAAAGTTATGATATAAGAGGGTCCTTGTGAGTAACTATCAGCAAGAGTATTTAAGAAGAAATCATTTATAGGCATTGCCTGTGAATGCAAACTAAAAGTCAGTTATCACATGTATAATGAAGTTTAATGCCACACTAATGCTTAGAATATTCTGAGAGAAAATATGCCTTCTGGTACTAAATGTTTTGCCTACAAATAGAGGAAAGAAAATAAATCTACCTACAGGAGAGAGAAATCTCAGTGGTAAAAGAAGTCAAACAACTTCTTGAAGTCTAGGAGCCACCTTATCTGTTCTGACTCAGGGTTAGGGGCCACATAACATTTTTATGAATGTTATCTCACAGAATGTTAGTTATACCAGGGCAAATGCAACTGGGGATTTGGCAACCTTGCCACATTTTGACTGGACTGACATTTCCTTTGCAGTAACAAGCTGCTACTGTCTGGTGCCATGGGGGCCCTTGGGCTTGATTTAGGACTGCTGACATTGACTGCTTGTTATTTCATATCTTAGAGCTGTCAGGAGGCAACTGATGTCAGCATAAAATTATTTGATAGCTCTACATCTTGGGCAAAATGTGAATCAATGGATGTCTATAAACTAGCCATCAAAGTCTCAGATTTGAGCATGGTGATAACTGAGACTATAAACTCACTTGGTTAATTGGTGAGTATTCCTTTATTTGAAATTGGGTTCATAGAAATGTGATTGAAACTACCTATTGGACCCTTATTAGTAGCTCTCATTAGGCTACATGCTCATGAAATCCTAACAGCGATATTAAATAGTACTATTTTAATCCTCATTTGACAGAACATAATATGTTCTTAGAAGGTGGTAGAAGTAGCATTCAAATGCAAACAACCTGGTTTGAAGTCCTGTGCTTTTTCCTTCTGTTTACAGTTTCTTCATGGAGCTGAAGATTCTACATTGATGTAATTTTTTTATTGAACCATTGTTGATTTTTCTTTTAGTTTTAATTCAAGAAAATAGCTTACAGCCGGTATTATCTAATAGTTAATGAAAACTGGAATTTTATCATGCCCCTTGCTTCTGGATAAGCAGGTATCTACTGGAATGATTGTTATCATAAAAGGAATTTTTAGTGACCAATTCTCTCATTATCATACTTACTAACATGTTTTTTAGACAATACACTGAAAATTTTTAGAATAGTAAATACACATAGGGAAGTCTTAATAATTTAAGGAATAAAGAATTTCAGAATCTCAGAAGTTTGCAAAGTAATAATTACCTGATTTTTGAATTGTTTAAAATTGTTGTAAATTGTTTAAAATTTTAAATGATGTTTAAATTGCTTACCTCTGATATTTCCTGATTAACATGAACAATGGCAGATGACAATTATTTCTAGACTGTGTATGTGTGTTTCTTTCTTTCTTTCTTTCTTTTTTCTTTTTTTTCCAACAAAGTCACAAAGATCTAGGGGAATTCTGACTCTCTAATTCTAGTTCAGTATATAGCAATTGAAAGCATTTAGTTGTGATTAAAACAGATTGGAGGAGATAATCCTTCTGAGAAAGCAGCTTCAAGTAGCTTAGCAGAGCTTCTTCAGGGCTAAGAGCTAACATAACACAAGCTAATTCCTGCAAAGTCTCCCTAGTGGTGTTGTAGCGATACTCCTCATCTGCTGTTTTTCCTCCTTATTTGGTTCTATTTGAGTTCCTCTCAATGTGAATTCTACTTTCAAAAATTTCTTACTCTTTTTGTTTTCTAAGAACCAACATTTAGCTTTTTGCTTAAAGAAATACAATGAAATGCAATTTATATCAGAAAGGAACAAAGTACAGGGTGTTCCCAATTTGCAACTGAATGATATTATAAAAGTCCATGGCTAAGTCATCCACATTATATAATTTGGATGTGATTTATCGTAGTAGAAGCACTGTTCTATAAGAAGTTTAGGTTTCTTGGCCAACCCTAAGAAACTTATTTAACTGGCATTACTGAATATACTATAAGAAGTACTATTAAAATATCTTACCTCTGTTTTTAATTAACAGTCTCTAAAATACTTCTAATTCATGTCTGGATATAACAATGGGAAGAAAAACACCTTTTTTATTTTTCCCCTTTAGAATGCCGACAGATTCATTTCAGTCAACAGTGTGTGAATCCTAGGATCAGAGAGCCAGGAAGTTTGTACTTTCTGGGGATCATGTGCAGCACATAGATATAGAATAAGATATAGGCTAAGGTTATACCCATACCACAACCCCTTTGTAGTTTTTTTTTTTTCTTTTTTTTTTTAATTTGAGAGGGCGGGTACCAGGCATTGAACTCAAGGCCACTCAACCACTGAGCCACATCCTCAGCCCTATTTTGTATTTTATTTATTTAGAGAGTCTTGCTGAGTTGCTTAGCACCTCGCTTTTGCTGAGGCTGGCTTTGAACTTGTGATCTTGCAGTCTCAGCCTTCTAAGCCACTGGGATTGTAGGCATGCACCACCTTGCTGGCCCTTCTGTATAAGAAGCACATTTGTGACAGGGAAGAATGAAGAGACTTGTAGTGGTCCCATCTATGAAAGACTAAAAAAAAAAAAAAAAGGAGAAAATGAGAAGGAACAATACACAAAACATAATACACAAGAATACACAAAGAAGCAAACTCTTTAGCCAAATTCATCTGAGTGTAACACAGTACAGAAGCACTGTGTTCTCAGCTATTGGATGTATAACGAGTAATGACATTTCTAAAAGTATCCCAAAGGGCTATCCCTAACTGTTGTATTACAAGATTGAAAATACTCCTGTTGCACTACCACATTCTACTCCTTCCTCAATTCTCTAATACTTGTTCTCCCCCCCCACACACACACACTTCCCCAGCAGCTAAAATTGCTATAAACAACCTCTTCTCAGGCACACACGTAACTCAGTGAGGAGGCAGGCACATAGTAGGTTACTATGAGAACCCATTAGTTAAGTGATTAACCAAATGGTACCACAGAGCTTATTAATAAAATTTAGGTCACAGTTTAAAGAGAATTAATATTTGAAGACATAAAACACGGTTCACTATGTAAATTTTTGTATGCTTGAGCAACAAGGTACAATCTAATATCCTAAAGAATGTTATTAGCAAGTGAGAATTTATTGACTGCCAGCATCTAACCAAATCTAAAGTTTCAATATAGCTTTTTTATATGTAGATAGCCTGCCAACCTGCCATCATTTTTCACATATGCCCTTGTGCTGTGCTATGTGGTGACTGATCTGCTGTTTAATTTATAGTAATGATGATAGACTGAAATTAATAATAATGGCATATGTTAAAAATGTAACAGGGCACCTCAATGCAATAAAAGAAATAGAAATATAGTTTACTTTAGAACCTTTTAACATTGCAATGCCCCTGTTAACATGGCACAATACTATATACTCTGAAGAAAGAGAGAGAGAGAGAGAGAGAGAGAGAGAGAGAGAGAGAGAGAGAGAGAGAGAGAGAGAGAGAGGCAGGCATAAAAATAACTGTAAAGTGTTATTCCCACATGCTGTTCTTGGTCTTGGCATGCCTGTTTTCTCCACATTTTCCAAAAATGACAAGAATGCATCCCATCTGATTCATCCTGTGAAAAATTTAAAAGCATATTTGAAAACACAAAATACTGTTTTCATAAACTGCTGAAATCTGTGATAGTTTGGCAGTAATCACAGGAACAATGCAGGAACTCAACTCTTTATTTTTTCCTTCCATGTATTCTCTCGTCAAACCCACTGAATTCCCTGTGCTGTATTGCTTTCTGATGTGCTGATCCAAGTCTTCATGAAACATCCATGTTAGGGTATAAACAAGGTTTAGGGGTTCGATTTTTCCCTATTAATTCATGATCTAAGTCTGATATTCATGGGTGGTCTTTCAAGGATAAAAATAAATAATCTGAATCTAATTTAACATTCTGTGAATTAGAAACAAAGCTTTTACGGAAATCAGGAATGATGGGATGGGCAATTCCAGATGTAAAATTTTTTAGACTGATAAACTTGGATAAAATTCTGTTGAGGTTAGAAGAGGCAAAACTCTGAGGATGTCTGTTTCTATTTTTATTCTCCTTTTTAGTCCTTGGGAATTGGAGACCCACTCCTCACCTGCGTGGCAAAACATAATCAGAGCTCCTGATCTCATGTCCAGGCTAATGGAATAACACTATATCTCTTGTTTACACAGATTCCTTTACACCGAGTGATCCCATACCATTTATGAATCATAAATATCTACCTGGCTGCCAATAAGAATAGTAGAAAGCAATTAGAAAAGCAAGAACTCAGTGTAGTGAATGTGATATTATTATGATTTCTTTAGCCATTTTTTGCTGGTGTATTTACCGTAATTTTGACTCCCTGCTGCCCTGTGGCTCTCATTGGTTCTTTACATTCCACAATGCTTAAGAGATGTGCATTAGTCTAATTTGTAACCAATCTAAGGAGACAGGAGACCCCAGGATTTTTTTTTGTGTGTGTGTCCTGTCTCTGCTCTTCAGTGTCACATGAGGCAGTCACAATGACGGAAGCAATGTTCACTGCACTGACCATGTGAACTCATTTAATCTGGGCAGTATTGAAGTTTGGGGTTAGGAAGAAGATGATAATAGAGATGACAGAATCTCACTGAGAACAGAGTGTGAATCACCAAGTTAGTGATTTTGCGACTTTTTAAAATCATTTGATCCTCTCAATATAAACTGAACTGTTTACTCCTCCACACTCCTTTGACAATCAAGTGCAAGGCATAAAACTGGCTATTAATTCTTAATTTGTTTTTATACCAAGTCAGAGGACAATTTAGAATGCAGTATGCTTTATATCTATTGGTCACTTGATGTGGTGTTAAGTATCATATTTATTTGTGAGTGGTGGTTGAGTTCAGGGTGCTTGGTAAAGAAGTATGTCCAGGCAAATCAATAGAGAAGGACAGTTATGAAATTCAAAGATCAACTTGGAGTATGGCACTCAGAGTGCAGAGTAAAGAATAAAAAATGGAGTTAGGTCATAAAGAATCTTAAAAAGCAGTAAAAAAATGAAATTTCATCTGATCACATATTGCATGCTTATTTTTCATTGAGATATATTACTGAACACTGCTTATACCTTTTCAAAAACATTCTTGGTTTGTTTAGTAAAGTACTAGTGTTATATGTGTGTGTGTGTGTGTGTGTGTGTGTGTGTGTGTGTGTGTTTTAAGTGTTGAGGATTCCAAATTTCCACAATAAACTAACAGCCAGATGAAATTGTTTATCAGTATTTGATTGATTGATTCATCCCTTTTTAAAGAAAAGATAAATCATAGAGTATTCTTCATGATCAGATTGTATCATATAGTCTGAAAGTTAGCTGTGTTTTCCATCATTTGAGGGCTTGCTTTTGAATCTGACAAGAAAAGAGCCTCAGGGCAGCAGAAATACACATTCTCTAATCTAGATTTTAAAATGTACACCAGACATTTAGGATATGACAGAAAAATATTAAACCCATTAATATGGTAATTACCTTGAGTGTTTCTTTATTCCCCACCCCCTTCACTGATTGCTGCAGAAACTACTCAAAAATACAAACTTTTGCATTTAGTAAAAGCACCAGCATCTGTGTCTGAATTCATAAAGGCCATTTTAGGAACCAGGCAATTTCTGTTTACAGCCCAGTGCCTTGGGGAGACTGTTTAATGAGGAGAGGTGAAGCCTTTTACAGTTTATTGTTGATGACATTTTGAGGACACTTGCAGTTGGGTAGACTGAAGAACAGTAAAGCTGGGTATTTTCTTGGATGTGGTTTCCGTGTCCCAGGGTGTTGTATCAAATTTTATTAGTAATCAAATTTCTACTTGCTGGCAAAAAAACAAAGAAGAACGAAACAAATGAAAACGTTTTTAGCAACTAAATTTCATATATTTAAGGCAAGGGGAAAAATTGCAAATCAAATGTCTTGATTTTCTGAGGGTCAAGGACTCTTAATTTTATTAGTCATTCAATTGAACTGATGGTTGCTACCACTTGGCTGTTTTTCTGGTTAGACACAATATTGGCATAACTGTTTATATTGTTTGTTGGTTGTATTTAAACACTCTGAAATAGCTTCAGACAATTCTACCACAGAATTAAATGGGCATTTCTATTCAGATAACAACTCCCACAATGTATATTTATTTATTTATTTATTTATTTTTGAGAGAGAG
Source organism: Spermophilus citellus (assembly GCF_964194105.1). Classification (NCBI taxonomy): domain Eukaryota; kingdom Metazoa; phylum Chordata; class Mammalia; order Rodentia; family Sciuridae; genus Spermophilus; species Spermophilus citellus. The sequence goes on along the minus strand of NC_138188.1, from coordinate 136,295,545 downwards.
AGAGAGAGAGAGAGAGAGAGAGAGAGAGAGAGTGTGTGTTTTAATATTTATTTTTTAGTTTTCAGCGGACACAACATCTTTGTTTGTATGTGGTGCTGAGGATCGAACCCGGGCCGCACGCTTGCCAGGCGAGCGTGCTACCGCTTAAGCCACATCCCCAGCTCCACAATGTATATTTATACATTCATATGCATGATAAATTTTCAGATTCATTGCCTGATATTTTTAACATGAAAAAGTCAGGTGTTACATTTTTTCCTGTTTTTGTTTCACCCCTTGAGATTTTTGGGACCAACTCGTAGTTATAAAAAATTATAGGAATATGGCAGAAAGATATGGAAGAAGATGAACCAGTTTTGTCTACAATGGAAGGCCAAAGTTGTTGTGGCTTCTTGATCTTGTCTAGCAATCTTTTACCTGGGTACCTTTTCCAGGAGGGGCTGTTATGGAATATGTGCTTAAAATGTCTGGAATTGAACTCTGTGGCCTTGAATATGACCCCATGAATTTCTTAGTGTATATTCTTGATATAATTAGGTATCCTCACCAAGTCTTATACATACCTACCTACTTATACCTTCTTGAGCTATCATAATGATAAATAGAGATGGATGTTATAGTTTTGACATGTGGTATCCCCCAAAAGCTCATGTGTAACACAATGAAAAATTGTTCAGAGGTAAAAATGATTGGGTTATAAGAGCCTTAACTCAATCAGTGAATTAATCCCTGATAGGGATTAACTGAGTAGTAACTGAGGGTTGGCAGGATGTGGCTGGAGGACTTGAGTCATTAGGGACATGACTTTGGGCTATATATTTTATCCCTGGAGCATGAAGCTGTCTCTCTTGGCTTTATGGCACCATGTTCCAGCTGTTTTCCTCCAGCACATTCTTCCACCATGATATTCTACCTCATGTCAGGCACAGAGCAATAAGAGTTGGCCATCTATGGACTGAGACCTCTGAAACTGTGAGCCCCAAATAAACTTTTCCTTTGCTAAATTTGTTCTTGTCAGGTCTTTTGATCATAAAAACAAAAAATCTGACTAAACAGAAATCCTTATAAATACCTTAGCTCTCAGGTAGAGCACAAAATCATGATTAATCAGTATTAGGTGCTAGTGTGAATATTAGTATTTGTACAGTTTTATCATCTGAGATACTGAATACTAGATCACAACAGAGAGAGATTAGAGAGTCTTAGCACAAACTCATCTGGATCGTGGAAAAGTTCTGAATCCCTTCCTCACCTGAATCAGGAAGTTTGTCTGATGATTCTCTCTTTTCCACTTGTGGTTGACATGGGTGATAGCTCCTAAAGTTTTTCTCCTGATCTCCTTTCCTTAATCTGTGCAGATAACTCTCTTTCCCTAGAAGGGGTTATTTGACAGGTTACAGTGCATATGATTAGGGTTATATGCCAGCTTAAGTCAGTTTATTATAACAGAGTCTGTTGAGGCTTCATTATATCCCAGCCTTAGCCATTTTATTAACAATGAAGAGATTATAGCGGTATATTAGTTCACTCAATCATGAAATCTTAAGACAGTGTCACAGAAACCTTAATTAAACATGGCTCTTCCTAAATTTCCATTGCCATTTCTTCACTGTATTTATGATTTCACTTTTACAAGGGATGCTTTCTGATCCTATGCAATTGAAATGCTAAAGAACGCTAGATTGTAGTTTTATTAGATTGAGCATTATGAAGAAAATGCCAAGTATAGTAGTTTTAAGTGAAAGCATCTATATGAACTAAAACCTATACCCCCATTTTTTGCCACAGGCCAGTGATTTGAATTTTAGTGAATTTGTATATGAAGAGAATTGGATTTGTTATTATAATAAACACAAGCCATTGCCCACATGACTCCTGAAAGTAAACCTGGCAGTCAGTTTTCTCCTATGTATTCTCAATCTACCACCACATATGCTAAACTTTTGGAAATATGTGTCCACTAAGTTGTTATAACCATCTGCAATCAAATGTGCTATGCAAAACAAAGACTAATTTATATGACTATTTGCTTGTTTCAATAATGAAAATCATCACATTATGTTTTTCAGAGTAATTACCCATAGCTTGGGATAAACTTGGCATTTTTTAGAAGTAAAATGTGCACTTTGGGCCCAATTTCTTCTGAAATAGAGATGGAAAGTGAATTAATCTAGCATAGGAAGGCAAACCAGCAAGCTTCCTTGATTAGAGCGTTAATCCCAAGGGTTTCACTGATAATTCCATCCAGATTTTGTAATGTTCTGTTTAAAAAGGCATAATCTAGCACCCATTCCTCCAGCTACACCTTTTTGATAGGGTGACTAATCCTAATAAAAATAGCAGGGACTTTTTAACTGATGCCTAGATTCCACCCTGAAGAAATGAAAGTTTTGATTGATAAGTAGGAAGTGAGAGTTTCAGAACTTTCTGTTGTACTTAGATTCTATGGCTACCAGAAGGAAAAGAAGGGTGCCCACAGATCTTGGGAAGACTGAGGAATAACACAAAGTGAGGCGAGAGCAAAGAAGTGCTTCATTTTTATAATTCTATTAGGACACTAGTAACCCATGTGAAGCCAATCATTCATCTTCATTGACATATTTGATGTCCCTGTTCTCAAATGTCTCTTATTGGTTTTGCACACTAATTTTCTTTCTTCACATCGTCTAATCTATTAAACATCTGCTATAGGTTTTCAGGCCTGCAGAATGATTTTTCCTGACCCAAGACAATATAAAGCATTCACTGCTTTCCTTTATTCATACTTCATATATATTCCTCTTTCCCACTTGCTTTTCTCCATTCTCTACCATGCACAGTGTTACGGTTTAGACTTGTGGAGTCCCCCAAAAGCTCATGTGTGAGACAACAGAAGAAGTTTAGACAAGAAATGGTTGGATTATGAGAACCTTTACCCAATCAGTGAATTAATCCCCTGATTAACTGAGTGCTAACTGAAGGTGGGTAGGTTGTAGCTGGAGGAGAGGGCATTAAGGGTATGCCTTTGGGGTTTATATTTTGTGTTTGGCAAGTGGAGTGTCTGTCTGTCTGTCTGTCTCTGTCTCTGTCTCTGTCTCTGTCTCTGTCTCTCTCTCTCTCTCTCTCTCTCTCTTTTCAGATCATCATGTGAGCTGCTTCCCTTTGCCACACTCTTCCTCCATAGTATTCCACCTCACCTGGAGCCCCAAAGAGGGGAGCTGGCTGTCTGTAGACCAAAATCTGTGACACAATGAGCCTCTAAATAAACTCTTCCTCCTCTATAATTGTTCTAGCAATGTAAAATTCTACAATTGTCAGGTTTTTTACTCAGCAGCAAAAATGCTGACTAAAACACAGAGGCACTCCTAAAACTCTGGGATATTCCTTCCTGTGCAACAGGCTCTTTGGCAGAAGCAGAAGCAATAGATCTTTGGTAGTGCTCAGAGAAGTGACAGATCCTTTTAAGCCTGAAGGGGAAAAAAATTGACATGAGTTATTTTTCAGGAATTGTTTTTTGATGGTGTGTTCCTAGTAAGACACAAAACTGAAGCTAAGGTGGCAATTATTAGGTCCTATAACTCAAGTGAACTTGCAATCCTGAAATCTCTATGTACCCATAAGAGAATTCCCTGTGGAATAGTGTGAGCAAGACACATAATCTGCTTTGTAAGGTATCTCTTTCATTATGTTTGACACTTTCAAGTAAGTCTGTGGCAATAGGTGAGAAAGGTGGACCTTCACAGAGTTACCAATTACACAGCAAAAAGGAACTAATGCTTGAAGTGTTTAATTTAGTGATCTCTCCAAAGGTTGCTTAAGAATATATTTTGACTATTAGTAATATCTGCTGAGTTTATGCTGTGGCCTATAACAGATATCTTTACATCTGGAATAGTTGTAAAAGCAGATTTAAAAATAAATCTATCCTTTCGTCTATTTGTATTTCTGCCTTTTATGTCTAGAGCTATAGCTACAACTATGTCCTGTGCTCTTTAACTTCATACTGTGATATAAAGATGTTTTACCTCTATTCACTCAACTTTTCTTCCTTTCTTCTGTTCTTTCCTTCTTTTCATTTCTTTCTTTCATTTATCTATTTATTTTGTACTGGGAATTGGACCCAGGAGTGTTTTACCACCAAGCTATATCCCCAGGCCTTTTTATTTTCTTTCGGAACAGGTCTCATTAGGCAGTCCAGGCTGCTCTTGAACTTGCAAACTTCCTGCCTTAGCCTCCCAAGTCTCTGAGATTACAAACCTGTGCCACCACACCTACCTAGATCAACTTTTTTGCTATACACCCTAAGTCTACTCATAACTTACTGGTCTCCTACTTGATTCTACATGTGATCATAAATATAATAATCCCTCTTTATCCACAGTTTTACTTTTCATAGTTTTAGTTATGTGCAGTCAACTTAAACCATTTATATAGAGTGTGGCATTATGGAAAGTGAGACTGAGCAGATAGCAGAGGGCAGAGTGGAACAGATGTCTTAGTTTAAGCAAAATATTTTATTTCAGAAGAAACAGGAAATCAAAGGGAATTTGTTTACCAGCTAGTTTTCTCTGTATCTATTTCCTTCTTTTTTGATCTTATTTTCTTCCTTTTTATTCCTCTTTTTTTTTCATATTTGACCAGGTTTGATTCTTTTTTTTTCTTTTTTTATTGTTGGTCGTTCAAAACATTACATAGTTCTTGATATATCATATTTCACAGTTTGATTCAAGTGGGTTATGAACTCTTCTTCTCCTTCTCGTACTCTTCTGCATCCTCCGCTCCCCACCTTTTATTGGGAGGTGGAGGGGTGGGAAGGATGATTCTTCTATTTGCAGTGTTGTGATACCCTAAGATTCGGGAATGATGTTGGCACACTGAAACTGGAAAATTTAGCACTACTCCATGAGGACAATTATGAGGACCTTCCATAAGAAAGTAGCCGATAGAAGAAGAAAGGCGTGTTCTTTATGACCTTGGAAACTAAGGACAGGGAAAAATCTCTGCTTTGCCTCTCCAAATCTGGTTTATTACACCAGGCCTAACACAATATAGGCTCTCTGTGAAGTCTTTCTGTTTGCAAAAAAAAAAAAAAAAAAAAGTAAAGTGAATGAAGTCCTACTTTCTATTTTGCAATTTCTGAATTGTTTGGTGATTAATTTTACCATGCTCAAAAGCAAAGCATGTGGAAAACAGTTGTGAGGGAAAACAGGATAGACAGATTGCATTTTATTTTGCTAATTTAGTATGTTTCCAAGAAGTGATGTTGGGATCCCACAAAACCTTGGTAAAGTAAGTTCTAGAATAAGAGAAGGAAAGACAGTCTCTAAGAGATAATGTTCAATCACAATATTGTAGGTGATAGATTTTATGTTAGAAATTGTTTACTTTCTGAATGAACATCAGTAAGTTCTAGCTAATGGGATGTGAGCTATTTCCAATATTAATTGGAAACGGAGCACTGTCACAAAGATAAATTTGGGAGCCTTGAAATGTCTCTTTGTGTTTGTTTGTATCAAATGTGAGCAGGCACAATTGGCAGGGTATACATGGCTTTTTTTGTTGGAAGAAAAATTTGTTCTAAGAAAAATGATATCTTCTAGGATTAACCCCAAGAATATTAAGCTAGGAATGAGGCAGCCAATTCTGTTTATGGTTATTATCAAAAGGGAAAATAGTTTAATTTTTAAAGATGACTCAATTTAAAACTTTGTAAATTTGATCTTCAAAACTAATTATATGTTGAATAAGTTACCTGAACTTAAGTTGAGTTCACAGTATTTTTCTAAACACACTCTAACAACAAAATATTCATTTTGAGATATAATGATATATTAATTATGTTTCCTACATTGTTGCTTTATTTTACTAGAACCTAATAATTAACTCAAAATTGTAAATGTTCCCAAATAAACTATTGCTTGAAGCCCACATAAAACATTATATAATGATACTGCAAAACTAATTGATTCTGGGATCACTTAATCACTAATCTTAGCACCAAATTTATTTCTTTTCAGAGTACATTGAAAAACTTAAGGAAAAAAAGTCTTTTTAGTTACTTTCTAGTATGAAATGGTATAGTCTTAAAACATATATATAATCAGTAAAATTTATTTGTCTCAAATGATCTGATTAGTGAAGTTTCTTTTTCCTTGGCAGGAACCATTTAAACTTGGCTCTATCAAAAAACATAATCAAGTTTGTTATACACTGAATAATCAATCTATAAATATCAGTTGAAGTTTAATTCCAGCATCCTTGAAACTTTTCACTGAATTTTTATAGTTGTTTTATAAACAACTATGGTCAGTAATAATATACTTGAATAAAATAAAGAAAGTGTGGTATATCTTTCCAATTCTAAAATTAAGTTTTAGAAAATAAGCATCAGAGAAGGGGAACTACAGATTTATTATTATAGTGTTCAAATAAGCTAGAGTTTATATTTTATCTTGGTCAGGGGGGATTAAGAAAAATGTTCGGGGGGGGGGGGGATAGTATTTGAATTTAGAGAGTCCTCATTGGATTTCTTGTGTTTCTCAGTATTTTGGATATTGCTAAGGAAAATGAACTTTGTTTATTAGATAACATCTTCTCCTCCCTTGTTTTAGTTAGACCCCCACATCTGGTTGCTGTGGAATTATTCATGTGATCTCAGGCAGGATCACCAGGACCTCACTCGAGAGTGGTTGAAGGAGCAGATGAACATCATGATTTTCTGACAAATGATTCCAAAAATAAAATGCAGAAAGCAAAACACATTAACATGGTTCATTCAGAGCTATAAATCAATTTGGGGGCAATTATTTTTAAATAATTTATTATATTTTAAAGCATGGTAAGAGAACTGGTATGACGGTATACTCCTATAATCCCAGTATCTGATAAGCTGAGTCAGAAAGATCTCAAGTTTGAGGCCAGCCTTGGCTACTTAGAGAGACCCTAAGCAATTTATCAAGAACCTCAGCAAATCAGGGAGACCCTCAGAAACTTAGTAAGACCATGTTTTAAAATAAAACATAGAAAAGGACTAGGGATATAGCTCAATAGGAGAGTATCACTGGGTTCAATCCACAGTACCTCAAAAAAAAAAAAAGAGGAAGACAAAGATCTTTAAGAAACCACCATAAATTGCAGCTATTGAATTAAAATATTCATTATAATATGGTTCAAATGCTATGTACTCACAATCACAAATATTCAGTGTTTAAAAATGCTAATATATTTAGGTGTAGGTTAAGAAAATTACTAGGATTAGGTATTTGATACAAGCCAGGCAATGCCATTTTTTTTGCTGTTTTTGCTCTTTTGTTGAGGAAATTAAATAACTATTTGATTCGATATTTTAAAAATGAGACTAAAACCATAAAACCTGTGTATTGACAAGATTGATTTATTTTGGAATTCCATATCTAATAATAGAAACAGCTGTAGAGCTTAGTGCCTGCTACTATCCCAAAATGCTTGTTTGCTTTTCCACATTAAAGGACTGACCTGGTAGGGTAACAGATGCCATTAGACAAGGAGCACTTAAGTTATTTTCCTTTGGCTTCTTAATCACTTATAATATGTCTTTTTTTTTTTCCTGGAGGGGATGGAGACATGGACACAGCTTCTTTCCTTAATTCTTTAGCAAAAGATAGGAAAAAAGAAAAAAAAAAGATCAACAACAATGAGAACAATAACAAACCTGCATTACACATATTTTTTCAAATCACAAGAGAGATCCATATTATTAAAGCAGCTACATTCAGAATCAGATTAGAGTTTGAAGTTATCTGTAATTATCCTGGTATATGTTGGCTGTTAATGAGCAAGAAGAACATTAGCATGAGTCTATTATTCAGTTAAGTTTCTATTCAGATAATTTCAGCCAAAAAAATGCTGAAATTATCAAGCTGTGATTTTGAAAGTTCCAGTTGTTTTTCAATAACTTCAAGCAAAAGAAATTTTAAGTATTTGAGTTTCAAAAATATATCTTGTGAATGGTTGTGATGTGCTGAATAGGAAATATTATTGAAACTTGTGTTTGTGGACAACATCAGGGTAACAGAAATGATCTTGGTCACCATGGCATTATAGCAAATAAAATGAAGAGAAAATAATTTCTCCTTTTTTTTTGTATCTTTGGACAGAATTTTAAAGTCTATGTTGTCGTTAGATGTGTAGGAGGAAACCATTATTATCATGGCCTTTTCATGGAACGAAAACATATATTTATAGGAAATGATGACCTTGTGAATTACTGGCTTTGGGCATCTTAACATATATTAAAAAAGAAGTTGGAGAGTCAAGCAACATGCAAACATTTTATAGGGGCTTTTTTTTTCTTTCTTTCTACTTCAGTGCATTTATTTGAAAACTGCTTTTTTGCCTGAATTTCCCTGCTGGCAAAATTTTTATACCAGACAGCTACTTTTTATTGTTGCTGCACATCATGAATAACAGCTTTATTTGATGGCAAATGAGATGCCCCAAGTTGCAAGCTCTCCATAAACATATCTGAATTGTTCAATTTCCTTACATTGTATAATTTCTTCCCTGGCCCTTTGCCTGCTGATATTCAGATAAAGATTTCATTCAAGTCATTTTCAAACTGTCCTATGGAGCTTGCTATCGTAAGTGGTAAGATTGCCCAATTCATATTAGCTATAATACAAGTGCTGCTCAGGTTTATATCAGATATTTCTAAAATCATTTCTTTGTAATGAGTGATAATGAGAATAAGAAAAGAATTCCTCCATTTGGGTTTCCAAACACCGGTGGTTATCAGCAATTGGATTAGTTATATAACTGTCTAAAGACAATTTTCTGAAGAAAGTATCTAAATGAATCCCTTTATTTCCTTTTTTCTTTCATGTCTTCTAACATGGATTTGGAAATTATGATTGCTGATTGATTCCAAATGACTTGACCTGTGTCTCTCAAATAGGTAAGTGATTCTGATTCTTTGATATTCTTAGGAGACCATGGTTGTATTTTAAATCATTATTCACTGCCAATTTACGTTTTTGAGTGCTCTAGCATAATAAGTAAAATTTGATATAAATGGGATAAATCAACATTTTAAGAAAAGTATTTAAGGTGTGTTTTATTAATTTGCATGGGCATAGATCAACAAGAGTACCCAGTTAGGTCATTGCCATTCACAGAAATGATGAGTTCTAATTGGATTTAAGCCCTTTTTGTTTGGCTAGCTTTTGTTTTAAACCAGCTCTGTCCAGTTGTATCCAGAATGTGCCAGGTCATTCATATCAAATGAGTAACTAATCATACTACCCACCTAGGTATAAGAATACATGCCATATGACATCAAGTAAAACAGTTGGGTATGCAATCAGTAACTAACAATTTTGGTGATCTCAAAGATATCTAGGCTGAAAAAGAACTCAGCTTTAGATTTTATGTTGTTACCTGTGGTACTAAAACCAGCAAACTATAGTATATGGGTCAAAGCTGGCTAACTATGAGTAGGAGAATACCTTTTACATTTTAAAATGTTTGACAATAATCAAAAGACAAATAATATTTTGTCATATTGAAAATGGAATTCGGGTATAGGTGTTTAGAAATAATGTTCTATTAGAACACAGCCATGCACATTACATGTTTTCTGTGACTGTTCTCATCCTGTAAGCATTTAATTCACAAATCCTAAATATTTACAATCTGGCCTTTAACAGAAAAAACTTGCTGATCCTATTCCTCGAGCATCAGTATGCCAAAGATTAATTCCCCAAACTTCCTAATTTGGGGGAGACTGATAAGGACAGGTAAAATCATTAGTTATCTGGCCTTTTCTTCAATCCCAAGGGAACCTACCATATTTTAAATGACCCCATCAACCTGAATGGAAGAGAAAATCTTGACTTTAAATTTAAACTTTCCTGAAATAACCTTTTATAGTTATATTTCCTCTATCATTTATGTCCCACAGTATTCAACCCATTAAGTCTAATTTATATTACTACTGGCAGGTTTTTGAGCTTGCCCACAGATATTTGAAGTCCAGTGGCAGATGGGAACTAGGGAACTGGTATTTTGTGGCTAATGAAGCAGTAATACATTATGTGATGAAAAGTGACTTCCTCTAACTTTTAAGTAGTTTTCAAGGTTCTGTATCACCTAAGAGAATATTAACATATTATAGCTACTGGCTCTTCCCAATTACATAGGACACTTTAGAAATGTATGATATTGATCATCGTCATTGAACTCAGTACCATGGGCAGCACAAGTGGGCATGGATGTTTTGTGACATGGATTTTTGTGGAAATTTTCAGGGGCGAGGTGGAATATGAATGATTCTATTCATATTCTGATTAGCAAAATCTTTAGAATAATTATAAATGTATTCCTGGTTCTTTCATCTTTGCACTTTCCAGAAATGGATGCATTTGTAGTTTGAGAAAGAAATAAAAAAAAAAAGAAAAGAAAAGAACAAAGAAAGCGTATTCTTGGAATATTGCAAGCTGCAGCAATGTAGAAATCGATGGATATTAAGAATATGCATTATCTTCTAAGTTTAGGCCACTGGGAAATAAAGCTTCCGTGTGTGTATTTGATATATAATGACAGGCACAAAGAAAAAGGCAAACATACTTTAGATATTCTAGCATGGTACAATTATACAATATGCTTTCTAACCTTTTTCGTGAAAATTTGACATTACTGTACCTCAGATAGAAGCAGCAGGATTCACCAGGGAAAGAACAGCTGGATACTTTATTAGGTTTTATGTTGTACATAAGGAGACCATGTTTTCCATTGTCAGTGTGTAAAAGAAAATGAAAGCTCTGGGCATCATTAAAGTCTCGAACGTGCAGGATATGTCAGCTCTGTTCTCTCAACACCTGTATTGAAAGCACAGTGTGAGGTCACTGTAAAACAAAAACAGACTGTCTGCTCTGGTTGGCATATTAAAAGTTGACTTTAAAAAATAAAATTGTCCATAATTGATGCACAGAGAATTATTCCATTATAACTAGACAGTTGAATGATGGACATAAACTTATGTGTGTACTTGAACGTGTTTTTTGCTAATAATATACCTGTATATCTTCCCCCCCCCCCATACTTTAAGGGGAACTCAAAGGCTCTTTGGTGTCAGAAAGTGCTAGAAGATTCTTATTTGCTGATTCTAACTGTGCCTTACTCTTGATGCACATTTCATCCTGGCTTTCCATGTGCTCTCTTTTGTTGAATTGTTTTTATTAAACCTATAAACACGCCCTACACACATTTTTTTTATTGATATTGTCATTGTGTCTTCTTTGTAAGTATCTTTATGTTGGGGACCACTTTGCCACATATCTTTATGTATGCCATAAGACCCATAACTGGTCTCCTCATACAGTGGTTGCCTTTAAAGTGCTGGATTCAGCTGCCTATACCAGAGATGCTGTATCTTAAGTAATAGAAACTTCAGTTCTCACAGTTATGGAGGCTGGGGAACTAGCGTGTTTGGTGTCTTATCAAGTTTCTCTTCCTGGCTTGAAGATGATTCTTTCAAGTGTGCCTTCAAATAGAAAGGGGGTTGGGTAGAGAAGAGGAGAAGAGAGGAGAGGAGAGGAGAGGAATGACAGGGTGGGGCAGGGGTAGATTGAGAGAGAGTATCCTCTTGTTATAAGGCAACAATCTATTGGATAAAAGTCCCACTCTTCTGATTTCAATTAATCTTAATTACTTCCTGAAGAACTATCTCCAGATATAATCACACCAAAAGAGCTTTAGCATATGAATTTGGGGGAAATCCATTCAGTCCACAGCATGTACCTTTGATACAAGTTAAATTCTATAAGCAAGTGAGAGGGCTAATGGTGACCTGTGTGTTATTCACAAATTGGAGTGTTTTCTACATTATAGGTTTATAGTAAGTGTAATAGCTTACAAAATGTATTTCAACTATTAAAGTATGTTTTATGTACTGGCTATAACCTCATTTTAAATTTGACTTTAAAGAAGATACAATGGCTTGAACACTGTATCTGCTAACCACTTATGAATTTACTTAAGTATATATTTAACAGCAGGCAGCTCTATGTAGAAGTTGTACAAAACAATGGGCACTTTCTACTGTTAGGAACTCACATTTGGGAAGAAAGACATGTTCAGAGTTGATGTTGAGACAAAAAGGAAGCAGTACTATCACCTCATAAAGCAGTGAATTTTCAGTGCTGATAACATCTGATCATGAGATTAAGTTTGAGAGTTGAAAGAAAAAGCATAAACACCAAGCAAAGGGAATGGCAGATAGATAGTTAACGTATGGGGAAGAAGGGTCTTTACCTGAGTGTCCAGAAACCATGCATGATGGGCAAAACGAGGACAATGGAACATTCTTATGTTTTTCTACAATGATTTTATTGAGCTCCTATGATGTGTCAGGTTCCAGATTATATGAGTTGGAGTAAAGTGGTAGTCAAAAATAAAATCCCTATTCCTGAGCTGATGTTCTAGGATGAGAAAACACAATTAATTAACGAATAGGTGAATAAGTTCTTGAGATGCAAAGAAGAACATGAAATTGACCTTTTTAGAGCAAGATGAGAAATTACGACTCTCCTTGAATGGCCTAAGAGAGCCTCCTAAAATGGTAAAAAGGTGTATTTGACTTAAAACTGGATTAACAAGGAAGAGTTAGCCATGTAGAGATCAAGGTAAATGGAATTTTACACACACACACACACACACACGTATATATCTATATCTCTCTCTCTATATATACATATATATATACACACACACATATATATAAGTATATATATTATATACACACATATATGTATATTCTTTCTTAAAATATGAAATGATGTATCAGCCTTAAATATGTAACATATCTTTAAAATATTCAATAAAAAAGTGGGACAATATAATGCATTGAATATTTGTGAACCTAAAATTCACTCATTGAAATCCTGATCTCCAAGGTGATAATATCAGGAGGCAGAGCAATTTGGCTGGTACTTAGACCATGACAACAGAGCCCTTATGAATGGGATTAGTACCCCTATAAACAAGGTCTGAGGAAGCTCTTTAGAAACCCTCTACCACTGAGGAAATTGGAAAGTCATCATCAATGAACCAAATTCAAAATCTGCCAAAGGCTTCATCTTAAACTTTTGAGTGCCCAAAATTGGCAAAAGTAAATTTTTATTCTTTTAAAATAGTCTAGTTTAAGGGAGTTTTATTATAGTAACCCAAATGGAGTAAGACAAAGAAAAAAGGTATAAGATCAATGAAGTGAGATGGGAGGGGGATGATGTATTAACATAAAATGGATGTTAGTATAGATGGGAGGTAGGTACTTTGGAATCCATCATAGGATTCTCTAATTTCATGTGCCTTTAAAAATGTTCATATAAAAAGCTTTTGGAAATTTTTCTGCAATGTTTTCTTCACTAACGTAATGTTTTTCTATTTTTATTTTTTGTTACTTTAATGAGGAGCAAAAAATACTAACATGTGAAGAATTATGATCCTTTGTATTTGATAGATTTTACATTTACTTTCTATTGCAGCATGACAAATTACCTCAAATCTCAAAGTCTTAAAACAATAGGAAACGTTCATTATCTCTTCCAGTTTATGCAGGTCAAGAATTTGGATTTTTGCTTGTGAAAATTCCCATAATAAATTAAATCACACACACATATACACACACACACACACACACACACACACACCCCTACCACCACCATCACCACCAACAACAAAAACCTAAAACACAAAGACTTTTAGAGGTGTAAGTCAAGATATCAGTCAGTGTCATAGTCATAGTCATATAAACTGTCTTGACTGGATGAGAGATCTATGTATTATTCTGTAGTCTGTTACAATAATGAAATACCTGAGACTAAAGAACTTTGTAAAGAAAAGAAGTTGTTGGGCACAGTGGTACATGTTTAGAATCACAGCTATCTGGGAGGTCAAGGCCAGCCTGGACCACCTAGTAAGTCCCTGTCTCAAAATACAAGATTAAAAGGTCCTGGATGTATCTCAATGTAGAATGCCCCTAGGTTAGATCCCTAGTATATCAGGAGAAGGAAAAAAGAGGTTGATTTAGCTCACCATTCTGGAAGTTCAAGGGAATGGCACTGGCATCTGCGTGGCTTTGATGAGGGCCAATGCAGATGGCATCACAACCGCAGAAGTATGTGCAAGAGTGGGATATCCCTTCAGAAGGCAAGAAGCCAGATCAATGGGTAGGCCAGTTTGTTCTCTTTACAACAACCCTCTCCAAGAGTCACATGAGAACTCCCTTTATCCCTTTGAGGACAATGAGCTCCTACTGTCTCTCTCTCTTGAATGCCCCACCACCTCTGCATCACCACACTGAGAACCAAACCCTGACACACAAACTTTCAAGGGACAGACTCAAACTATACCCAGAGCAATGCACCCTCCCTCCAGGGTGGCTGACTCACCTGACTGACCAGTGGAGGCTGTTTGTAAGCCTCTGTGCCTCCCTACAGTCTTTCCACAGGACTGCCTGTATGTTCTCACAATACGGTGTCTGAATTCTTCTGGAATAATCCATGTTCAAGTATGACAGGCTCAGAAGTCACACCCTCGTTCTGCTTTATTGTACTGTTCCCCAGAGGTCAGCCCTACTCAGTGTAGGAGGGGACAAAAGGACCCAGATACCAGGAGATGAACACAATTAGTAGCCATTTTGAAGGCCGGATATGACAAGGAGAAGTACTATATTTAGTATTTAAACAATCTTTATATTGTGTTCACTGAATTGATATTTAAGAATCTCTAGTTAATTTGATGTTTCAACTAAAAACTGACATAATTATCTTTGAACCTTAATACCATATTTGGTTTCTAGAGTACACATTCGTATAATGATGTCTTTCTTCTGATCAGGCTTTCAGATTAGTTTTATTTAATAGAATAATGGTATTAAATACTTTTGTAAATCAAAAGGTGAAAATATATGCCTAGAATAAATTATCAAGACTTTGTCCAGCATAATTGATGGTGATTATTTTCCAGTATTCTCTTCAATTCATTACTGTAATAATCTTTCAACCAATTAACAGTCAATTTGGTTGGTTATGTTAAAACCGTAGCCCCATTATTTGCCTGTTAATGTAGGTTAAATGTTAATTATGCTGTTCTATAGTGGCTAAGACGGTACATCTAGAAATTACACATATTATTGGTTGGTTCTTTGGTTGTCCTATATTAATGTGCCTCATTAATATTGTGCTGAATTTTGTAACAAGCACATTATATTCTGTTTCACAAAAACAAAACTACCTGTCTTATATTGTTTTCAGCCAAACATCAGACACTTTTGCCTGTCAACTTAGGAATAGTTCATAGGACTAATCAGGTAATGATCTTCTATGAAGCTTACATATGGCATATTTAAGCTGTAATGTTCAATGTGTTTTAGATATTTGTAGGTCACAGTGTCCTTGACAACAGATGTTAAATTGTGATTTTGATTTTTAAGTTAGATGTACATGTACACTAAAGCTTTATGTGTGCCATGACTATAAATACAATGATGATGATTTCCTCCTATTGCACTGATAATGGACTGGCGCATTGTTTAACTTCCCAGGCCTAGTTTTGTTATTTTCAATCCAATCTTGGGGCATTAGCTAATTTTTTAGTGCCCGTGAACAGCATTTAGAATGGGTATGTATTAGTTTTATGTTGCTGTGCCGCAGTCTGGCTAGGAACAATTCACGAGCCACTTGTCAAGCAGAAACGAACTTTATTTTTAGAACACACGCACACACACACACACACACACACACGCGCGCGCGCGCGCGCACCACACGAGCTCTTCAGGAATTCCCTCAGAGCCCAACTGCTACCACCAGCTTCTGGGGAGCCTCTCAACCGCCACTCCTCTGGCTTTTGAGGCCGATTGGCTGGGTTGCGTTGGCGGAGCCAAAAGAGTCCCCCAGTGAGTAGCTCTGTGGTCTGAAAGGGTAGGGAAACAGCCTAATGAGCATCATCGCAGAGGAGCCAATCAGCTGGAAGCTGGAAGTTTGCTGGGGCCCATTCGGGTGTGGCTCTCAATATTGCTGTGCAATCGTTGCTACAAATATGGTGGCTTAAAACAGGACCTGTTTATTATACTGTGGTTCTGTAGATTGTAAGTTCAATCTCAGATGGTTTTCTGCTGTGGATTCATGTGGTCATAATCAAAGTGCTGGACTCTCTAGCAATGGATCTGCACTCCAGCTCATTCAGTTATCAAGCGGAATTCAGTTGCTTGCCTGTGTGACTGAGGTGCCCCTTCGTGGTAGCCATTGGCCAGTCCTTTCCCCTTTTTTTGTTTGCCTGCATTCCCTGTCCTGGGGTACACATCCCCCATTTTCAAAATCAGCAGGCATAAAACCCTTTTCAAGCTCCCAGTCCCTTTTAATCCTCTCCACTGTTACTCTTCTCCCTCTAGGCAGATCTCTTTTTAATGTGGCTAGATTGGGCCCATCTGTATAATCCAGGGGACCCTCTCTGTATAAGGTCAATTGATAAGTAACCTGAATTCCTTCTGCAAAATCCTTCCACAGCAGTACCTTACTGAATAAGGAGAAGAGAATCTTCCCTAGATTGTTGGAATTCTGTTTTCCACAAGTTCATTGATTGACTGGAAGACTAAAATGAGGTAACTTGAGAGGCTATTTCAGGAAAAGTTACACTTAATTTGAGTCCTCAGAGACAGAAGGAATAACAGGAAAATACAGGGAAGACTGCTTTAATCCCAGTCATAGTCATAAGATTTATATTTGATTTGTCCTATGGCTTCTCAAGAAATATAGAAACCAGCCCAAATTAAAAAAATAGCAATATAAATATTTTGTATATCAGACCTGAAGTGATTTCTGACTATATGTTAATAAATAAGCTTCCATCATGACATATCCTTCCATGTTCTTAAAAATATTGTTATAGCCATTTTCCCCTGGTCTAATCCATTCCCATCAGCACATGACCATAATGTTTATTTCTCTCATTTAAAAAAAAAGATTAAAAAATTGTCTCATTTCTCTTCTCTCTCCATGTTTGTTTATCTTTTCTGTGTGCAATCTCTTTCCATTTTTTTTCTTGAACCCTCTTTAAAATCCAACCTCTTGGGCTGGGGATGTGGCTCAAGCGGTAGCGCGCTCGCCTGGCATGCGTGCAGCCCGGGTTCGATCCTCAGCACCACATACAAACAAAGATGTTGTGTCCGCCGAAAACTAAAAAAATAAATATTAAAAAATTCTCTCTCTCTCTCTCTCTCTCTCTCTCTCTCTAAAAAAAAAAAAAAAATCAACCTCTTCCCCCTCATTCTATTCAACATTTATGATGAATCAAGGTGACTTTCACATTGTTAAATATGACCCCTGCCTGAGTATTCTTCTTAGTAGACACATCTTCAGTATTGGATAGAGGTATTCATTCCCTCACTAAGCCTCTAGGACCTCACTCATTCACTGGTTTTCTCTCTCTGTCTGGACATTGCTTTACAGATTGAAGTACCACCACCTCCATCCTCTTGCTCAACCTGTGTACTTTGTAGTGCCCCAGTTCAGGGTCCTTGAACCTCCTCATTTTCTATCTTACCATACTTCCTACATGATCATATCAGGTTTTGTAGCTTTAACCACCCTCTATATGCTGTTAATTACAAATGTAAATCTGAATCATATGCTCCTTCCCTGAACTTCCAAAACTATCTATTCAACATTCCATAGGAATGTCCAAAGGGAATTTCAAAATTAACATGCTCCAAACAGAACTCTCACTTCTTCCTTCCTTCCTAATATCTACTTCACCCATCGTTTTCCACTCAATTAAGCCCTTGACCTTGATTGATTTTGTACACCACTTTCCCATAGTGAAAAACCTGTTTCTTCTATTTTCAGAATATTTCCAGGTTACATTTCTTTTCTTTGCCACTGCCAAGGTCAAGCAACACTATTTTTCATCTGAATGATGGAAAAATCCACTGAAAAATTCTCTCTAATCCTGTCCTTGCACTTATTGGATTTATTTTTGCATCAGCATCTCTACATACCACATCTCTGACTTCTCCCCTCTCAATGTCCCCTTTTGTCATGTCCTCATTGTCTTTCCTGGCTTGTTTTTGTTTTTGTTGTTGTTGTTTGTTTTTGTTTGGGGTTGCAGGTACACTGGCTCTTGGCTTTGCTTCATTAGTTTTTCCAACTAGGTATTCATTCTCCCAGCTCTCTGCCTTTCTTCACTTCTTTCTTCCTAGTCTCTTCTCAGATAGGCCTTCCTTACCACCCCACTTTAACTTGCAACCTCTCCATCCCACTGGTGTTTCCCATTTCCCACTCCTGCCTTTTCTTCTTCTCATCACTGACCTGTCCTCCATCTAGACTCTACTCTGTGTGGACAGGTAATTTGGTCTGCATTTTTTTTTCTCATTACAGTGCTAGATCAGAGCCTGGAATATAATAAGTTGTCAATAAATATTTAAGGTTGAGGAAAAGTACCTTGATATATATAGTATAATTTGGTACTGGATACAACTTTTTGAGATAGGTCATACAGGTCTTATTTATTTTTCAATGAAGGCAATTATATTTTGCCCATGGTCACAAAACTAGTTAAGTGTCAGAGATTAAACCCAAACCCAACTCTCTTGATTCCTAACCCCATTTTCATCCCACTACACTAGGCACTAAAAATATAATGTTGTCTGCTCTTAGAAACTACATTGCAGAGTCCCCTAAGAACCTGAAAATAAAGAAATAAGATTGCCTTCTGAGAATTACACAATACGGTCTCCACATAAAATGAATCCCTTACTTTAAAGAACTAGAATTGCTTTTAAACCAAAGGGACCTTTACTGATTAAAAGATTTGACTTTTCTAAAGAAAAAAAAATGTTAATAAGAAAAGGCAGACTTGGAAGCACTTGGAAACTGTACTTCAAAGCAATAGTTAGACAAATGCATCCAATGAGCAGGGGCCTCAGCCAGGAAAGTTCGAGAATTTCAGAACCTTCTGTGTCTGTGGGTGCATCAGATGTTAGTCTTCTGCCAATGAACCTTTGATTCATCTCACTGACTTGTTTGTTTTCTGATTCCATGATCACCAAACCACCTTATGACTAATAATTGCTTTTCCAAGCAGCTCTGCCTGTATAGAAGAAAAATTCCTAACATGTACTTCCAGATATTTGGTCCTAATGTTAGTCATTTCTTATTGAAAATTAACAAAGTGACGTTGTGATTATGATTTGGCTTCTGTGGAAAATAAATTTGGAAGAACAGGCATACTAATTCCATTGACCCATATATTCTAATCTATGACTGTTATGTTCGAAGATTAAAAAAAAAACTAAATGGTATTTTTATGTATAAATCTTTTGAGACTTTTCTGTACCTTCCCTCACTTGTGCTGAATACTGACAGGCTCTTCACATGTTTGCTTGTGGAAGAAAATCCACCAGAGCTCCCTTAGCATGGACCTCTGCTTGAAATGCTAAGCAACAGGAAGTTCAAGGGAAGGTCCTCGTTTATTGAAGGAGGGCTGCCTTAGGTCATTGTGTGCTGCTATTACAGAATAACTGATGATGACTAATGTTAAACTAAAGAGGTTTATTAGGCTTAGGAATCTGGGGTATAGAAAGTCCAAACAGCTTGGTGCCAGCATTTGGGGAAGGCCCTCTGTCTGCAGCACAATATGATGGGGAAGGTGAATGGAGAGGAAGCAGGCATTGACAAGTTGTGAAGCTGCAGGGCAGCTTCACATTGTAATAGCTCATTCTTGTACTATCTAATCCAGTTTTGCAAGACCGAGCTCATTTCTGCAAGACAGACATCAATCCCTTCTAAGAGGTGGTGCCTATGATGACCTAATTACTTTCTACCAGGGCCCACTACCTTTCCTCACTTGGTTCTGGGGACCAAGCTTCCAGCAATGAACATTTGGGGGACAAACAATATCCAAAAGATGGCAAAGCTACACTTATTTGTAAAGATGCTTTAGCAGGAGGTATCAGCTGAAGTTCAACCTTTCAGGGAATAGCTCCTCAAGGACAATTCCAGTCTTCAAAGGAGGGAGGAATTGCTCTTGTAGATTAGCAAATATTGTTTTGGCAGCATGGATTTTTATCAAGAGGGTGAGGATGGAGAGTTTATGCCTAAGGTCATCTGCAAGACAGAGTCCAGAGAACAGCTGTTTGGAACAGGACACAAAAGAGGCCCAGTGGATAATTCTGTCTTATGTCTCAACAGAAGAAAACAAGTAAAGTTATGTAGGCTGAGAGCTAAACACACACTCAATGACTTTCTGATTCATCAGACACAGTTGGCAAAAATTCTTTTTAATGCTTGCATTTATATACTTTTATATGTTCAGTAAGTTATGTTTTTGGTGATTTCTTTTTAAAGCAATGTGTAATAGCAAAACAAACAAACAAACAACAACAAAAAGCACTCAGGGAAAAGCTTTTTAAGAAATCCTTCCTTCTATTTATTTATTTTACTCCTGACTTGCTTTTTAATTTATTTCCTGTTAAAAGATAAATCTAAGGAAGATTGTTATGACAATCAGTTTCAAACTTCTATTGTACCATAGTCTGATCTTGAATAAATAATTAATTTGGGGGGAGAAAAGATCAACATAAACATATCAAAACATCCTTGCATTGTGATGAAAGAATACCTGAATTTTAGTTCTAGCACTAAAAATTAATCTTAAAAAAAAAAAGGCACCATTCAGTTACCACAGAAATGAAAAAATGAGTAGGAGAAGTGAGGAGGGAAAAGGTGACAAGCCATTTGTGAAACAAAATATGAGAGGAGGTGAATGGATTAATGATAAGGAGATCCAAAGTTTACCCAGAGGAACTAGCCCTCCCAAGAATCATGGAACAATCAGATAAAGGGTTTAGTAGTTGATAATATTAAGGGTGGCTCCCTCTAGTCACAATGAATATTTCCCTCCACATAGTGGCAGAATCCTTTATTGAAATACAAAAGAGGTGCAGTATCTTAGGCATTCCAGGTGGGGAGTGGGGTTTGTCATTTGTCAGCAAGTAAAATGGAGGGTCATTCTAACAATTTCTGAGTTTTCTAATGAGCCTACAGCTGTTTAGAGTGAATCAGAAAGGACATGGTTTGTTAACATTGTTAAGTGGAGATTACACAGCATGATCTGAGGTCTTTAGCAGGGAGAGGTGTAAGAATCAGCACTTTAAACTTACATCCCGGAGGAACTTATTTTATTTTCTTTGTACTGGGAATTGAACCAGTGGCTTAATTACTGAGCCATATCCCCAGCCCATTTTTATGTTTTATTTTGAAACAAGGTCTGGCTAAGTTGCTTAGGGCCTCACAAACTGGCTGAGGCTGGCTTTGAACCTGCAATCTTATAGAAGCTTATTTTAAATTCAGTCCAAAGTATTACAAAGCTGTGTGACAAAATATCTAGGGAGTTTTTCTGAAAAGGATCTTAAAGGTGGCCCAGAATATGAATACACAGTCATGACTATAAAAGTGTCAAACTTCTTCATACCTAAGGTTTTGTCAAGGGCTTCTCAATTCATGCATCATTCTATTTGATAAAAGATATCCCCCAGCATCCTATCTGACATAAGGTGTCTATGCCTAGCAATATCTCCAAAAGTAGAAACATTGACTACAGAAAATAGTACTATTTTTTTTTCCCAGAGGAAAAAAAAAAATCAATATGACTGCGAGTATAGCTGAGTGGTAAAGTACTTGCCTAGCATGCAGGAGACCCTGGGTTCAATCTCCAGTACCACAATAGAAAAAAGAAAGAAAACCAACAAACAAACAAACAACAACAACAACAAAACAACAACACCCTGATGGTAGAAATTGCAAGGTCATAAAGTGCTGTCCTCATTCTTTTGGTAAACCATGTAGCATCAGGAGATAATGTTTTTAATAGGAAAAAAAAGTTGTACAAATTCAGTAGTGCCAGCAAAGTTCAAAGCTCTTGTTTTGTTTTGTTGTTTTTGTTTTTGTTTGCTTGTTTTTTTTAAATAGGCAAATTGTTGAATTTTACCTTCACATCAGTTTTTTGAGGATTTAATATTAAAAGCATTGAAATCACAACCAAGAAGTGGCCACTGGGAATGAAGTCTTTTTGTTGAGTTGACATGCTAATTCTCTCAACATAGGGCATAGAAAACTGTTCCTTTTTAAGGCAAGATGGATACTAGAGAGATCAGGAAAATGTATATGCTGAGGATTTATGGATTTAAATAGCTTATTTTGTATTGTCCCTAACAAAATCCTTGTTAAAAAAAATAGTTTGCATTAGTCTCAACAGACCTATTAATCTTCTGGTGCATCTATTGCCTGTGTTTGATTGAATCCCAATGTTCCCACATTATCAACAGACTTCAGAAGTACTTCTTTGAATTCTGTGTTGAAGGAACAAATTTTTATTGGATCAGGCATTTCCCTAAGCCATTATCAACATTAAATTTTATTTAGAAAAAGAAGTCACTCTTCTGAGCTCTGTCCTTAAGTTCATACTGTAACTTTGTAATCTCTCCTCTAAGAAATCACTGTTGTTCTAGGTTGACCCAGATGATTCAGTTCTGTGCTATGTGCCACACAAACTTCCCAGGTTCTCTTAAGGACATAAAAGATGGAAGCAACAATGGTGGATTTCTTACCAGTCCTCACTTCTGGTAAAGCACAGCCAGCAGGCAGTGTTATTTCTGAACAAGACTGAGGACCAGGAAGAATCTGGTTTCTATGAATTGGATCTTGAGTGATCCACAAATTTCCATGTGTTGGAGACTTGCTGTTGGGAAATGGTGGAAAATTGAAGAGGTGAGGCCTACTGGAATGTGTCTCTGGGAGTATGCCCTCGGAAAGGATTCTGGGTCCCCAGCCCTTTCAGGTTTCTCTCTTTTTGCTTCTGAGCCATGAGGTGAATAGTTTTTCTCTGCCGTGATGTGCCACTTCACCACAAGCCCCAAAGCAACAAGACCAACTCTTCAAGGACCGAAACTTCTAAAACTGTGCGCCAGAATAAACATTTTTTTCCTTTATAACTTGATTTATCTCAGATATTTGTTATAACAAAAGAAATCTGACAACACAATAGTATACTTCTGTTCAAGTCCATCATTTTCCTTGAGTAACTATTGGATGTTATGGAACTAAAATATTACAAGAGGTAGAGTGGTATTAAATTCTTCAGTATGCCTCCAATAGCTCTTGAATGCACAAAGAACCTTTTTAAAATATTCAGGAACTATTAACCCCACTCAGAACATACAGTGGAAACTATTGTTTTAGATCTGTTGAAATCTCTTCTTGGATTAAACTCTAAGCATAGAAAAATGTGCAAATGAATTACATTAATTACCGCCTGTTCCCACCACTACTCTATTCTGCAACTCTCTGCCCTGAATTGTTTTCCTGAATTGTACTTTGGAATTATGCCCTTGGGTCACATAGAGGATCATTAGAAGAAACAGTCCCGAGAAACTCATTATTTTATTTACTGTAAGAATTTTGTTGAGGATGTTGTTCTCTGCATTGCCCAATGGACACCTTGGGAAAACCCCCAAGAGAGGAATATCTCAAGGCACAGTACCAGAAATAGTACTGTCCTTCCTTAGCAGGTGGTCATAGACATAGAGAATCACAAAACTGAATGTTTTTTTTTTTTTTTTTTTTTTTTCCATTTACACTGGAGAATAGGATATACAGAGTAATTCTGGGCACATTTCTACAATCCATACAGAATATTGTAGCTTTTTCATTTTCTTATCGCTACTTGTTTCCTTTGATCTTTCCTGCTATGTTCCCTTTGCTGTGATACATTAATCTACTTAATTATATTGAATTTTATAATAAATATCTACATATAAAACTTCTTTGAAGAGCATAAATATGCCAACTGCCTTTCTAATGTGAGACCAAGATAACACTGGGAAGTCAAAGGTGTGGTCTTTAATGAAGAACTCAGGGGAAGATGGTTAATTACCATGACCATTAGCCATTAAGTCTCCCAGTGTGTAAGTAGAGATGAAGATAGTTGTTCTTTGAATCAGAATCCATTGGGATAACACCTGTGCACAGGTATTTTTTTTAAGAGCTAGTAATTATAACATGTATTATCAGAAGAATGGTATTTCTGGCATAAAAATGACATGCACAAATGCCCTGAGAGGGAAAGAGACTTGGCATGGTTCAGAGGAAGCAAACATCTCAGCATGGCTGCACCCAAATGAGAAAAAAGGAACAATAGGAGGTAATATGGAGAAGAAGACAGGCCATATTTTAGGTAGAACCTTTGAAACCATGGTATAATGGTGTACTTTTTTATTTTTTTAACACAATGGAGGTACCAGCAGTTTCTTTGTTCAAAAGATCACTGAGGTAAAATTAACCTACAGTAAAACTCACTCCTTTTAGTGTATATTTCTATGATTTTGTAGCCATCTCTACAATCAACACACAGAACATTTCTCTCATGCTCCATTATGCCCCCTGGAGTAAGCTCATCTTTCCACCCTACTTCCTAGTAACCATGGCTCAGCCCTCTGTCTCTACAATTTCCCTTTCTGGAATATCTTATAAATGTGATCATATTTTTAAAACTAGTTTATTTCATTTAGCAAAATTTTTTTTTTGCCATTTATTGAGGCTGTTGTGTGTACACCAAGCAGAGAATTGACATACTTATTTGTGTGCTGAGAATCCCATCATGGCTGTTAAGAGGTGATTGTAGCAGGTTAGGTAAAAGGGCGTGATGGTGGCTTCCATAGATTTCAGCAGCAGACAGGAATGCTGAGATGGTTGATAGGGGCAGCACCCTGAAAGCTGGCCTGAGAGGAATTCTAGCAGTTTAGATATGAGTCGAAAAAAATAGTTATCCTCTTGGGAAATAGTATTTCAGACAAATTAAAAAGTTAGATATTAAAAACAATAAAAGTACTAAATGAACTCTTAGGAGACTTTAATATAATTTTAAGACAATCACTTCTGAAGCAAAATGGAACTTAGGAAAGTATTTGTGATATAAAAAACTAAAATGTGTAGGAGTTGAGAGTCACCACAGAGTTATAAAACTAATGTCAGCAAGGGAGAAGCATTATTAGCCTGTATAAGCAAATGTGAGTGTAGATATAAAATGAGTAGCTGTCAATCTCTGAGATAAACAACCCAAAAGAAAAATGGGCAGAGCCAAAAAGACAATCTACTGAAGAAATATGAATGTCCAATATACATATAAAAAGATGATAATCCCCATTGCTTTTTGATTCAGCAGTTCTACATCTTGGAATCCATTCTATACCAAAATATGTATGTGGGCATAGATTGTTTTGCATCAATAGGGAAATAAATATGTAAATTTTGGTTCATTGGCACAATAAAAATATTATGTAGCTATTAAAAAGAATGAGCTAGGTCTGTTTTAAAAGAATGAGCTAGATCTCATTTAAAAAGAATGAGCTAGATCATGGGGAGTTCTGTGTTAAATAAAAAAGTTACAAAACAGTTTGTTAAGCATGATTCTATTGATAATTTTTTTTAAAAAGTTTTGTGATTGTGTAGCAGAGAAAGAAAAGGAGAGGGGGTGAGGAGAGGAAGGGAAAGGGAGGGACAGAGGCTGAGACAGAGATAGGGAGAAAATAAATGGAAATAAATACAATTGGATGCACATTAAAAAGCTAAAAAGTTGATAGCAACACAGTGAATCGTGGTTTTGCATTGGGTATAGAGGAGAAAAGAGATATCCATCCTTTTCTACTGCTGGGTTCATGGCTCAGTTCTTATAACAAAAGACAGCTTAACAAAAGAGAGGAGTTGGAAATGAAGACCCCCACCCCACACCCATCACAAGGAAATGTGCATTTTATGCTTGGGAATTATGAAAAAGTAGGCAGTCAGGGAGAGGTGAGATTGTAGAGAGGAGGGATGATGGAATGGGGAAAAATGGGGAACTTAGAAAGGCCTGTTGGTTCAGATCCTTCACTGGGTCCAGTGTCCCAGTGTCTTCAGAGATAAAGATTTTTCTTTCCTTCCAAGTACTAGGAAGAAGTGTTTATAAATGGGGGTCTTTGGGACCTGCTTCAGGACAGAAGTGTAGGGGGAAAGGTCAGAGCGAACTTCCTGGATTTTTTTGACTTGCAATCAGGGAAGAAGGGCAAAGAAAGAGTTCAGAAAGACCCTTCACCAATTCTTTTGACTAAGCATATTTTGGGATCTTTTTCCTAAACTACATACTGTATGATTTTAAAATCTTTTCATATTCTTTATTCATATGCTTTGTAGAGTTTGACTCTATTTAAGATTTAAAATAATGTTCTTGTAAACATTATTTGAATGATTTTTCTTATACATTAAGTCTTGGAAAGGTGCATCAAGGGTTCTTCTACTGTGGTTTAATGCTCGTTCCCTCCCAAATTCATGTTGAAATTTATTTACCATTGAAATGATATTGAAAGGTAGAACCTTTAAAATATAAAGAGGTGATTAGGCCAGGAGGACTCTTTCTCTTTGCAAATGTGGAAGGGTACACAATTATGCCAGTTATCCAAAGCCATCATATCCAAGTAGCACAAAGTAGATAGTTTAAAAGAATTTAGTGTTTCAGAGTTCTTGAGTCTGCAAGTCTAAAATCAGGATGTCAGCACACCCAAGCTCCCTTGAGACTGTGGGAAAAGTCTCTTCTAGCCTCATCCTAGCTTTTGGTGGTAGCTGTCAATTTTGGTATTCCTTGTCAGGCAGCTGTAAAAATACAATCCCTGTTTCCATTCTGCATATGATATTGCTTCCTTATTTCCTCATATTTTCTTTTTATAAGACATTGGTCATATTAGATTAAGAGTCCAACCTGCTCCATACAGCAACGTCTTAACAAATTGCATGTACAACAGACTTATTTCCAAATAAGTCACTTTGAGAGCTACTGAGGGTTAGGATTGCAACATAAATTTTTGGGGTGACTTAATTCAAGCCCTAACAACAGGAAAAGAAAATAAAGCTTTAATTATGAGTTTCAGGTTGCATTCTTGAATTTGGTTGATATTGACATTTTTTTAAAGTTATTTTAAATACATAAATAAATGTGTATATCCATATTATTCTATATGTACTATTGTTCATTTCTGAATTGTATGCAATTTAAGATATTAGCATTTACTATTCTGTAATGAGATTTTATATGTGTAGAGCAATGCCTTTTGAAAAAGACATTTTTAAATATCACTCCAATATAGAGATAAATGGCTAAAGACTGCTTTCTTTCCTGAAATTTTTATTACAAATAGTATATAGTATTCAAGTCAACAAATTACTGCATAAATGACCTTTTAGTAAATCGTTATAGAAAGACCTGCAAGACCAGGAGACCATGTAGGGAAATCTGTAACCCCAGTATGTTTTGTGTTCCTTTTTATTTAGTTCTGTTTTGTTTTGTTTTCTTCTCTGGCTGAAAGCCTTCGTGGAACCCAAATTGTTTTTCTCCTGAAAAATGATTAGCTCTCTTCCTCACCTTGACTTCCTGCCCGACTTGAATAGAAAACAGTGCAGGAGTATCTAAATAGGAATCAGACATTCTTGGAAAAAGATGCAAAAGACACAAGGAAGCAAACCATTTTTATTCTCTTCTTGGGGATGTTCATTGAACTGCAAAAGCTGAAGCGCGTGGGAAGGTCTGGCGACACAGGCGGGATGAGAGCAGTAATGGGAAATGCTTTTCTGTGTCAGCTTAGAGGGCTGGGAAGCATTACCCAGTGTGACTGGAGTGTGATCAAGTGAAATTCAAAGAGAGATTATTTCAGAACTATGTAGCATAATAGTAAAATGTAGGAAACAATGAACGTGTATGCCTGTCTTTTGGGGCAGAAAGCATCTGTTTTGGAAATTTTTTTTTTTTTTACCTATGCTTGTTAGAGAATCTTAAAATGTGCGTTTTTTCTAAGGGCCTTTTCTTGTGATTACTATAGTCCCAAATCAAAGCTCACTATAAAAACCCAATGCCTGTGAGAGTGTGACTGTCATCAATTGTGTGGTCAACAGAGCCAGTGTGGAGTATAGAAAAGCCTTCTATAGATTATTCAGGAAAAGAAGATATTTTAAATACAGCTTTCAAAATTCAGCTTCTTTTTTTTTAAAAAAAATTAGTTGTCAATGAACCTTTTATTTTATTTATTTATATGCGGTGCTGAGAATCAAACACAGTACCTCACACATGCTGGGCAAGTGTTCTACCACTAAGCCACAACTCTAGCCTCTCAAAATTCAGCTTCTTAATGAAAGAAGCATAGATGTCATAGATGCTTCAGTATAGAAACTGAAGCACCAAGTCTCTGCTGTGTTACTTATATTGCTAGCTGGAGCTAGCGATGGGATCCCCTAATTTCCAATTGAGCATTTAAAATGATGCTCACAGTATCCGATGTCCTGACCCACTCTTCCTTGGTTATATTGTGAAGCAAGCATAGCCTTGGGGATGGGTGCTTGTGCTTAAATATTCCAGTTGCAATGCACAAACATGCAAGAATTAGAGTATAATTAAATCCCTCAAACTGTAGAAGCCCTGGAAGAGTTCCTTTTACCCCTAAGTAGCAATGAATTTGATACCTGTAGAAAATTACTTTGTAAAAATCAAAACTTCATTGGATATATATTTTGAGGGTTTTGAAATAGAAGATGGAGAGGGAGGTAGGAGAGAGGTTAAAAAATAAACCCATTCCTACAATTAAAATCAGTGAACTTTGTGAGAATCCATTATCATTAAATGCTATTAATGCAACTATCTATCAATAAATTCTTGGTGAGAGTTTAGCACAAACCTTATGTAAGCCTTATATAAGCATATATAAGGATGCCAGGTGTCTTGTTTTTTTTTTTTCAGGTTGACTTATTTTTAAGTGAGACCTGTGATGTGCTATTAACTTTAATTTCAAACTCAACACATATTCTTGAAAGAAAAGTGACTTTTATATACACAAACACTTAATATCATTTATTTCCTTTTCTTCTAACCAAATTGTAGTGCCTGAGGTCTACTACCTTTCTCAGAGCTTAATTTTTTAGCACTTTCATTTTCTCACATTATATAATTTTGAAGGAATCCAAAGGTTTCCTTAGGAATTCTAAAATAGTTGCTAATGTCTTTTAACCTACATTTTTTTCTTGCCTTGGATTTTCTTTCTTAACTTTCGTTTTTGTTTTCTTCTGTCTTCATTTTCCCTATTCCTTCACTTTTCTTTTTCTGATTAGATCAGTTCGTTACTGATAGGGATTTGTTTTAATTCTGGTAAATTTCTCATGCCTAAGAATATGACCTAGTACATTCCCTAGGTAAGTATTAATAGTTTAACATGTTATAGTTTTCCATTTCTTTTGAGGCATCTTCTTTGATAATTTTGTAACTGTTTATGCTCAGGCCTAATTAGAACCTCAAATTTACTTTTGTAGGGTTGCCAGATGAAACAGAGGATGCCCAGTTAAATTTGAATTTCAGATATGCAAAAATGGGTATTCCTTAGTACTGAGATTTAATTTTTTGCATTGCATAGGCCTGTATCAAAAAGTAATTTTTATTCAACTGAAGTTTAAATTTTTGTCCAGCAATGTTTGAGGAAACAAGTATTTGAAAAGCTATTAGATAAAATATGCTATATATTAATAACATATCAAAGAATAGCAGATCCCATGGCTGCTGAACATTTTCTGACTCAAAGATGGTGCCTTCTATATGCCCTCACATGGTGGAAAGGAGGGTCAGGCTCCCTTCAACCTCTTTTACAAGGACACTCATCCCAGTTGTGAGGGGGAGTTCTCATGAACTAAGAGCCTTTAGTTCAATAATTTTGAGCACTCTGTCCAACATATGAATTTAAAGGGACACACACATTCAGATCACAGCACTACCTTTAAAAATGTGTATAATTGACTGAATTATTCTGTTAAGTTTGAGGAAATTGTAGATGTATGTTTAGGATCTTCTTGATGTTGATTCATCAATTTATTTCATAAATTTGCTTTAAATGTCAGGTCTTAATGAATGATCAAAGCAAACATAATACCTGCCTTAATGGAATAAAAAAACTTAATGAAGGTGAACATTAATCAAGTAATCTCTCAAATATATAGCATGCTTTAAGGACAAAAGAGAAGTACACTGACCCTACAGTAGGGGACCTAACTAACATATTGGAGTAACAGAGTCAGTTAACATTTTTTTTTGAGGAAGTGAAATGAAAGTTGAACTATTAAAAAATATATCATTCAATGATACTTGTTGAAGTATGTAAGATACTTTATTCAGAGCCATCACTATAGGTAGAGGGGTCATGCAATGGGATTTAGCAGTCAGTGAGAGAGGTTGAGCTAACCTACAAACATAGCATGAGTAATTGGGAATTTGTAACCAAGGAGCAAAGCAGGAAGGGGTGGTTAGTGGAAGAAAATTACCAAGATAGATCCTCAGGGGTGGTGGTATTCTGGCTAGATCAACCTAACAGGATTCTTGCTGAAGACAGACTAGACATGGGGGATGGTGGAGGATGGTGGAGGATGAGGCAAGGCTGAACATCATGGTGGAGAGCAAATGGAAGATCAATTCTGCTCTCCTTATGGTAGCCAGGAAACAAAAAGAGAAAGGTGACAAGGCTAAGATATACTCTTGCAGGACATTCGCCCCAGTAACCTAATTCCTTCAGCTAGGTCTCACTTCCTACAGTTTTCGCCACATCCCAATAGTCCATTCAATTTTGAACCCATCAATGGATTAGTCTGTTGATTAGTGGATTATGAGCACTCATGACCCAGTCACTTCCTAAAATCCCCACCTACAAATGTTGTGTTGTTGGGGACTCATCCTTCAACATAGGAGCCTTTGGAGGATGTTTTATATCCAAACCATGACAGAGGAAGATGACATCAAGGATAGGAGTTCTTGCTAAAACTGAATTTAAAATGTCTAGAGATGGCCCTAAAAGGAGGCTGAATAAAGTATGGTAAAGCAAGTGGGCTTTCTTTCTTTCTTTTTATTTTTTAAGTTTTTATTGTTCTTTTCGGTTATACATGATAGTATAATAACTTTTGAACTTTTGACATGTCATATATATATATATATATATATATATATATATATATATACACACACACACACACACACACACACACACACACAGAGAGAGAGAGTATAACTTCCCATTCTTGTGGTTGTACATGATGTGGCATTACCCTGGTGTTATAATCATATATGAACATAGGAAATGTATGTATGATTCATTCTACTATCTTTCCCATGCCTATCCCATCTCCCTTCCTCTCATTCTACCCTGTCCATTCTGGTGAACCTTGCTCCCTCCCCAATGTGAGTTAGCATCCACATATCACAGAGATCATTAGGCCTTTGGTTTTCTGGGATTGGCTTAATTCACTTTGCATGATAGCCTCTAGTTCCATACATTTACCAGTAAATGCCATAATTTCATTCTTCTTTACAACTGAATAATATTCCATTGTGTATATGTACCACATTGTATATATGTATCCATTCATCTGTTGAAGGACACCTATCTCAGTTCCATAGCATAGTGATTATGAATTGAGTTCCTATAAATATTATTGTGGCTGCATCATTATAGTATGCAGACTTGAAGCCATTTGGGTATATATCAAGGAGTGGGATAACTGAGTAAAATGATGATTATATTTCAAGTTTTCTGAGGAGTCTCCATATTGTTTTCCAGAGTGGTTGTACCAATTTACAGTCCCACCAGCAATGTATGAGTGTTATAGTTAAAGCTTCATCCCGGGGTTTCATAAATTGACTTACAGCCCACTCATGTATAATCAAATCAAGCCTTTATTGAGGTATACCAGTGGCAACTGACCAGAACATAAAGCTGTTCCCCTGATCAGCCTGGAACAATTGCAAGGGCACTCCTTATAAGCCTGAAAACCACAAAAGGGACGTTTGGGGGACTATCCAATGCAAGCAAGCTAAATTACAGAAGCAGGAGAGTGAAGTCAGGTGGAGGGATGCTTAGCCAATCACAATTAGCCAAATCACCCCAGTAACAGAAACAGAGCGCTGTTACCCTAGTTACATAAACAATGCCCCATTTGGTAGTTTCATGTTCTTAAAGGTTTCTATAGTAAAAGGAAAAGAACATCTTACCCTGGTCTTAACCCTTCTATTTGGCATGGTTGTTTTACAAAATGGAGTTACTAAATAAAATGGAGTCACTTTGGCTTGACTATCACATGAGTATACTTTCCCCCCAACATCCTCATCATTTATTGTTACTTGTATATTTGATAAATGCCATTTTAACTGGAATGAGATGAAATGTCAGTATAGTATTAATTTGCATTTCTCTAATTGCTAGTGTTGTTGAACATTGTTTTATATATTTGTTGACCAATTGTACTTCTTCTGTGAAGTGTGTGTTCAGTGCCTTAGCCCCTTTATTGATTGGGTCATTTTTATCTATCTGTCTATTTATTTATTTATTAGTGTTAAATTTTTTGAGTTCTTTATATATCCTGGAGATTAATGCTCTATATGGGGGCACAGGTGGCAAAGATTTTCTCATATTCTGTACATTCTCTGTTCATGTTCTTGATTGTTTTCTTTGTTGTGAAGAAGCTTTTTAGTTTGATATCATCTCATATATTGATTATATATGTGTGTATATATATATATATATATATATATATATATATATATATTGTGTGTGTGATATCTATATCTATCTATCTATCTATCTATCTATCTATATATCTATATAGTCAATGGACTTTTGTTTTATTTATTTATATGTGGTGCTGAGGATTGAACCCAGTGCCTCATACATGGTAGGCAAGTGCTCTACCAACTGGTCTACAACCCAGCCACGCATATATTGATTCTTGATTTTACTTCTTAAGCTTTAAGAGTCTTGTTAAGGAATTCAGTTTCTAAGCCAACATGATGGAGAGTTGGGCTACTTTTTCTTCTGGTAGACACTGGGTCTCTCATCTAATGCCTAGTTCCTTGATCCACTTTGAGTTGAGTTTTGTGCTGGGTGAAAGATAGGGGTTTAATTTTATTTTGTTACATATGGATTTCCAGTTTTTCCAGAACCATTTTTTGAAGAGGCTATATTTTCTCCAATGTATGTTTATGGTGCCTTTGTCTTGTATGAGATAACTGAATTTATGTGAGTTTGTCTCTTTGTCTTCTTTTCTATACCATTGGTCTTCATGTCTGTTTTGGTGCTAATGCCATGTTCCCTTTGTTACTCTGTAGTATAATTTAAGGTCTGGTATTTTGATGCCTCCTGCTTCACTTTTCCCGCTGAGAATAAGGCAAACAGTGTTTGTGTGGACTAAAACCAAAGCCTAAATGTGAGTAAAGTAAGCAGAGTCCTCATAGAGGAAAGAACTATTTCTGTGAAGATGGAGCATCTCAAGCACAGGAATTAAAAGATGGTATTTTTGGTTGACCCCAGTGAGCAGTAAAATATGGATTATTAGAAACTGTTCGAAGGAAGTCTGTAGCCAGATAATATAGGACCCAACCAGAATTTTGATCACTATTATAAACAAACAATTGAAAGGTCTTGCAAGGTTTTCAGAGAGGAACAAAATTTGTATTTGAAAAGAAGAATATAACAGCTTAAAAAATGTAAGGATTAGTATGGAAAATTCATAAACCATTTCCTGGGTGATCTGCATATTCTTCCAGCCAAAAGATCATGATATATTAATATATATATATATCAGAGGTTGTCAAACTTTTTCTGTACAGGTCTACATCATAAAATCTGAGGATTTGAGGTTGACAGAGTCTCTGCTATAACTACTCAATTCTTCCTTGTAGCAAGAATCACCCCATAAATGAGAGATAAATACATAAGCATCACTGCTATCCAATAAAAAATATCTACTGAGAGCAAAATTTTAATTTTATTTTCGTTTTTATATGTGAGAAACAAATTCCCATTGTTTATAAGCCACCAAGTATATGGTATTTTGTTATAGCAGTTCAGACAGATTTAGACACCTACTGTATACTTGGGACTCCCTGATCATACTGTGCTGTTTACTGTGCCAGATAAACATCACTTTAGATGAGAGACCACCATACTATAGTATGATTATATTCTTGTGTGGATATTTACATTAAAAAGCTACAAGCAAGAAGCCCCTGTCCAATTCTTAACTGAAATGTGTTTAGCCAGAATGAAAAGTCAGTTACAAGTGTCCATTTATTGAAGTGAAGACTGGAATATTCCTTTATATCTGAATATCCTTGCTGTGCAGTGTCTCTTCCATTGGTCCCCTTTCTCCCACATAATAATGGTTAATATCTAGTTCATACTGAAAACCATCTCCCATTTGGGAAATGATGATAACTCAGTAAGGTTAATAATTGAGCTCTTGATAGTTTTCATAGATAAGTAATAATAAAAAAGGCATTCAACATAAAAAAATTAAAGGTGTTATGAACGTGCTAAGAAACATATTTTTCATTTTATCATAGAAATATTGGGAGGAGATGAAGAGTTCCAACCTTCACAGAACAGGCAATAGTAATTTTCTCTGGTTCCGTGGGACATACCATGCTTAGCAATGAAAATGTGTGTAATAAAGTTTGTGGTTGAAATATTACCTCTAGCTTCCAGAACTTGATTCTTTCAACCTCTCAAAGGGATTCTGCTCTCATGTTAAATCTTAGGATGCTAAAGTTTACCCATGTCTGACAAGTCCAGAGGTTCTTTATATGAATATTTGAGTAGTGATCTTTAAAACTTTAGAAAATCCTTTTTTTTAATTGTATTTTTTAATTGTATTTTTTTATTGATTATTTAAAGCATTACATAGCTCATGATATAGAAAATCATGATATAGAAAATCCTTTAATAGAAATAAAAAATGAGTTTTTGGATGATAGCTCAGTTTTATAGAAACCTAATTTTTCTTCCACTTAAGAATATTAGCATAGGACATTACAATAGAAAAGAAGTGTGCATCTAATGAATGGCTTGGTGTTTTTGGTGTTTTATGCCATAACTGAATTTTCTCTTAATTTAATCATTTTCTTAGCACACTCATGATCTGTCTATATATTGTTTACTTTTTAAGTAGATTCTGCTTATATGTTTTTCAAGAGCTTAGTTTATAATTATTCAGCTCTTTAAATTTCTATTTATATTTTTTAATACTAAATTTCATTATCTCCTATTTTCTTATGAAAATATTTAATGGGACCAAATATATGGAATTATTTGTCTTTAAAATGAAAACCAAAGGTAACTATCCCAGGGCATATTTAAAATTTATTATCTATTCATATGTGCATGTGTGCATATGTGTGCATATGTATGAATAATAAGGAAAATTATATAAGCATATATTTTTGAAACTTTGATTCATATGTCAGGCTTTGCAAATTTGAGATGAGTTTGTTTCTGATATAAGGTTGAAAAAGCAGAAATATCTTGAGCATTAAATATGCTCTTTCGTGGTCAGTAGCTATATGAAATTTTAGGGATTATGTGCTTGTTAGTGATTAGTTCTCTGGATATACTATACTTAATGTAATACTCTGGTGAATATACTAATGTTCAAGACAGGATGAAATAAAAATACTAGGCAAAATGCCCACTTGAGGTCCAAAAACATTTTTATATTTATTTATTCATACTTTCAGGTCTGTGATGTGTACCATTTATATCTTGTGTCCTTTTTCTTTTGTGACAATATCAATATATTTAGCTACTTACATTTGAAATGTGAAAATCTTTCCTCCCTTCCTAAATGAATCAATTAATATGACAAAAGGTTCTCAGTGTTCACCATAAATATCAAGGCTGGGCCTTTGTCTTATATTTAACAAAGTTCATATGTATGAATACATGGAGAGTATTACCTTTTGTCAGAGAACACCCATAAAATCACATTAATTTATTCATTCAAGAACTATGTATTTACCACCTAGAGTGTGGTAAAACTTATCCTATAGGAGAGTTGCAGATTCTGGCTACAAGTCCCTTAAACATTGATGTTTTTATAGTTTAGCATGCAGAGGTAGAGACAACATCCTGCTCATTCAGGAAGAGCAGCTAGAGTGGTATAGTCTATGTCACCCCTGAGTCCAGGCACAGCACACTGAGACCACAGTGAGGTAAGCGCTGTACCCAGGATGTAGTTCACACTCTGGGCCTCACAAGTGCCAACCCCACCCTCAGACAACCTTGGAGCTCATGTTGTCTTTAGAGTGAAGTGTCCGGGTTATAAATTTTAATGTGAGCTTCACTCTTAGGGGCAGACAATTGCCCCTGTCATTTTGCAGCTGAAGTGCCTTCCTTGCAACTGTGGTAGGATTCACAGAATGTGTGCCAGGGAGCCCCATCCTGAGTCACTGAGCTGCAGGCAAGAGTAGAGGAAGTGTCCCAGAAATGGAGAGTCTCTTAGAAAGCCAGCAACAGTCATGTAAAACTTCAAGTGATTCTAGCAAGTGTGCAAATGTCAGCCATAACTGAAATGATCTAGGGCAAGTTGGATACTTTCATAAAAACGAGGTCCCATTTCTGGTACTTGGGCTCTTTATAGATAGAAAGAAGGGAATTTGCCAGAAGGGAAAGAGAGCTAAAAACAGGAAAACTTCAGGAAAGCATCAGGAAAACTCACAGGACAATCAATTCTATAAGATCACAGAGACCCTGTAGAGCCATCCTCACGTATTGAAAGTAAGGGGATAAATTGTTCTCCCAATGGGAGGTTTATGGACTCTTGATATAGCTTCTTTGCAGGATATTGGAATGTCCATTGGAGTAGCTGATTCAGGTTTCTGTAAATACAATCAGGACAAATAAAATATGAGATTTCCCAGTTACCAAATAGTGGAGTTTTCTTTGTCCTAAGAGTTACATTCTCATGAGAAGCTTTTCACTGGCCTATCTATTTGTGTGAAGAGATGGTCATCTGTGGTTAATAGCGGTAGGTAGGTGACAGCAATGGCTGAAAAGGGTCATCCAAACATAGTGAGCCCATTATTAATCATTGTCTAATGAGTTGATCCAGCTATTTTAGAACCTTCCAAAACATTGTATTTAAATCTGTTACATGTGCATCAAGAGGGATGAAAGTCAGATTAATCCTAGAAAGATAGAATGCACCCAAATGTATGGTAATGTGTCTGTGGACATGGCTGTGTAACAGGAGAAAGGTGATCTGAAAAAGGGCCCTAAGGGGAGCCAGAATTTAAAGCTTAGTATTTTGTATCCAAGGCATAGTAAGTTGTTTTTTTGTCTCTAGATGTATATAATCACATTGTTGTTCTTAGTTTGTATATAGAAGATAATAATCATACTGTGCTGCCCAAAACTGAGTTCAAGGTTTTGGTACATCTCTTGTTACATTGCAGTCTCTTTAGCAGTGGGCTGAGCCTGATCACCTATCAGGGTATTGATGGAAAAGATTACTGAATATGCAAAAAATGTAAGTTCTGACCTTCCAAGGTGTTGAAGTCCTTTCGTAGTTCCCTTTCTCACTCTGTTGCTATAGCTTTTTATTGCCTCCTTCCTCTTTGGACTAATTGAAGCTTGATGCTTTGTAGGTTGGATACACTACTCTTGCCAGTGGACTCATTCCAACTTAGTTCTTATGGAAGACTTTGATTTAATCATGCTTCAGCAAACAATGGCCACATACTGAGTCTGACCCACCACCATCTTTTTTTGTACAACCTGTGAGCCAAGAATGGTTTTTGCAGTTGTACATATTTGAAAACAAATTTAAGGAAAGATAATATTGTGAGACACATGAAGTTTTGATTAAAGTCAGTGTCCATAAATAAAATTTTTTCAGGACATAGACACTTGCATTTATTTCCGACTTTTGTGCGACAGCAGCAAAGGTAATGAGAGACAAAGTTGGTAACAAATAACTGTATGGTCACCAAAGCTTAACATATTTACTATCTAGACCATCACAGGATGTCTTCCTTAGATAGTATGGAAATAGATTGAAAGTATTCAGAAAAGCCCTGGCATATTTTCAGTTTAGTGTATTTCAGACAATTAGGGGTCAAAGTTGTATTCTGGCAGTGAGTCTGGGAAAAATAGCTATTATAAAGAAACTAAAGGAAACAAAAGAAATGACTTGGGGGTCTATAATTATAATTTTAACAGTAAATTGAATAAATACAGACTTCTAAATTCAAACTTATTTAATAGCCCTTAAATATGTTTTATGTGCCAGGTACCAAACTTGGTAATTTGACATGTATAATTATATTATGAGAAAACGATTGAGCACTAATCCATACATAAAAGTCATCTCAAACATAACTATGTACTTTTCTAAATAATTGTTTATTTCAATGAGTATGATTTTTCCTATGTTTTAGGTACTTTACTCTAAAGCCAACATTCAAAATCCATAACGATCTTTTTTCTGTTTCTTCTCCCTCTATCTCTGTCTTATCACTATCTCAATCTCTAAATCTGATACAGGTAATATTGCATGGCATTTAAGAACATGGACATTGTAATCAGATAGGCTTAGATTTCAATCCTATTTTTGCCTTATAATAGATATTTTAAAATGGGCAGGTTTATTAACAACAGTATTCTCATTTATAAACTTACATGCTTGAGACATTTAAGAAACCTTAATCATGGGGATCCATACTACTTCACATATACATAGCATTGGTAACAGGCAAATCTTCGTTCTTCTGATATGATTTTTCTTGTGAAATTATCCAAGAGGAAAGTGATTCCCCCCAATAAGCTATATTAATACATTTTTTAAAACTCAAAATACAACTCTGTTGGATAAGCCACACAATATTCTGTTCATGTAGAAATTTATAAACAACTGGCAACTATTTTAGTTAACAAACCCAACATTTGTTTAATCATTTGATACGTAGTTTCTTGGAGCATAAATGAAGTGCCGTTAAACACTTGAATTTACCACATACTAACCAATGATTAAACTACTTATTTAAGGCAAGTCCAACAAATTTATTTGAAGGTCACTTATTATAAATAATAGAATATTTTATTGCTAATAATTATAGGTAACTAATATATTACGAATGGTTCCCATCTAGAATATGACTTGGGTAAATAGGTGAATAACTTGTGCATTCCCCAAGGGTTTTTGGGGGGTGTGGGTGGGTGGGTAATGGGCATTGAACCCAGAGGTACTCAACCATGGAGACATATGCCACCCCTTTTAATTTTTTTTTTTTTTTTTTTACTTTGAGATGTGGTCTTGCTAAGTGGCTTAGGGCCTCAATAAGTTGCGGAGGCTGGCTTTGAATTTGTGATCCTCCTTCTTCAGCCCCCTGAGCTGCTGGGATTACAGGCATGCATCACTGAACCTGACAAGAATTCCACTTTTTAAGTATAACAAAATATTAATCCATATTATTATTGAGTCTTTATGGTCTTTCTGTGCATGCTCATAGCAATCTAACAAATATAGAGAGTACACACTATATAAAACAAAGAAAAAGTGGGAGGGAAAGAGAACAATGGAAAGAGGCTATGATGGAGGAAGAGAGTGAAGCTAGAAAGGACAGAGCAAGAAAGTAAAAGAAATAGGCATTATTTTAAAATGTCCAATTTATGCTATCAGTTCCTACATCAACAAGATGCTAAACAGAAAAGAAATTCACAAGTTGATTTTGTCTCTATTTTAAGAATTATTAAAATAAGCCTTAAATTTCTTTTCATTTCTGAGTCTGATCATAAGATTTCTCCACAAATGACATTGTAATGACATTCCATGTCATTTCCAAGTTTGTAGGAGAGAAGGAAACAAGTAACAGTGTCCCATACTAAAACTGAAAAGTTTTAATCTCTTAGACAACAGATAATCTTGTGTCTGCATACAACCTGTCAGTAGTAAATGTATAAAACTCTGCTGCTCAAAACCATAGAATAATTGTTTCTTCCAACTTATAAAAACAAGTATACTACTCTCACACAAAATGTAAATTAAAGCTGAAATTCTGTTGGCTTTAAGTGGAAATATGCAGTTCTCTGACAGTAGAGCGATATCTTCCTGGGTACTTGTACTTTGGGTGAAATTGTTATCACTGGATTTGCATTAAATGAACTTCCTTCCTCTTAGGATAGGATGATTGGCAGGGATTAAGGTTGTATTACTAAAAAAGTTCTAAGCCAAGCTTCTCTTTTTCATGAATAATACCTACTCCTTTATTTATTAATGGTGTTTCTGACAGTTGACAGTTCAAGAAGTATATACTGCATTGACTAAATTTCTTTGTTTAGATGAAGTGGAGATGGCATATACCTTTTACACAAAGATTTATGTGAAAACCATGGATTTCAAAAAATGTTAATGCAATAAAGACATAGAAAGGACAAAGCCATATTAGTTAGAGGAAAAATTTCCACAGATTACTAACTCATATTTAATTATACCTTTCCTTGTATTAGTTCTTCTAATGATTTATTTATATATTAATGATGGATTAACTAGATAAAATGATTACCTCTGGAGTTAATTTTAGCCTCTATTGAACTTAAATAGTTCTCTGTAAGTATGTGTCTATATAAATCTGTATCTTTCTATTTATTTATTTGGCTTAGTTTTACTTACACTAAAAAAAGACTTCTGACCTTTGTTTTGCATGTATTAATATTATATTTTCTTTGTAGGAGTTTCCTAGCATATAAAGAAATTATACTCCTTAAAAATAATAATGTTAATATCAAAATTGTGAGTGAGCACAGAGCAC
This sequence comes from Spermophilus citellus, assembly GCF_964194105.1. Taxonomy (NCBI): domain Eukaryota; kingdom Metazoa; phylum Chordata; class Mammalia; order Rodentia; family Sciuridae; genus Spermophilus; species Spermophilus citellus. The sequence continues at coordinate 136,254,850 of NC_138188.1, read as the reverse complement.
TTCCTGACAAGAGAATCACTTCTCTTCAGGATAGCTGCCTCCTGGTGAAGGGGGAGCCGAAAAAACACACATTTTGATTGAATGGATCAAAGAAATTATAGGTGCCGGCAGCCCTCTCTGCAGGGAAAATGGTCATGGTATGGGCTGATCCAAAGTAAGGAGATCTCTGCCCTGCCTTGCTCTTCTCTGGGCCTGCATTTGGCATTCTCATCCTCTCTCTGATCCTACAACAGCCTTAACACTAAAGAGGGTAAAAGAGTAGAACTAAAAAAAAAAAAAAAAAGAAGGAGAAAAAAGAATCTGAACACCTTCTTTATTATTAGGAGCCATTTGTGTCTATGTCTTCTATTTGTTCTTTAGGTGTTTTTAAGAAAAAAATATTATAAGCATAGAAACTGGGTTTGAATCAAGAACAAAATAAGGAGTTGGAGTGATCGGAATAACTTCAGTGATGAGAACAAATTGAGAGATTTTTCTTAAGAAGCAGGTTATGGTTAAAAAGTAAACAGCAGTGTCAGCAATTTATTTACTTTTAATTAAGAATTTGTTGACCTTTTGAGAGTCTTAAAGAATTATAGTCATTGAAAAGTATGCCCATTTAAATTTCTATATAAATTACTGTTACTGTACAGTATAACTCAGGCCTATGCTTCCTTAAAGTTTCTATGAGTTTATTTTATAGGCGTTATTGGTATGGTTTGATTCTCAGTTTGATCTTCAGTTTTGATTTTCAGTTGTTCTTTAAGTATTTACCCTCTAGGCTTAGAATGTACTTTGTTGCCAGTTTACTAATATAATAGCTAAACATGTGCTGACAGAATTAACCTTAATATCATTAAACTTTAAATTTTGCTTACATCCTAACTATACAATTCTATTCTTAACAACAACAACAACAACAACAAAATAGCAACAATGTTTATCTTCTTGGTTCAGTCTTCGAATTTCACTAGAAAAGACTATGTCAAGAATGTCTTTGAAACTGTCTTATTTTCACTACATTAAGATACATACTAGAACTGAAATGTTTTCTTGGGGCCTCTTTACCTTTGAGTAAAAGATCTATTTAACTTGCATTAATTTTCCAATGATAATGGGATGTCTTCTTTTTTCACTTTGTTTTCTTTTCTGTAATATCAAGCAACTGCCATCTAAATAAGTAATAACAGAATGTTAAAAGGATGTATTTTTTTAATTCTAAACATTGTAATTTTTTAGAATTGCAATGTAAAATAGAACTTCACCTTGAATGCCTCCCTGTTAATGTGCCTGATTTCCTGTAAGATTCTCTCTTTATACAATATGACTTAGCCTGTGGTGACTAGTAAACTTTGGTTTAATTCTTCTATTTCAACTCTTTACCATTAAGATCTAAGTTTGAGTGTGAGTTATGAAAATTATTGTAATGAGTTATCAGATGTTAATTGGGTGTCAATAGTATGCAAAACAATGTCTCAAATGTTTTCTTTCAGGGACACATATTTACCATTACTCCTATGCATTTATCAAGAAACTTGGCATAGATTGATGAGTAGTCACACCACTTTCCTACAGCTTCTCCTTGTTCACGCTCCTCACAGCATGCAAAATAGTAGTAGTTAATGAAGTGCTTGGTAGTACCTCAGAGCACCTCATAAATGCTCAGTGAAATCAGCTATTCTAACAATACAAGCTTCTAGCCAGAAGAAACTAAGGAGGCCTAAGAGGCCAGTTCCAAATAAGACTTCCCTTTTTCAAACACAGCATCCTTGTCTCTGAAGAGCCTAAGTCTCTTAAGCATCCATCTGGAGGGAGCTGGGCACTCCAGGAAATATTCCCTCAGGGACATTTCCTTATAGCCACCAAGAGCTGATCTTGCCATCCATGCTATTTTAGAAGGTAAATGATATTATTTTTTTAAATTATTCTCAATAGATGTAATAAAGGATTCCTTTGGTCCTTGAAATTTACCCAATAGGTACAATTTAACTTTCTTTTTGTGAAGTTTATCCACATGAGGCATGAGGTAAAGCTCCTCCTGCTTTTGCATTAAGTTTAAAATATCACAAGCCTACACTGAAGTTAACTAGGTGCTCAGTTTGTGAAGACCTTTAATTTTTTTTTATTTGTTCTTTTTAGAAATACATGACAGTAGAGTATATTTTAATGTATTATACATACATGGAATATAACTTATCCTAATTGGGGTCCTATTCTTGTGGTTGTACTTTATGTGGATTTTCACTGGTCATTTATTCATGTATGAACACAGAACAGTTGTGTCTGATTCATTCCACTGTTGTTCCTATTCCCATCCCTCCTCCCTTCCCTTCATTTCCATTTGTCTAATACACTGAATTTCTATTCTTCCTGGCCCCCCTCCTTTATGGTGTGTTAGCATCACATATCAGAGAGAACATTCAGTCTTGACTTTTTGGGGATTGGTATATTTCACTTAGTCTAAGTCCATTTACTGGCAAAAGTTATAGAGTCATTCTATTTTTGAGTTCCTCAGAAAACGTGGAATGGAACCACCATTTGCCCCAGTTTTCCTACCTCTCAGTATATACACAAAGGATTTAAATCAGTATACTACAAACATGCAACCACATCAATGTTTATAGCAGCTCAATTCACAATATCTAAGTTATGGAACCAACCACATGCCCTTAGATAGATGAATGGTAAAGAAAAGGTGGTATATATAACTGAAGGCCTTTAGTAATCACTTCCCTGATAGCCTTTCGTTTTCTCTCTAGACTGGTTACATTTTCTTCCTATATATGCATAGAAAGTCCAACTCCTAACTTGCTTTGGACTTGATGAATTTTAATTACTTGTGAGTTTCATACATCTCTTACTTCTCCTCCTCCAGTTACACAGTAACTCTAGAAACTCTCTTGAGGCTACAAACTCAACACTAGCATGGTTCTTCACTTATATTGATTAAGCTCTATATACGTATATTGACTGGATTTTATTATATTCAATTACCAGTCACTTTTCCTATTTTACCATTTCTACCATTCATTTAGTATAATTGTACTTGTCAGGAGCATTTGAATTAAAATGCCATCTCTTATTGAAAATAATCTTACTACATCTACAAGAGAATGTCACCCAAAATCATTCCCTTATTTTCATGAAAGAGGAATTCCTAGGCCAGGCTTATTTACCTAAAAATCTAATGTATTTAGGATAAAAGTTTTTTCTTTTTAACATTATTTGTGCAGTGATTCAAGAGCCTGGCCAGAAGCTTATTTTCCTGTTATATTTTAGAAAATTATCTTTTAATCTTATATTGTTTTATTATTATATGTAAAATCAATACAAATGAATTAAAATGCAAAGGTATAAAAGAATTAACAGCAAAATTATCTTGTGTCATCTATACCATACAGTTGCTTCGTCTAGTACAACCAATGTTACAGTTTCTTGATTATTCCTTTTAAAATAATTTCATGAATATACAAGAGACTACTTATATAAAAGTTATGTATCTATGCATTTTTAAAACTAATATCAATATATGTAATAAGTGATTCTTTTGGTCCTTGAAATTTTCACATGTTTATGGTACCCTTCTCTATCCACATCAGAGCATCCTCATCCGTTTTTATTACTAGATAAGCATTCCATTATGTGCTATTCACAGGCTGAGTTGTTTGTTGCATTTCACTTGTAGAATACAAATCCCTCAGAAATTTATATACAAATCAATAACATCCCCAACACTATATGAAAGATATCAGTCCATGATCCAAAAAAGACCATATCAGTCCATGATCCAAAAAAGACCTGTTCAACCATTGTACCATGTTGTTAAAGTGCTTTAAAGTTATTAACAGTACTAAGATATCTGATTTAGTTGTTGATATCCAAGTCAAAAAGAAAACCCATGATTATTGGTGGTTAATTCTTTATGTACCTTACCTAACTTTTGCCATTATATTGGACATAAAAATACTTAATATCAGTGACTAATTGTTCATCCTGGCAGTAAAACAATATCTTTTAGTACTAATCAGAAAGATAACATCAGGTATATGCCAGATATGGGGGATAATTTTTATTTTCTCTGCTTTGAATCTGTGGTTTCCTCTTTGTAGTAATTTTGGTCATGTCTATGTTTACTGAAATAAAACATTATCTGTTGCATTCTCTGTATGGTGAAACCAGCTAAATCTAGTTCTTTGAAGTAGGACTTTGGAAAGATTAATAATTATGACTTTTTTTAAAAAGATAGTATAGACACAAAATTGGTGACTTTTTAAAAAGATAGCATAGACATGATTTGTTTCTTATTTGATGTTTGAAGGGAAGTAACATTTTTTTGAAAATTACTGTAGTCATATTACAACTTCATAGCTAATTGTTAGTTTCCCAAATTTGAAGATGTAGCTAATATATAATGAGAACTGTCTCTTTGTCAATTACTATTGTACGAGACCTACTTGTATTAACTCTTGGAAATCCTGAGGTAGTTCATGTTTTCATCCTCATTATATAGAAAAAAGACATCACAAAGCAGAACTTAAGAATTGGCTCAAGAAGACAGAAGAAAGAAGACACAGTAAAGACAGAGTTAAAAACAAATAACAACAACCAAGGAAATATGGAACCAGTGTCATTACTTTTTGCCAGTAAATTTACATAGCCTCCTAGATGAGGAATTGTAATTCAAAAAACTCAAAGCTATGATCTGCTATGAGGCAAAGCCAGGGTTTGCCCTCAAACCCGACACCAAAATCTTGATAATCTTATTCTATGTGTAGGTAAATAGATTTGGAAAACCACAGGTATAGATATAAAAATATAGGTAAGCATATTTGAAGTTGGTTATGTGATCTTTAGGTAAATGAATTTTCGCCTGTGCCTTTATTGAAGTGATGCCAGACTTCTTGAGCTGTTTTATAATTCTATGCCATGAGTAGCAGTGCAATTACTTCTGCATAGATGTCTAAAAAGTCTCTAAGATTTATTCAATTACTATTTCTTCTGTGAAGCCTTCTTCTACCTAGCATGTAAGAAATCAAGGTTATTCATCTTTCCTTGGATCAGAGTATCTTTTTATATAACTTAATTAAGGTACTTACTAACAAAAATGCATTTGTTGATAACTGAGTGTCTCTTTTTTAATCCCTGATAGCTTTAAATAAAGCTTGATGACTTGTTTCTTTCCAAAGCATGTAGTTTGTTATTCTGGCCCTGATAGATACTCAACAACAATAGCAACAATCACAACAAAAATTTAAAAATAGATGACTCATACTACCCTACAAACTTAATATTTGCCTAACTCATATAATGACTTAAGAGTAAAAAGAAATGGGATTTTGTTTTACAAAGTAAAATACAGAAACTCTGTATTCTTGATTTGGGTTAAAAATTTATGTATATTATTTGAAATGATTCTTAAATTTCTTCACAGTATATGAATCAAATCTGTTATGCATTTAAACTCTGGTACTTTGGAATTTCTCTTCTTGCCAATGCTACCTCTTCTCAGTGGTATTGTATAGACATTATTTGTTCCTTATTTGATGTTAAAAAGGAAGTAATATTTTTTTGGAAAATTACTGTAGTCTTATTGCAACTTCATAGCTAACTATTAGCCTCCCAAATTTGAAGATGCAGCTAATATATAATGAGAACTGTCTCTTTGTCAAGTACTATTGTAAGAGAACTACTTGTATTAACTCTTGGAAATCCTATGAGTTTGGTGGAGACTGGTCTTGGCTTGGTCAGGCTCTCTCCCAGTTCATTCATCAGCCCTCTCCTAGGCTTGGTGTTCCAAACTCTTACCCCAAGTGACAGCTGCAGACTCCATTCACCTTCCAAGTCTCCTGAGAACATCTCATCTTGTGTCAAATCCATTGTTAGCTTTCACCCTCCACTTCTCAGCTCACTGAATATGGGTGAATCAAGTGTCTTTTTATACTCAAGGACAAGCAAAGTTATTTGGATTGCCCTAAAACACTCAGGAAGGACTTAATGGATCCTCACTTCTAAAGCACTCTTTCTATTTTGACACTTTTACTTTGTGCCTCTGTGCAATAGAGAAGTGAGTGCTCATATTAAATGTATGAAACAATGAACAGTTATCAAAATAAATACCATCAATGAGCCATTTTTCTTGCAACCGGCTCCAGGCCAAAAATGTCTTGCTCTTTTTGGGAAGAATTCAAACTAATACAGATTTTACTTCAGAAGATCAAACACACCAGCAACGTGGCTGTCTAAACATTTCCTTCTTGACTGTCTTCCTGTTGGAAGTGTGACAGCCTTGACCTGCCTGTAGTGACTTTATGGAATGCAGCCTCATTATCTGGTGCTCTCTGTCATAGAGAAAGAGGAAAATGAAATGGTTGAGGGAAAGGTTAAAGACAGACAACCATAATGTAACATACTTAAGGATTTTTTTTTTTTTGAAACTGAGTGAAGAGAAATAAACACAAAAGGAGAGGAACAAAACTCAAAGGGTAATGATGAAAATGGCAGCTGGGATTTTTTTTTTTTTTTTTTAGAATTCAAGGATTAATAGAATGGGCAGTGCTTTTTGTTCTTATACAACACTTAGAGATCTTCAGCTAAAGTCTCTCTTCTCTTTCTTCTTTCTTCCTTCCTTCCCTTCTCTCTCTTCCTTCCCTCCATCTTCTCACAGGAGCATTACAGAGATGATTTCAGGGTTGCATCTGTGTGACGATGAATGTCTCTTTCATTTCCTTCACTCACTAGTGCATTCACAAATGGCAACTGTTTTAAACCTCAATCTTTGACGCCCTTCCTGATCCCCACCCTAGCCCCAAACTCAAAGAGAATAAGATCACAGTGTTCTTTTTCCTTTTTCCCCTTGAAAAAGAAACTGCCATTTCCCCACATTTCTTCCTAACGCACACAGTCAGAATAATTAGGACAATGTCCTTACATTTCCTGTTTCCATGGAATCTATAGAAAGTCTAAAGTATCCAGGATGCCCTGTTAGCCCATAAAACCATTATCAGATTTCCAGTCTCTAGAGCCTAGCACAGATCTTCAGAGGGATAATGCAGGGCAGTTTTCAACAGAGAAACTCTGCATGACGGGCCTTTTAAATGTTAGCTTCTCAACTTCCAATATCCCTTTGATGATTTTACACTCCGGCTATTTTTGCATCTTCCTGACATTTGCAGTTCCCTTGAGGCATACATTACAGTACACACACTACCCATAGTTAGATAATCGCAAGTTTAGATATTTGTGAATATTTAGGCTCTGAAGAAGAAAAATGACTGCAGGCAAGGGTACTTGTCAACAAAATCATAAAAAATCTCAGAAAATTCCATTTGCGTGTATCCACATTGTGGGAGTACTTAGGGGTTTTTCCCTCATGATTCCTCTACTTTTGCTATTGCTATTTTGATCTGTTTGGGATGTCCTTTTCTGATCATTAATTTTTTATGTCAGAGAAAATTCATCATGTAGATTTTTTAATTTGTTGGGAGGTGAAGATGGGGTGAAAAAGTGCTATTCAACATGAAATTAGTTTTCCTACAGAGAAATTGAAGGGATCTGAAAGATTCAGTTATTAATCCCACCACAAGAACAAGCATGCAATACTAACAAAAACTTGAGAAACAGGCTGGGCACAGTGACCCACGCCTGTAATCCCAGAGGCTTGGGAGGCTGAGGCAGGAGGATGCAGAGTTTAAAGCCAGCCTCAGTAAAAGCAAGGCTCTATGCAACTCTGTGAGACCCTGTCTCTAAATAAAATACAATATAGGACTGGGATGTGGCTCAGTGGTCAAGTGCCTGAGTTCAATACCCTGTACCCCCCACCCAAACAAACAAATTCTCCATTGTTCTCCTGTTCCTCACATCTTTCCATTCTGTGGAATAACAACAACAACAACAAAAAAAAAAAAACAAAAACCTTGAGAAATATTCTGGAAAGAACAAAAATGACACAAGTTGTCCTGATAATTTCACATGTAAAGTATTACAAATATTTTTTCATAAATAATAATAATAAGGGTCAGTAGATAAGTCTACCCTTGCCTTCAGGGGATACATTCCAAGACCCTCAATAGATGCTATAAATTGTAAAGATTACCCAGACTTATGTATGTTTTTCCTATGAATACACACCAATGATATAGCTCAAAAAATTAGGCAGAGTGAAAAGAAATAACCATAAATAATAATTAAATAGAATAATCAAAACATATACTGACTATAACACAGGTTATTTAATTCTTATGAACTATTTATTTCTGGAATTTTATATTTAATATTTGACCATGCTAGGAATACTATAGTAAGTTTTTATATATAACATGCAGTTATCATAAATCTAAATGATATGTGGGAGGAGATTAGTGATAAATTATTTCCCAGAGTTCTAAAATATGTATTAACTGAAACACTAATATAGGATATTTGGTATGCCAAACTGAAATATATTGATCAGTCTCTTCCAGATATGCTGATAACGCTTGGTGCTTCATGACTCTGCTGGGGAGGGCTCACACTGAAGTTGTTATCTAAGACTTTTCTCAGCAGGTCTGTTTTCTGATGTAGCAATCTGTGAAGCTTTAATGACTCCTTTTTATTGAAAGTGATTTTAAAGGAAGACCAAGACAGAAGGTTCTCCTAAGGCCTCTCAGATAAATAAACTGGCCCTCTATCTAAATATAAATATTTTTTTTCACTTTGTGGAAACAATGAATGATAGCGTTCTAGTCACTCATTGCTTAGATGGTTGTATAATCCTTGAAGATACAGGTTGGACTTCATTGGTCTGTGGCCATCTAGCTAGTCCTTGGCCTGAAACGCAGGTGATGTTCATCAATGCCATTTTAATACATAAAATCATAAATGAAAGAATAAGTATAAACCCTTAAAAATACACATCACATTTACATGTTTCTTGTATAATAATAAAGCAAGACACAGTGAGAAGTTGAGTTTGAGAACTGGAAATATTGAGATGTAGAAAATGATTATAGATTTCACTTATAGAACAAAAATTTGAACTTTCTAAACCTTGTTCCATCCACACCAGCCTTTCTTAAAATTTCCATTATTTAAAAACTGTGGGATTCATTGTGCTGTTAACTATTTCTTGGAAGCAGTGCCATTCTGTGGAAGATAGAAATACTTGTGTTTCTTAGAATCCTGGCAATGTTGTTTCAAATATGAAGCTCATTTGTTTGTTTTTAACTTTTATCAGAGCATCTGTGAGTGATTTTAATCAGTAACATGTCATAGTTTTAACATTCACAACTATCATCATCATTTTAAATCTTTTTAATATCCTATTGTAATGTCATCCATGTGAATTTTAAATGGTAGTGCATATATCTAGAAAACACATGTGGAGATAAGCAACTTTGAAACCAAGTTTAGCAATGACAAAAAGATCAGAAAAAATTGGTCTTGATATATCTGAGGAGGTCCAAGCTGCAGGTACCATTTACACCTATTCTTATAGAAAATTTGCTTGAATTATGCAAGTTTTCTGTTCCCTGAAGTTTTTGAATGAACCCCTCAAATGAGTGAGGCACATTCTCTAATAACACTGTCAATTATTTGATATCTGATCATGTAGATGATTCTTCTGTGTTCTTTCTGGTACCAGTGAAGACATTTTCTTATGGAGTTTAGATGATTTACCAAAACCCTCAAATACTGAGAAACAGGACTTTCCTATCACATCTTCTCTAATCTTAAATCTAAAGGTAAAATCTAACAGTAGCAACAGCAATAACAGCAGCAAAGAGAAGCAAAGATATGAAATACTGTCCTGTAAAGAGAATTTGCAATGACATATTTTATTATTCTAATCATATCTAAAATTTATCCAATGCTTTCTGTGGACAAATATACTGTGCTAAGCATTTTACTTGAATTTCGTTGTTATGTTTACTGGAACCCTCAGAAGTGGTTATTAATATTTACTCTATTTTAGAAATAAAAAAGTATGGCTTTAAAAAATGTTTTAAGTAATGTTAAATAACCTTCTTAGCTAGTAGATGTCCTAACTGAAATTGATTTCAATTTCTATTTGAGCTGGTTCTCGTTACCCATCTCAGATTTCAGTTTGCAATGTCTTCAAGACTAACTTACTGGTGATGTGTACCAAAGAGCTGTCTATTCTAAAACAAGAATAGGACGATGGAACTCATAATTTTCTAAAGCACTCAGAAAATATTTTGTATTTTAGCATTTTCAGTACAGGAGTTCAGACAATACAAATTCAACCTTTAGAATAATTTTTGCAGAATTTCTTTTTGTGTTACATCAGGTACATTTTAGTGACATTTGAGCACACAAGATATCTTTTTCAAAATATGGTTTTATAATTGTTCAAATCAAAGTTAATTTTTCAACTTTATTACTCTTGTAAGTTAATTTTGTTTGATCAGATAAGAAAAAGGGAAATTCAAATAGTGAGGTATTTTGTATTTTCTTTATGAAAATGAGTTTAGTCTGTCCCACTAATAGGGTATAGATGCAAGTGGTTGAAACACGAGGTTCAGGGAATAATTCTACAAAATGGGCCCACCATGCTGACCCTCACTTGTTTTCTTTTCCAAGAAGCAATTTACCTGCAGCCCTGCCTGACTTAAGTGGGTAGGACAAGTGATATTCCTCAGCAAACTACCTATTATCAGCAGGAGAAATGCAATTCCAAAATAATGTTGATAAAAGGAACCCAAGTTACCGTGGGTAAGGGAGAATTTTGTGACCCTTTTCACAGACTAAATCTCCAAACTCAGGGAGATAAGGATAATGCCTCCTAACCATAAAATCTGTGAGAATTTATGGTTAAGAATCCAATTAGAACCCGTCAGCATGGGCCAATGTGTCATGCAGTTATCATGTCAGTAGGTACTTGAAAGCCTGATGTCATTCTGCTTGTTGGTCAAAAATCAAAAGGTGAACTTGGGTGTGACTCTTTGGAAACTTCTCTGGAATCCCCTATAAACCTGGAATGTGGAAGAGACACACTATGAGAAGACTCACTCTGTCCCTTGAGAGTGCCCTCTTTCCCTTTTCCTATCCCTTCAATAAACTCAGACCTGTTACTCTAGCACCATGTCGAAACATTTCTGACTTGATTGCAAGAATCAGGATTTGAAGGGGACTTCATCATTCTGCCTCTGTTTCTCAGAAGGCCTCAGCCCTGTAACACTACCACTTATTCCTGCATGGTGGTCTGATAACTGCTCATTATCCTCATGTTTGATGTTTATAGGAAATTTAGTTACATTGCCTTAATAACTATAAGCACTCCAAATTCAGTGTGTGTGTGCGCGCGAACACACACACACACACACACACACACACATACACACTTATTTTACCAAAATGTAAAAAGGTACAGGGTTCTCAGTTTATGTCAAAAAGATAAAAATCTGTTTTAGCTTTTCCCCTCTCTCCCCTGTTCTCTTCCTCCTTTTCTTTCTTCTGACTTTTCTCCTTTTTGTTCCTTATTTTTAAAATTTTATTTCATTTCTGGATTTTCTCAGTTTTTCAAAAATTATAGATGGCTTTAATGTGTTTTTAATATTTAAAAAGATTTGTGTATATAGAATATACAGCACAATATTTTGATGACTTCTCTCACAATTAATGCCAGGTTCCAGTTTATGGTGGTTAGGAGTGCTGTGTCTTAGGTATTTTATCATGGCTCTTCAATTTGTGGCCTTTTACAACCACAGATAATTGACTGTAAATCAGGATAGAACCTTAACATACTAATGAAATCTATTAAAAACTCTCTTGAAGAATCTTGTTCTCTAAAAGCAATTTTGAAAAAAAGAAAGGATTGAGTATTCTAAAGTATAGAATACAAAGCAAATGCAGAGTTTACTGTACAGTTCTTTTTATTTTTTAATCTCCTTCCCCTTCTACAGATATATGCTGCCAATGTTGTAGCCAGTAGTTACATTTGCTTATTCACATTTAAAGCATATTTAATTGAAAAAAAAAATAGTTCCTCATTTGCTCTAGCTATACTTTAACTGGTCATTATCCTCATGTGGATGGTAACTACTTTATTAGCACTGACTTGGAACAAGTCTGTTGTCACAGAAAGTCACAGCTGCCTGACAGATATGGGTATTCAGCTAACCAGGAGAATCAGAAGCAGTAATCACTCTTAAAATTTAGAAAGTATGCTGCCTTATTCTGTTTGAGCTACTACAACAAAATACTATAGAGGAATTTAAAAAGAACAAAAATTTATAGGATCCAATCTTTCTTGCTAGGATCAAAACACCTTGTTGTGAACTCTCAGGAGGGACAAGTACTGTGTCCTAACAATGGTAGGTATGGAAGGGCAATAGGCCTAAGCTATTTTGCTCCAGGCCTGTAATAGGGTCCTAACCAGTTGGTGAGGGCAGAGTCCTCAAGACTTGATAAATTCTAAAAGGCCCACTTCTTTTTTTTTTAATATTTTGTTTATCATATGGTCTTGGCCACGTTGTATTTACTTTGGTGTATTTTTAGTGAATTTATTTAGTTGTAGTTAGACCCAATACCTTTATTCTATTTTTATGTGGTGCTGAGGATCAAACCCAGGGCCTCGAATGTGCTAGGCAAGCGCTCTACTGCTGAGCCACAACCCCAGCCCTGGCCCACTTCTTAATACCACTGTAGCGGGATTAAGTTACAACATGAATTTTGGAGAGAACACACATTCAAACAATATCATATTTTGCACACATATTATATTGTATGTTTATAAATATTTAATTATTTCCTTTTTCTTCCCTTTTTCCTTCCTTCCTTCCCTTCCTCTTCCCTTTTTCTTCTTCCTCTTCCTTCCTTCCTTTCTTTCCCCATTCCTTCTGTTCTTTAATTTCTCTTGGAATACATTTACTTTTAACCTAAGCCATTAACCCTTTTTTAGCAAGATCATATGGGCTTGGCCACATTGTATTCACCTTGGTGTATTTTTAGTGAATCATTTGCAACTCATCTGGATGCTAGATCTGGATGGGAATTGTATTAGTTATCTTCCTATTACTATGATAAATGCCTAACTGGATTGATTTATATCTTTTTTAAAGGTTTATCTTAGCTATGTTTATTTTGCATTGGGAGGTTTTAGTCATTATCACTGTTTAATTGGCCCTATTATTTGGGGCTTGTAAGGAGGTAGCTCACGGTGGCTGGCAATGCAAAGTAAAGCAAAACTCCTCACTTCCTGATCCACATTTGAAAGTTGAAGAAACAGGGAGTGGCTGGGATTCCCATCTCTTCAAGTATAAATGCATAATGACCTGAAGATCTTACACTAGTCCCTATCTTTTAAAGTTTCCACTCTCTCCTAATAGCACCACTCTGGGGACCAAGCCTTTACCACTTGAATCTTTGGAGGAATTCAAGATCCAAACTATAGAAAGAATAAAGAACAGATCTAAGTTTCTCCATTCCATGGGAAGACTGGACTGGAATTTGGCCTGATTCCTAATAATTTCAAACACAAACACTAGACAGGAATTTAAATAGGATTCTACAATTGTGACTTTACCTTTACGGGTATAATTAGCTCAGTGATCTTTGTAGAGAAGAGAGCAACAGGTTTTCCCGATACCAATTCTTGAGGCTGGGCCATCTTTAGGTGAGTAGGGTCACTGAGGGGAGAATAGTAAATCCAGTTCCTAGGCTTCTTTCTGAATCCCTTCTTCTACCTCAGCCAAATAGCTTTGAGTAAACTAGGATTCCTGTTTTACTTTGTCTATAGATAAATGGTAAATTGGCTAGAGTTTTCCTGTAAAATCTGGGATTATTATATTAGACAACTTTCAATACTTTGATATTCTTTTTTTGTCTATGACTTTTATAGTCAAAATGTAGTATGAAGAATGACCACTGTATTTTAAAATAACAATGCGCCCCTAACATTTTAAAGGTAATATCAATAATCCATCATAGCTGTGAGCACCATATTCATTATACACAGTGTTAACATCACTGGGATTATCATCCTGATAAATCCCCAGCAACCCAAGAGTTCAATGCACGTCTCCAGTATCTATCTCTCGTTAGAAACTTTCAGTGTGGTGTGGTGGTACATTCCTATAATCCCAGTGGTTTAGAAGACTGAGCAGGAGAGTCTCAAGTTTGAGATCAGCCTGGGCAATTTAGCAAGACCTTGTTGCAAAATAAAGCATAAAAACTGTTGGGGATGTAGCTTAGTGATAGAGCACTCCTGGGTTCAGTTCCTGGTACTGAAAAAAAAAAAAAAACAAAAAGAAACTTTTTCAGCTTATAGATAGTGGGTACACTTTCCCTCTCTTCTGCACACTTTCTGGATATATTCTATTTCCTTCATATTTCTTGTCTATGTTTACCTTTGTGACTCTCCTGAGAGTTCTTTGTCAAATAGATTAGAGACTGCTATGACCCATAGAAGACATGCATCTCATTTCCAGAGTCTTTCTCCTTGTTGAACACCAAGGGTTTACACTTTTAGAAGATAATATTATATCACATTGTATTATATTAATTTATTTATTTATAGTGCTCAGTATTGAAGTAGAAGTTGAGGTAAGAAAAATAAAACACTTTCCTAGAAAAGGGCACATAGTAATTTGCATTTATAATTTATAAAATGTCAAAAAGGAAAGGCATTCTTTTTTGTAATGTGAGAAGTCTATGTACCTTAGATGGTGCAGACCATCTCTTGCTTTCCCAGATCTACTACCTATCCCTTGTAATCCCTTGAGATTTTGTCTTTCAAAATCTTATTTTTTTTTTTTTACCAGGCCATGTATCACAAATTTTCATCTATGGAAGAAATTGCAGTGTTAAATAAGAACTGCTAACAAGGCAATATTTAAGAAAAGCTTTGATGTCAAGTTGAAGTTTGACATTTAGTTTGGAGTTCTACTCATCTATTCTTATACTTAATAAATCATATTTAAACCACTAGTGGCTACAGTAATGAAGTTACCGTGGATTATAGAAATGAGGTACTGCAACCATGGTTCAATATGTAACTTTAATAGACTCTTTTTAAATTGCTGAAATTCAACCTATTTGCCTCTGTCAGAGGAACTTGAATGTTCTTGATTGTGTAAACTTTGTTTCTGCTGCCCTTGACAAATCCTAACAGGGATTAATTTAGTTATGGGAGACAGAATAAGCTGCAACAGTTTCCCCAGCATTCTGTCATGGATACAAACTAGTTTTAAGCTTTTCTCTCCTCACTGCAGTCAGCAATTTGCTAAATCTACAATGAACACAATAATACCTGCCTCTTCTTTCTCTTATGTGTGCTTATTTCACATAACCTCTTTCTTTGCAGTATGGCCCAATTTAAAATTATATATTGTGGGGGTATTTGAAATTGCAGTAATAAATATGTGTTCTACACATTTTTAATCACTTGCCACTCTGCATTAGCCTTTTAATTATTAATAAAGTGAAATCCATTGATTTCCTCCAGTTGTTCGAACATGAGTCTGACCTAATCCTGCCTCAGGCTTGAGGAGTTCTGAGATGAACAGCAAATCCTTGAGCTAAACATTAATTTTGTGGGATTTAAACATAGTAGTTTTTCTTTTATTCCTAAAGGACGCCACTCCTTTGTCTTCTTGCTTCTGAATTTGCAGAAGTATTATGAACTTTGGTCTGTTTCATGTAATACATGCAAAGCAAATCTTGGACAAAACAAGTTTCTGATGACACTAAATTTGACCTTTTTTTATAATTTTGTGCTAACATTAGAAAATTTTTCCATAAATATTTTTAAAGTAGCAGGTTCAGAAGACTTTAATAGAATTTTAATTTAAATTGAAGCATCATTTACTAATGGATCATTTTTATATTTTCAGTAGTAGGAAAAGCTTGTTTTCATAGTTATATTTCAAATCATGTTCAATAACACATTTGCATTTATTGAAAATGTTCTTAACATAATCTAATTTATTTTCCCTTTGTTCATTGACATCAGATAAGCTGACATATCTTTATTCTGTCTACCTATAGGAATTGAATGATATCTCAATTTACCTTCTTGATCTCCTCTTACTTGTAAAGAGATGTGAGGCAGGATGACAGCACTGTTTTTGAATGAAAATTTGTACTTGGGCATGTTTGATGATTTTGTTTTAGGAAAACAGTTTAGAACTTCAAAACCAAGTGAACACTATGAGCTAAAACTTCTGGAGGACAAACCACAAATTTAAGCACTCTATATTATTCTATATGCTCAAGTTTTGTCAAAGATAGAAGAAAAATTACCTTATGCTTATAGTACTGCACAATGACTAGCACATATAGGTTACCTATAATATATGCATAAAATTCTGAATGGATTAAATATAATAGTCTATGGCAAATTTCTTTTTTTGGAGAGAGAGAGAATTTTTTAATATTTATTTTTTTTAGTTTTTGGTGGACACATCTTTATTTTATTTTTATGTGGTGCTGAGGATACAACCCAGCGCCCCATGCATGCCAGGTGAGTGAGCTACCGTTTGAGCCACATCCCCAGCCCTATGGAAAATTTCTTTATGATGTTTGATGCAAGGTCTTCACATAGTTGAGAATATTCATATCTAGAGAACATTAAACTTTTACCTCCGTAATCTCCTCTTATTTTAAAGAGATGTGGGGCAGGATGACAGGATTGTTTTTGAATGAAAATTTGTACTTGGGCATGTTTGCTGATTTTTGTTTTGGGAAAATAGTTTTCACATTCTCTGTAGCCTCATTCAAATGTCATATATTATCATCCAATAGTTATTAAATTATGATGCATATAACAGCTGTTAAATATTTAACTTGATGAATTTGGTAATTCCTTGCAACCCAATTTGGAATTCTTTTATTATAACAAGCTTCTAGGATTTTGATTTATGTGCAAGTATTAAAGTCTAAACTAGATTTTATTAAACTAAGAGTTAATATAAATATTTGTAATTGAAACCTGAAAAATGGAAGGTGACAAGTATTTATTTCACCAAACAGTGGCAAAAATATGTTGATTTTTGTGTGTGTGTGCTTTCTTGCCCCATATAGTGAACCCTTATAACTGCTTCTAATCCCAAATCTCAGGGAATTTGTTTCCAACACCATAATAGTCTTTCAAAAGCAACTGTGATTATGGTAACTTCAAAGCAGCAAGCATCTGTACTTGAAGATGGGCCAATGGAGGCTAGCATCAGTCTTCCATAGAAAAGCAATCGTGCTTCTCCCTGCTGCCACTTAGAAGGGCTTCCTTGGGGACCTTGTTAGATGCTTTCATGTGAAGACCATTTGACCCACTTCTGATTAGTGTGCAGGTTTTCACTGCAGTGGCTTCTGGGAGGGAGATGCCGTTGGCTGGTCGCCTCCCTCTTCTTGAAGTGAAAGAAAACTCTCAGTGGAATATATTAAGGATAATAAAGGAAAGAAGAAACACCAGTTAAAAGACAAGCCACGGATTGAATTGCTATTAAAAAAATCCAATGAAAACATATTTCTTTACTGATTGTTAAGAAAATAATAGAGCCAACATCACAGTGTCCTATTTTGTGTTCAGGAGAGTTCTGCTTCTCCACTTCTTTTTCTTGCAATATTTCAGAAATATATGCTTCAATGAGGCAAAGAGTAAGTGACCATAGCTTATTTTCCTTGGGTCCATAGGTTTTCCTTTGCCTGAATACTCATCTTGACATTTAGAATAACACTGAAACATTTTTTAAAGTCTTTAAAAGTAACAATAAAAGTACCAAGAATGTCTGTATCGTTAATATTTCTGATAATTAATCAATAGGTTTCATAGCCTTATATATCTTCATGCACATTTTAGGTTTCATGTGACATGCATATCACCAAGTGTTGGCATCAAGATATCAACATCCTTCTAACAATGTTGCACTGTGTTTGAGTTCAATGCCAGTTCTTCAATACTACCTATTATTTGCTTTACAATAAGTTTCTACTTGCCTAAATAAGTCCAATGCTTCTTCATTGCTCCAATTAACTGGATGTTCATATTGGCATCATCAAATTATGGAGAAAATTGTTTTTTTTAGTATTTCTTTTGCTATTTTTCTTTATTTTTGATATGAAATAGTTGACCACCTAATTCAGAATTTGCTCTTTTCTACCCTATTTTTCATACATAGGATTGCTATGCTCTAATTTTGAATTAGGATAAGTTAATTTTAATCTAATTTGATACATACGAAAGTAGATTTCACATCCAGTGTTCAGATACTTTCATTTTAAAATTCTCCTGCTTTAGTCCTTTGAAAACCACAGCTGTTGCTAGGATAACAAAAATGATGTTGAATAACTGTGTACATTTTCACTTTCCTGGAGCAGTGGGGGAACAGCAGGTAGCATAGCCTCATCCCTAAACCAGATGTTACTTTATTAAAAATTGAACATTTTGAAAGGAGTGGGAGGAGAATTGTGCTCTAGAAGAGCAGTGAAATTAGGAGAAGAATATGAATTGTTCTAATTGAACTTTTAAATTCAAGCTTTGCTTTTATTTATTGTTAACATTTTGGTTGAATCATTTTTTTATGTATCTTGATTTATAAAATGCTTGAAGTCCAATCTGACACTAGGAAATGGTTACATTAATTAGTCCATTTGACAAATTTTTCTAGTTTTTGCCTATAAAGATCTTAGGTAAGTTCTGTGGAGAAACTACATGTAACAGAGTATGATAATATACAGCTTCTGTCTTATGAGAAATGAAAGTAGTAACATTCGGCCTAAATGTTTAATAGTTACTGAAATGCAATATCTGATACAATACACCTTGATATACTATACAAGTTCATTTTATTTTAATTTGGAATAAAAATTTTTGTAGATCATTTTATACATATTTTTTTTTAAAGAGAGAGCGAGGAGAGAGAGAGAGAGAGAGAGAGAGAGAGAGAGAGAGAGAGAGAATTTTTAATATTTATTTTTTAGTTCTCGGCAGACACAACATCTTTGTATGTAGTGCTGTATGTGGTGCTGAGGATCGAACCCGGGCCGCACGCATGCCAGTTGAGCGCGCTACCACTTGAGCCACATCCCCAGCCCCTAAACATATTTTTTAAAAAATGCATATTTCCAAATTTCTAAGACACAAAGAAGCCATAATTTTGAAAGTACTATAATTTTGTCAATATACAGGACTCTTTTATTCTAATTTATCCTGGAAGCATTAAGAACATTTCAACAAGTAGGATATCATTTCTATAATAACTCAATCTTTTTGACATCCAAATGATCAGTGAAAATTTATATTTTTAAATCTACTTATGAGTTTTTAAAATTACATCTGAGAATCTTAAAACAACATTTTTGACATTTGAATTGTCATTCGTCCATTCCATATTTAAAATTCTGAAGATTTCTGTCTTATTTGCTACCTGGACCACTTTCTTTGCTATACTTACATTTCTAATTCTAAATTATTTTGATAGGAGGTGTTTTTCAAATACCATGCGAACAAAAAAAGTTGTAACTTGTGAGAAAATTATACAAAAATAAATTAAAGTTATAAAGCTAGGCAGCCTGTTGTGTACTTAATTTTTTAAATTTCCTGCTGCTCCAGTTGTTTCATCTTCAAAAAATCAAATTACTAAGATCCTCCTAATTAACCTCCAGTCACAGTGTAGTGACAAAAGAGAGAATACATGAAGCACTTTGATCTTCAAATTATTATGGACCTACTTTGTATTACTGTTGTTACCATGGCCACTAGAGACCAATTGAGGGCAATTATGCAGAATCATTGATTTTTAGTTTATTGTACTTAAACACTTGTGTCTCTTTCTAGGTGTTGGTATCTGTTATTTTATTTCTACTCATGGTGCTAAATATCTTCTAGACAAAACCATCCTATTAGATTCTGCCACCCTAGTAGATTGCTATTGTTGAGTCTCTGTTATGAAATTGTGTCAGTTCCCAATGAGGATGAATAGTTTAACTCCTGCAATTAGTCAGTCAGAAAAAATTCATCAAGTCATTTGTCTTAATCATGTCAATTTCATTTTATATCATTAGATAAACAAAGAAAAGGAACACACTTATCTGTTCTACTTATTCCATGACTCTCTGAACCTTTAAGTGAAGCCATTATTAGTTTTCCATACTGAAGGGAATAGAGGATTTATCTTTCAAGATCTATGGTAAAGGCCAATAATGACAGATTTAGATTAAATATAAATATGTGTAAAAATGTCCAGATTATAGACACTTAAAAGATATTTAAAGGTATTACATATCTGAATTCCAGATATGTATGAACTGTGTAAGTAACACACATATAATCATCATAGGATCCAGTTTTTCAAAGCAGGTATTCAAAGTATCAATGTAAAATACATCATATTTTTGGAAAAATATTGTCTTCCTTGCCCAAAAGGAAATCCATCTGTGCATGTTGGAGATCTGTGACCAAAAGGCTTTTAATCAGTGAGATTGATCATGGCCTGTCGGTGTCTGTTGCACCCAACCAATGAAGAGATTCTGTGAATTCAAACTGCATAAAGTCTGCACTCAGAAACTCTCTTCAGGAAAATGCATTTACAACCAGCCATTCCTAAAAGCAAGAATCTTAGGGTGTTAGTTGTTAAAGCAGAGTGGAAATGCTTGCCCTAGAACATTCCTGTCTTTAGGAGTTCCATCATAATGTCAACACCGACCCAAAATGATATGTCCATCTTTTGTTTGACAGTCCAGGTTGGAGAAGGGGCCTTACAAGTGTGAATGCAATCAGTCACTTTGGCTGAAATATCCTGAATAAGTAACTCTTTGATGCACCCTGTGTATTTATTTGGTAGTTACATCACTTCTCAAAGATGTAAGTCTTTCTTTTGGCACTCTATGATATTTGTCTATAAATAAATGTCTATGAATGTTTAATATCACCCGTGAAGTGTTTGTTGCAATGAGTTGGAGTTTAGAAAGTGCATTTAAAAAAAAATCAGTCTTCCTTCCTTCCTTCCTTCCTTCCTTCCTTCCTTCCTTCCTTCCTTCCTTCCTTCCTTCCTTCCTGTCTTTCTTTCTCTCTTTCTCCCTTTACCTCTCTGTCTCTTTTTTCTTTAACGCCACCTAGTTATAATATTTTTGGTCTCTAAGTTATGTTAGATTAAAAAAAAAGCTTGAAGTATTTTTTCAAGTTTTATATATTAGGTTCTGAATTCACCTGCAAACACTTCTATTTACATTATTTTAGTAATATATGTCACTTTCATAAAAATTGGAAAGTATGAACAAACAAAAAGGAGTAGAAAATGAGACAAAGAAAAAGAAATTTGAAAATACCTTTAATCCTAGAACTTAAGCAGAATGTTTAACATGTAAGGGTAAGTATAGTCTTCTACATATTTTCTAGATATGAGAATTATCAAGTAAATTGCAAATCTTTTATAATATAGGTCATTTTATGCAAACTAATTGCTAGTATTTATTTCAGTAATGGAATAAAAAGCATCATTCGTAAAAGAATTATATGAACTTCTGAGCTTAACTATATTTTAAATATCTAACCCTTTGTGATATTTTTTTTTGACTGAGCAAACTTAAAATACAGGTTTTTTAAAGGAAGATCCAGGAGTTACCAAATTTGGAATTTTTGGTGGCAAGAATTGAGTATTAGGGTAAACAGGCTAGGTTGTGCAAATGATGCCCAGCTGGACAGCTTATACTTTACTAACTCGAGCAGTGATAATATTTTGTTCTTGATTATTTAAAAAGTGAGAGAGAGAGAGAGAGAGAGAGAGAGAGAGAGAGAGAGAGAGAGAGAGAGAGAGAGAGAGAGAATGAATCAGACAAAAGGGGAACAGCAGATAGATGTTCA
Source organism: Spermophilus citellus (assembly GCF_964194105.1). NCBI lineage: Eukaryota > Metazoa > Chordata > Mammalia > Rodentia > Sciuridae > Spermophilus > Spermophilus citellus. The sequence goes on along the minus strand of NC_138188.1, from coordinate 136,233,078 downwards.
TTCGGTATTTTCTACAATGTACAATCATCTACTTCAAAAAATTATCACTCAGTTTGTTAAAGGTCTTTGGATCAAATATGTAGACAACACATTTTTTTTTTTTTTGGAGGAGGGGTGGATACCAAGAATTGAACTCAGGGGGACCTGGCCACTGAGCCACATCCCTAGCTCTATTTTGTATTTTATTTAGAGACAGGGTCTCACTTAGCTGCTAAGTACCTTGCTGTTGCTGAGGCTGGCTTTGAACTCATGATTCTTCTATCTCTGGCTTTGAACTCATGATTCTTCTGTCTCAGCCTCCTGAGCTGCTGGGATTACGGGTAAGCATGCCCCATAGAACCCTACTAACAACACAGATTTTTACTAATCCTTTCTTATGTCCTCACCAAAGATAAGTCTTGCAAAGTAGCCCATTCTTTTCTTCTTATTTTTTCCTTTCTGCAAGTGGCAAATTTCAAGCTCCTATTCAGAAATTAACTAGGATTTGTCATTACGTCTCCATAGCTTGATGCTTACATATGTCTTTGAGATCCTCTTTGAAAAGACAGATTGAATTGTCAAGTTCTTTTTTTTTTCATATTCCCCTCCCATTTCTCAGTAGATATAGATTTCAAGCAAATATTTCAACTAACAGTAATAAATGTTTCTAAAATAGTTAACAACTAGAGCATGCTGGTTAAATGATCTGAATGAATGAGACAGAGAATTAAATTGATTGGTGCATTAAGTTTTTTTAATATTTAACCTGTCCTAGAAAAGCTTACCAAAGAGTATATGCCTCAATGAACACATACTTTGGAGACATATTTTTATCCTACCCTTTTATGGAACACCTTTTTTATGGAAGTTTCCTAGTGATTTCTTTACAATATTTGGCTTGATAAACCAATAATTTTGTTTCGGGTTTCTTTTTAAACCACAATTCAGTCCAACTTCAACTACTGAATTCTGGGATCTGCAGTCTGCTCTGTAGCACAAATTTCAGATCATGCCTATTATAGCCTCAATCTAAACAAATTCTAAGTCCCTAAAGTCCTTGATGTTGAAATCAGACTTTAATGAGAATTAGAACATGTATACAAAAGTAATTTGACTTAAATGGCCAGGATAATGACTGACACTTATATAGCATGTAATGGTAGTAAATAAAGTTCATGTATCCTTTTAAGAATAAAAATCCATATGGTGTGCATATGTATATGTGTACTATCTCTCTCCCTGTCTTCCTAAAGACTGTAAAAAAGGGTACAACTATCTAAAGTAGAAACATGTATTATTTTTAGAAAACCAAGTCTCCATAAGCCTAAGCAACCTGCCCAAATCATACACCTTTAGGAATCATATTGCTAACACTGGAACCCATGAACCTGGCATGAAAGCAGATTGAAATGTGCAGAGTATAGTTTTTTGGCTGGGTTGAACTGGGAGGTATCTTTCTGTGTGGATTGGGTAGGAAAAGGGAGGTAGATATGGGAAAGTGTGGATAGGCTATAGGGAGCATGGATAGGAAGGCAGAAAGAAAGCATGGGAGTATGAGGGGAAACATTGAAATTGATTTCCAAATTGTTTCTAAATATTGTAGTTTTGTGATTATTCTAATCAGTTAGCTTGGCTTTTTAAAGAAATTCCTTATTACTGCCCCCATAATATCATTGTGGATCCAAAAATCAAGGCCTCAAAAATGATAGGTTTAGATAAAATGGCATTGAGTGAATGGGTGTTGTGACTTATCTGATTTGGTAAATTCTAATTGGTAAAGCCATAGTATAAAAATACCTCAGTAACTTTAAGGACATCTTGAATAATTACTAGGAGTTAATATGTCTGAGCTATACTAAGTCTCTTTTTTGATGTTGTATCAGTGATTCAGAGTGTAAAATCAACCACAGATTCTTCTTGAGTTTCTCTTTGAAGGACTTGTTGAGTAAGTTAGATATTGGGGAAAATAATTCTAAAAAGAAGGCAGTCAATTCATATATATATATATATATATATATATATATATATATATATATATAAAATTCAATTTTATGCATATATATAGCAAAGCTTACTAGAAGGGAAAATTAGCAAAGCTTACTAGAAAGGAAAATTTCAAGAGAAAAATGTGATTCACTTTTGATGTTAAAAATTATCAAACATATTTTGTTCTTCAAAGCATAGCACTTTACAAAACAGCCTTACCCCTTATCTGAAATTTTGCTTTTGGTAATTTTAGTTATCTATGGTCAAATTAAAACTTGCATGTAGTAACAGGAAATTTCCAAAAATTAACCATTTGTAAATTTGAGACTGGTTACTATTCTGAGTAACCTTACACCATTCTGCTCTGTCAATTCTGGGATATGAATCACTCCTTTGTATAGTGTGTTCATGCATTATATTCTGCCAGCCTGTTAGTAGCCCTCTTGGCTAGCCAATTGATTATTACAGTTTCATGGTAAATATTTGGTTTGTCACTCTTTATAGGCCTCAGAACATATCCCCTTAGATAAGAAAGGTATACTCTAATTGGTTTAAAATATTTAACTTGCACAGCAGTTTTAAGAGAGAAATATGTTCAGATTTAACTTTTGAGGAACATGTCTTTTCATAAACTATACTTGTTCTGTGATTGCCTTTTTATGGTTCAAAAGCATATTTATACTGTCTAATAGATGGCTTATTATGAATGCAGAAGTAAGCTGATTGCAGGTGTATTTAATGTTCACAGCAACTCTCTAAGGTAGGTATTGTGATTTCCTTTCCTTAAATAAAATAAAATGAAGTAGAACCCATTTAAGTAAAAATTCAACATTCTACACCTAACAAATTTCTAATTAGAATTCAGATTTCAAAGTACACAAATTTGCTCTTCATTCCTATTCTTTCAAGTAAATTTTATCATATTAGGACTCTCCCAGGAGGATCTTGTATATAAAAAAAATTGTGGGGTTTTTAGGATGTCCTCTTTGTTTTCCATCATTTCTTCCATGGGCATGAAGGACACAAAAACATTTTAGAAGGAAGTAAACAGGTCCAGAAATTTCTTGCCTTTGTTGGCTTCCTCATCAGTCCTTGCAGTTTATTGAAAAGTCCAACTCTGGGTGGGTGGATTATGAGTTTCTAATTCATTTCATTTCAGTATATCATGGGCTACTACAGAGGTGATTTTTTTTTTAAACTTGAGAGGGAGTCTAATCCTTATAGGCCAAAAAGATTCTGTGTTATCTTTGTAGTATTCATGCAGTTGTACATATCTTCTCTTGAATCCAAGCCTCTTCTTCACAGCTTTATTTTTAACCTTTTTTCGGTGCAGGGACAGGATATTTTAATACTGCTTTGTATATATGCTGGATAAAACTCTGAATTTTACCAAATGTTTCTTGAATTAGATTTTATACTCTAAATCATTTTGAAGACATTCCTGTCTTTTTAAACAGGGAGACACAGATTTAAACATTTTGGATATACAGTAGGAGATGCACTTTCTTACTTAGTGGCATTCAGAGCCATGAGATATTAGAATAAAAGCTCAAAAGGACATACTCTGTGGAATTAATAAACAATGCTAGAACAAACATTTAAAGAATTGGTTAAAATTGCACATGTTTATGGTATACAACATGATGTGTTGAAGTATGTGTACTTTGTGGAATGGCTAAATCAAGCTAACTCACATATATGTTGTCTCATATAACTGTCTTTTGTGTGTGTGTGTGTGTGTGTGTGTGTGTGTGTGTGATGAGAACACTTAAAACTTACTCTTAGCAATTTCCAGGCATATAATAACACTAGTCACTTTGTTCTACAAGAGATTTCTTAAATATTATTTCTCCTGACTGAAATTTTATATCTTCACACCACCATCTCCCTAATCCTTCCCACATCACAACTTCTGATAAACCCATTTTTATGCTCTGTGAGTTTGACTTTTTGGATTTGACATACGAATGAGATCATATAAATTTGTCTTTCTGTTGCCTGGCTTACTTCACTTAACTTATAATGTCCACTAGGTTTATCCATTCACCCTCCAAAGTATCAAAAATCATAGGATTTCCTTTTTTAAATGCATACACACACATACATATTCATATTCTTTATCCATTCATGTATTGATGAACACTTACATTGATTCCATAGCCTGGCTATTGCAAACAGGCTGCAATGAACATGAGAACATGAGTGAAGATACTTCTTCTTCAACATACTGGTTTCATTGCCTTTGTGTATGTATCCAGTAGTATGTTGCTGGACCATGTGGTGTACTTCAGTGCACCAAACGTTTTAATGGAATAATAAATCCAAGCCAGAATAGTGGAGTATAAATCAGAATAAGGTGGCAAGAATTTTCAAGATTTTAGTTTGTTTTCAACCCTGGATCATCTGGATCTGGTCAATGTTCCATCCTGGCAATATACTTTAAATTATACTTTAAACTGGTTGCCTTTTCAAATGGATGTTTGCTAGAATAAAACAGCACTAGCAAATGGACAAATTCAATTAAAGTTGCCCAAATATTACAGCTCCTTTAGAGCTGTGAAAATAAAAATGGGAGGATACAATTCCTTAGTACACTGAGGAATTTTACATTTGACATTTACAGAAATGCCATGTCACAGTTTCTCTATATATTTTGTCATTATTAATGGGTCCTTGGTTTTAAAATAAGCATTGAGCATAGGGAAATCATTAGATAAAGCAAAGCCTTATGCAATGTAAAGTCTCATAAGTAATTTTGTATACATAGTCCCTCTACATAAACAGTGTGTGTGTATGTGTAAAATGTAAGGAGACAAAACTTCTTTTAGTTGTGTTTATATAAAACATAATTTTATGATTACATTTCTTATTCTGTGTCACTTACAGTATTTCTTCTCACAGTTGTTGGACAACATACTTGGACATTTTAAGAGCCCACAGATGTCATAATTAAACTTAGTAATCAGTCTAGAAATCAACATATAAATAACAAGGAATCATAAAGATCAGAAATATGGCAGGGAATAAACATAGAATCCTTATGCTTGCTTTTAATGTAAAAAAAAATGCTTTTTGTAGTTCCAAGCATGTCATTCTTTGCATATGTTCAAGCAAAATATGAAAGAAAGAAAAATTCTCTCCAAGTGATTAATGTAATGTTTTGCAGGGGACATATGGATGCTCTTAGAATTTAATGGGGGAAGGGGAACTTACCTGGAATCAATTATGGGAAATCTGGCAAAATGAAAATGAAACATTCATTTGCTCTTTTTATTATAATTACATTTGTTACAAGTTTTTTAAAATTCAGAATAATAATATGACAGTAATTTCAGTAAATGGGGATAAATTGTATTCAAATAATAACACAATTTAAAAAAAAAAGATGCCCTCAGGTTTTGGAATTGATTATAAAGGACAGATGTCAGTGTGTGCTGAGTAAATTTTAGGGCTGGTGTTTTCTCTTCCTTGAAATTCACTCATAGCCTCCCCAAGTGATCTTTCTTCTCCCACGTCTTATTTTCTTTGCAATCCATACACATGCACATACTTCCCTGAGAGCAAAAATTACAGAATTGTTTGTTGGCACACCAATCCCACCAGACTGAGTTTCTTCCTAGAAAGCAGTGGCCTCTCTTATAATGCACCTTTGCATCCCTAACAATTTTCAATACATCATGAACTTCCTATTTCTTCTACTGACATTTCACACCTGAAAGTACTCAGTAAGTGATGAATAAGAATTCATAATAAATAAAAAAAAGAATGAGGTGCATTAATGGTGCAGTTGGTGCATTAATGTTGCACAGATATTTTAACTTATTGTGAGATTTTCCACTTCAATTACCAGAAAATGTTAAGATTATTCTTTGTCATAGGGTAAAGCACTACAGTAGGCTTTCTTTATAAACGATAATGTAATTTACTTCGATATTGGAGATATGTTTCATTCAGAAAAAAATTAAAATTACCATAATATAAATCATATCTTCACATTCTACTTAAACTTAAGTCTTTAAAGTGAAAGTGCAGTAGTGTCCTACCCTAAATTTATTTTCGAAACTTGATTAATGTTACCTATAAAGTTAACATTATGCAAGTTTTAGAAATGTGTACAAGTGAGAATTGCAGAAGATGGGCATGGTAGCACATGCCTGTAATCCCAGCAGCTTGGTAAGCTGAGGCAGGAGGATTGTAAATTCAAAGCCAGCCTCAGCAACTTAGTGAGTCCTTAAGCAGCAACTCAGTGAGACTTTGTCTCTAAATAAATATTAAAAAAGGACTAGGGATGTGTCAGTGGTTAATTGCCCCTCAATTCAATTCCCAGTACCCCCCAAAAATTGCAATTACTCAATCTACTTATAGATATATTTAGTATAATGTATTATAAAAATTTTCTTTATGTATTTCTGGATGAATATACTTATACATACACATAGTATAAATACAAGTCACAAAGAGTATAAATTGATAAATCTCAACTTTTCTTAGTCTACCAAAGCATTAAAAGTTTGTAGTAGGTTGGTTGGTTGAGGGAAAGAAGGGGGAGGTAATAACTTGCAGCACTACATACAATTTGATGCTGCAGAATTCAGGAAGAAGGTCCCATGGACCATATCCAGCAAAATCATCTGTGTAATCCTTTACAAAAAGTTTGGTGACCCCCTTAGGCCATCTATATGCCATGAAAAGAAAAATCTGAATTTTATATGAATGGCAAAAATTAGAAGTACTAACTATGTAGGAATCATCTAGAAAAATCTGCAATGTTATTGTATGTACAGTTATGCATCATATAACCGTGATAGGATACTTCTGGGAAATAGATTGTGAGATGATTTTATTGTTGTGCAAATACCACAGCATATACTTTAGTAACTAAGTTGGACTGCTAAGTCACCAAGTGATATAATCTTATTTAACCCCAGGAAGATGAGTGGTCCATCCTCGATCAAAACATAATTATACATACAGGATTATGCTAATTTTTTACTTTTTAAATGAAAGAGTTAAAATCAGTAGAATTAGAGAATAATTGATTAATTGTATTTCTTGTTTCCTAGACAAGAAGTTTCAGACAACAAATGTTTTATCAGCATTGCCTGTTATTAATTTAATGATTCAATGTAAATTGCCTACTGAAATATGATTATTGATGTTATTATGTAGACAATAATAAACATTGGCAGTGTCTCTCCCACCCCCCAACCCCCGATTTAGAATATATTTATGTTTAAATTTAATATTAAAGTAATACTTTGGCTGATTCATTTGTTTTTTACATGTTTTAAAGTTCTAGTTTTCAACATCTTTTCCTGTCCTCAGGACATGCTTTTCCATTTTTCCAAGTCAAGACATAATTTTGAATTGTTTTTGCTGTTTGGATGATTTTCAGCTTCTTTTCAGCAGCTTAGGACCCTTGTTGAAAATGCACATTAAATGAGTTTATCAAAGTTTAACTTTCTAAACTTCATAAATGTTTGACCTTGTATTTCAAGTTCAGGTTGAATCTGATGAGTACTCACTAATGAAGTTTCTTTTTAAATGAAGACAGAAGAAAGGCTCTATTGCTTTTTATAGCTATAATTCCTTTCACATTTGTAGATATTTACCTGCCCTAAGTGACAGGGACTGGGACAATATTTGAGCAAGTACATTTGAAAAATAGACTTTTGGTGAACTAGGAAGTTGTTAGTTGGTTGGACAAATAGTTTTTGAACTACATCACCACAGACTAGTTTGCTCTGGGCCATTTAGAAGAGTTTCTTTAGATATTTATATGACCTTATAAGCAAAATTAATGAAAATACTGTAGCCATTGACTGACACATTGCCTTGTTGAGACTGCATTTTGTGCCAAGAACAAGTGCAAAAAACCGACTTGTATCACTGTAGCACCGCTTATCACCATGCAGTGTGTGCCCATCAGTTGATCTTTTCCAGGAATTAAGCAATATTCAAAGGAAAGATTATCATGTGCAAACAAAGAGAGCTTAGATATCTTGCCTACTGGCCTAAGGTCTCTCCATCATTCCTGCAGCATTTACTTTTTGTATCAGGAGTTAATTAAGGTGAAACATGAGGTAATTAGGGCTAATCCTCCTGGCCTCCTGCTGGCCTGTTGCCTCCTAGGCCATTGGCTGAACCAAACAATTTTCACAGTGTAAGAAAAAAAGCAAAATTTTAAAAAATGATGTTCATGCTAATTTTAACCATGATTCCTAATCCTTTAAGGTTGTCACTATTTTTTTAAGTAGGGCCTTTGCACAGAAAATGTATAATGAATTATCCACTTCTTCTTGGGTCTTGATTTCAAAAAAAAAAACAAGACTTCTATTTAAAGATGTATTTGCCACTGATGGAATTACATGGTTACATTTGTGTACCTCATATATTTCCAACAGACTAAATGAAATTTGTTGTAGTATAGCTTTTATTTTGCTCAAAAGTTACGCCCTTCCAAAGATAATGATATTCATTATACATATTTGTCAATGAATTATTCATTTATAAATATATAATAGTAATTGGATCGGGGATGGGAAAGTAAAGCTTCACTGAACTGCATCCAGGTGTTTTATCCTGGGACATTCTAGACTTTACAATGCACTTACTGGATCTGCTATGTAGTAATTTACTTATTTTTCTTAGAATAAATGTCATGTTAAATATGTTTAGACTCAAACTAATTTTTGTGTGAGTGAATGAGTATGTATTTTTATTTTTTAATGGAAGGAAAGAATAAATGATTTAATGTCTTTGGTTGAAAGATAAGACATGTTGAAAGAAAATCATGTGCTTCTTTATTGATACCCTTGCCTTCTAACTTGCCAACCATAATAGAATCTCTACTCTTGCCAAAAGCATCTTATTAGGTAGTTAAGATTTTAGATTTGACAATCTCCCATATTAATTAAAAAGCAATTGCCAGTTTAATTGTTATGGCATTCATAAAGGAGGGAACTTATAGAAGAAGTAAAATTTCCTCTATCATTATTTATAGTATGCTATCAGATCCCAGGCTAAAAGTCCTATCATTATAAATTTGATTTTTAAAATCTTTTCCCAATTATTCTCAGAATTTTAACTTCTTATGTAGCCTATATTAACTTAATCTTTTATTTTCAGACAAGCTTTTATAATTGTTTGTGCTAACATCTCCTGTATATATCGATATATACTGCATAGTGTATTTTATTAGAATTAAAATCATTTCTGTGGACTAAACCTTTAAAGACTACAGAGCAACCAAACATATCAAGTTGCTGATTTATATCTTCTATGTAAGAACTTGGAGTAGTTATCTTTTACATTGGAAGATACGTGTTCAAATCAGAAAATAGTATTTAATAGTCAATTTCAAAATCTTCAGCTCTCTGAATATTACTTTTTTCCTCATAATAAGAGAAAAAATCATTTTTAATTCTTCGAGCTAAAGGACTAAAGACTAAAGGAAACTCAGGGTAGAATTGTTTGTGTTTATTTACTGAATTTGATGTCAGTTTCTTAAAACAGGAGTGGCGCTTTTCTTCTGTAAAATTGCAAAGAGAGCATTTGCACCATGGCATTTAAGAATATATCAAATGAGATTTTCTATTGATCCCAGTGGCGGGGATGAGTGCCCCTTGAGAATAAATGAGCTGCCTTTATGAGGCTCCCTGTCATCAAGGATTTAGCTGTTTCATTTGCAGATTCCTGTAAATGTTCACCAGATTCATGACCAGTAATTTTCACTGGAGAAGGACTGGACCATGGGTAGCAAATGATTCTTTGTCATTAATTGTTTCAAATAGCATTAAAAATATTCTGGCAGCTCAATTGATTCTGATGAAGCTATAGAGCCCAACTGCAATGTGTTTCTAGATAATATTTCCAATTATCAGGCCAAGGGAAGGATAAAAGTGAATAATGTGTAATGTGCATTCATACGCATGCACTAATTTTGACCTCATAGTTTTTCTGTATAAAAAATTTAAATTGAAGCTTAGAGATGTTCACATTTAGAATAGCACAGAAAATAAACAAGAAACTACTTATGCAATTAAATTTATACTGTTAATTTTCACTTCTTTAATTGGACTATCTTCTCTGTGATCAGCAAATTACTAGCAGTAACTAATTTATATGCACTCTTGGAAAGGGTAGCTTCCTGACAAAATTAAGTATAAGTATCTACTAGTATCAAAATTGGTTTTGAATATCAAAGACAGAATTTTTCAAAAATTCTTAAGACACAGACGAGCACCATGGCACACGCCTGTAATCTCAGATACTCGGGAAGCTGAGGCAAGAGGATCACAAGTTCAAAGCCAGTTTCAGCAACTTGGTGAGGCCCTAAGTAACTTCCTATCAAAATAAAAAGTAAAACGACCTGTGGATATGGCCCAGTGGTTAAGTACCCTTGGATTCAATCCCTGCTACCAAAAAATAATTTAATACATGACAGATAAGTGGGTTAATACATCTATCAGTTGAATCAGTTCCCATATATCAAAGTTTAAGTGACTATGTTAATATTTAAATTACCTATTTCTAAGATTATTTTTCTTATTCATTTTTAGTTGACTATTAGAAAAACAATCTATAGGCCATTAATACATAGGCAACTGATAACCTCATACTTCCAAAGCATGTTTCCTATTTAGAAGAGGAGAATTATTATCTCACATGGAATTCGGACTGGTTACATTTCAGGTGGTTCTTGAAAGTTCTAGACTGTGTTCACATGATCATTGGATTAAAGTGAAGTCAGCAAGTCAGATTACTGACAAAAAAAAAACAAGTTGTCACTACCACTTACACCCAGATTGTACCTGGAGATTGGTGACCAGAAGGCTCCCTGGTAATTTACACGAAAGAAAACTAGTACAGAGCTGCTGAGCTCTAGGCCAGTATATTTCAGAATATGGTTATGACCTATGTGCCATAAAGACAGACAACAGATGACCAATGCTCCATGTTGGAATTTTGCTAAAATGGAAGACTCTAGAGCCCCTACTTTCCCAAAGTGTACCAAATCAGACACTAAATAAAAAACCCTAGACTGAGCTGTGCTACTCCATGTGTCTTACCTATCTGCTGCTTCCCAGATCCCAATAAGTGGTAAAAGTGAGAACTCAATCAAGATGTTTGTTCTTGGAACACCCAAGCCACAGGCAAACTGAGCAGCCAAGCCTAGAGTTCTCTGAGTTAAAGATCTAAAACTCTTTACAAAGCTCTTTAGAGCCCCACCCTGCCAGGACTGAGCCCAAAAATACTTTTCTAGTCCATTTCCTGGGGACTCTCTGCTTATTCCAAACCAGCCCAACAAATCCTGTTTTTAACTGATAGTCAGGCTCTGCCCTGGGGCACTGGCCTAGTGAGTGTGTTCCTTCCCCACCCTAGCTAATATGGCCTGGCATTTGGGATGAGTCAGTGCAATGAATTCTCTCAACTCTATTCATTTAATTAAAAAAAAAAAATCAATTGAACTCAGACTTTGAGCCCTGCATTCTTCTTGGCCCTGGAGGTTCAGAAAGGAACAAAAGAGACAAAAATATCTCCATGGAGCTTTCTTCCTAGTACTTGATGTAAACCATAAATGAAGCAAATAAAGAAAAATTATTGTTTAAGGTAATAAAGATGTGTGTCAAGAGAAGAACATGAATGAAGAAAAAAGAAGTATGTTTGTGTGGTCGGCTGTGGGTTGCAATGTTAAATGCAGTGGCCTGGGAAGGTCCCTTTGAGAAGGTGACTTTTGAATGAAGTACCATGAGGAATAAAAAAAAAAATCAATTAGGTATGCTAGAATAGGGGAAGAGAATGTTCTAGAAAGAATGAAGTGCAGAGGACTCCAGGTAGGAAGAGCGAGGAGGTAGATGTAAATGGAGCCACCTGAGTGAGGATGGGGCAGGCTGGGTAGTATGAGGTCAAGTCAAATTTGTGAACAGAGGCCCTTTCAAGTAGTTCCTCTGGGGCTTTGGTTTTTATGCTAAGTGAGAAGGACATCCATTGAAAGGACTTAAAGGAGACGACCTATCTTGGTAAAATGTCCCTGTTTGGATCAGAATTTTCGAAATGGCAGCAACACCTGGAAAAGGAAGATCAATTGCAATGACCTTGGTGACAACCAACCAGGGAGAGGAAGGGGTGATAGTCAGCAGTGATTAAAACCAGGTATATATTGAAATGAAAAAATGTCAAGACTAGATTTTTTTATGTGAAAAGGATAGGAATCAAAGATGACTCAAATTTTTTGTCTGCCTCCAAGAATGGAATTGTCAGGGAGATGTAAGATGGTGAGATGTGAGTATTTTATGTGATGGGTCTATTTGACCTCTAAACATGGAGATGTCAAGTATGTAGTTGAATGGATGAGTCCTAGGAAGCAATCCTGCGTTGGACATATAAATTTAGAATCTTAGTATATGAAGTAATTAAAGCCGTGAGAGCTGATAAAACTACAAATCGAGTACATGAAGGTAGAAGATTTATAAACACTGAACTTTGGGCTACTTCATTTTTAAAAGTTGAGTTGATGAAGACAACCTAGCAAAGGGGACTGTAAAAGGAACTGTTAGATAATAGGCACAAAATGAAATGAGTATGTTATCCTGTCGGTCAAGGGAAATAAATATTTTAAGAAAGAGGTAATGTTCCACTCTGTCACAAGCTACTGAAGTGTCACAAAACATGAGCAATAAGAACTGACCATTGGAAATAGCAATGTGGAGATGATAGGTCACTGTTATTAAAGCAATTTTGCTGGAGTAGAAGGGGGAAAGTTTTTATTGCAAGAGGCTCAAGAGAGAATAAAAAGAAGAAATTAGAGATAGCAAGTAATTATGTCATTCTTTGTTTCTTGTCATATGGAGAAGGAAATAGGAAGTAAGGAGGAATGTAGGGACAGTAGAGGTTCTTTTTCTTACCTTAGGATACATAAAAGCATGCTCATTGTTCATGGAAATCATATAGCTAAGAAGGAATAGTTGATGAGATAATATAAAAAGGGGGGAATTGCTAAAGTCAAGTCCTTGGGTAGGCAGAAGAGGAAGGAAACTACGCCCAAGTGGGGAAGTTGCTCTGATCTTTTAATCTAGGCTCAGAGACAGATGATTCAGTGTCTAGAGAAAGCAGATAAGAGGCCACATATGCCTTAAGGTGGTAAATTATGTATCTTTGGTCTTCATAGTTTCTAATCACAGTACATTCATTTTATTCACATTCATGCTTGAAAAAAATGGGAGCACTGGCTTACATTGTTTAGTAGAAGAACAATAACTGTCGAAAAAGAACAGATTTCCAGATGGCATTGAGATCTTAGAGAATCTATTACATATGGCTCCTTTTATAGCCAACTTGTGTATATAATTCCTTTTCTGGGTTGGTTTCATTACATAACAAAGCATTGAGTGCTCATGAAGATTTTTAAGACCCCATCCCTACCTTCAGGGAGCTGCCTGTCTAGTGGGACAAGCCCAGAAGTATCATGTCCATATTTTCTAGCTAAAATTCAAGACTTTCTACTCACTCTATGGCCTGGCAACAGGAAGGGATATTTAATGTGAGGGCCATCCAGCAATGTTCTAAACATATGTTCACCATTACTGTAATTAGTGTCAGATGTTTGTAAGTGCTGATATAGAGAAATAAACAAAATTGTAGAATAACAGAGAAAAAAATATGTTCAGCTTTGCAGGAGAGGTGTGAGGAAGCAAAGTTCAAAGATAACTGAACCAAAAGGAGAGGTAGGAGCTAAACCTGGGCATGTAGATTAGAATAATATATATTGAAAACTATTCTAAGGAATGTGGACATTATTCTGTAAACATAAGGGTTCCATAATTATGTCTGTATTTTAGAAAGATATATCTGGTACCTATGTGAAATAGATATTGGTCAGAATTAAAGGTCATGAACCATTAGGTATCCTCTGCAGTAATAGGGACAAATAAAAGGAAGTGACAGAGGCAATGGGTATTGAGAGGAAGTGGTGAGTCCTAATAGTTTTGGGGGAGTAAAACCAGGATTTGACACTGCTTTGAAAAAAAAAGAGAAAACATGGCAATAACTATGATGTTCCTATTTAAGGAGTTTAATGTCATTTGTCAAAATACAGGATGCTGAGGATAAGCAATTTTGTTCAGGAGGTAAGCAAACATAATGGGTTCACTATGTTCATGTGGTGAGTCAGGCAATTTTAAGGAGCTAAAACATGGGATTTGGTTTTGACTTCTATCTTTTAATGGACACTGAATTTGCCATTTGAATACAACAAAAAAGAAAATTAGCAGTAGATGGAACAAAAGGGACATTGACTTCTAAAGAAGAAATTCATTCTATACCTAGCAAAATCTGGGATTCTCAAAATTTTTAGTGTAGGGTAACCACATTTTTGTTTTAAAGTAATTTTTTGTTATGTTTACCAGAAATAATTTATTTTCTTCATTGTTATTATATGTCCATATTCAGTTAATATCTTGATAAAGAAAAAATTAACAAAACCCCAGAGCGATGGTTAGAAGAAAGTAATAAATACACATTCCATAAAGACAAAGAATAATCTAATTGAAGATACCCCTTTCTTATATAGGACATATGACCCAGTGAAAAATATTTTGGGTTATAGTTTTAAAATTTCTACAAACATCAATAAACATACATAATACATGTACCAAGTTCTCTATTGCATTATCTAAGTCCGTTATGCACCAAGACCATTTAATGATAGAATAGAGTGCTTATTTGACCACTCCACAAAGACTGCATTGATTTGGGCCTCTGTACTCTATGAATTCAAATATTGTAAATCTTTAAAAATTAGTGAAATCATTCTTTAGTGAATTAAAGAACCACATTTATTTTCTGTTTTCTGATTACACTAACATAGTTTGCTCATGCTCAAAAAATTTAACAACATGTAGGTTATTATATGAATTTATTATTTTATATTGTGAGATAGTATATACTTAATTCAATGCTTTTATTTTTTCTTGGAAACCTACAGAATTCAATCCATAATCATGGCAAATGCATTATTTGCTTTTATTGTTACTGTATTTAAAATTTTCTTTTTTAATAAACGAATTACTTTATTATTTGCTTAAAGTCTCTTTTTTGGAAATAGAAAATATAGAGGAAAAAATAAATAATACTGAACTAATAAATAAGCTCTGCTTATTTATTAAGTTTTTTAAAAATTAATCTTACAATATTAGTTGTGCAGTGAAAGCAACATCCTTATAAGATTTTTCTCCCCGGCAGAAAGATGCATGAAGAAGTCATAGCCACCATTCTGGTGCTTCTCAATTCTCTTTAGAGTGATACTAGCTGTGTCTAGCATGGAATGTGGAACAGGTTTTGTTTTCACAATTCCAAATATTGTCTGAAACAAAATTTCTTTAACTGCTATGAAGAAAAATATTGTTGTTCACACATTCATATATCAGATACTTCTATGCAGATTTCCCATTTTGCTAGGAGTTAACAGGTGTAGAAGGGAAAGACCCTATCTGCCTCTTCCAAGAACTGGTAACATGGCGGAGAGAGAGATTTACACACTAGAATGAGAAAAATGTGTGATATCTTTTATTATAGAATTTTCAAAAATTAATATGAATTACTTTGGCCCAGTATGGGAGCATGAATAAAAAAGTTTACGGGACCAAGAAAGCCTCATTAAACTTGGCCTGCATACATGCCAGAAGTGATAAAGAAAGAACTGTTTACAGGTGCACAAAAGGCAGTTGGAAGAAAGAAATAACTGGTTTGTTAGGTGTGGTAGGGTTTTATAAAAAATAGTATAACGTGGATGGCCAGTTGTAGAAACCTATCCTCTCTCTGTTCAGGAGGCTAGAAGTCTAATATTAAGGTTTGGTTCTTTCTGGTCACTCTGAAGAGAAGCTGTCCTGTGTCCACTTTTTTTTTCTTTTTTCTTTATTTCTTACATACATGACAATAATGGAATGCATTACATTCATAATTATCCATTCACAGCACAATTTTTCGTAACTCTGTATATAAAGTATGTTCACACCAAATTATGCCATTATACATGAGCTCTCTTTTTTTGCATTACAATTCTTAATACACCTTAATAACACAATTTATCATATCTCTGTTTGTATATAAGGTATGTTGACAACAAATTCACATCTTCATACATGCATTTTGTATAATGATGACCTTCTCCTTCCACCATCCTTGCTAAGCAGATACTGTAAAGGTCTCTAAGACAATATAAACTCTGTTCTTTCACAAATATTCTACTGTAGAAAACCTTAAATCATATTTTGTCACCTTACAAAGATTCACTAATCTATCTGATAGAATAATAATAAATATTATTAATAACAGCTATCATGTATTGAACAAGACAAGTATTTAACATCTGTCACATTTAATATTTTAATGATAGTACTAGAATGTTCTTGGTAGAGATAAGAAAACTGAGGTTTAAAGAGTTTAATTAATGATGGTATCTAAAATATTTTATGTGATAAGCAGAGTAATAATCAATTGAACATGAGATCATATATTATTATATTAAAGAATACATAGGCATAAATATTAAAATGATACTATAGTATGACATAAAGGAAATGGAAATTTGTGAATTATAAGCAACTTAATTTTTAGTACTCTCTACTCTGCCATCGGCAGCAAAACCCTTTACACTATATAAAAATGTTATGTGGCTATTTACTGTGATAATAAAAATAAAACCTATAGTACATACAGCTTTGAAACCCTAATGTTTGGGATTGAATGCTTTATCTTATGAAGTAGAATTTAATATGAAATGCTCATATAAATAATGGACTTTTTAAAAAAAGGAAATAAAATCAAAGAAACTTCCCTGAAATGACTTTATTTCTATGCTAGAAGATGTCCAAGTTCTTGAGTCACCTTGTAAGGCTAATATTTCTCGAGTATGATTTTCTTCCTGAAAATGAGTTTGGCAGAATAGCTAAAATTAAGATTATTGTGTAAAAGCTTCATATCTTCTGAATATGAGTATCAGGGAATGGGGGGGGATAGAATCTTCATTTTAAAGAGGTATTTGAGATAATTCTTTATAGCAAGCATCTGAAATGGGTATTAACCTCATTTCCATCCTTCCTCAAAACTGCTTAATTTTTGACTTTTTAAAAACTGTTTAATAAAATGGAAGAGAGGGTCATACAGTGCAAGAGCTGTCTGTCTGCAATGGTTCCCTAAATTTTTATTCCAGAGAAATTTCTTTTAAGTAAATAGTTAAGGTATATATTTCCAAGCTACTTTTGGGTAATCAAAAATGTTTGAGAAAGTAATTATCTATTAGTAAATTCTTTTTAATAAGCTTGAATATGTCAACGTATATGATATGAAATAAAATGAATTTTGTTCAGTCTCTTACTATTCAGAAAGAATCCTCCACATTTCCTGGGTTTGGCTCTACCAATCGGGCCAAATTTCCTGGGCATGCATCCTTCTGGGAGTGGCTGCTCTCTTTACTTCCCATTTAGCAGCTGTACAACTGGGAAACGTCCAACAGAATGAAAGCCACCTGCTCCTTTAATGATTTCAGCCAAACAGACAGGATTGAAGCCTTACCAAATGTGTTGTCTGTCACTCTGATTCAGTTTTAAAAAACAAATCGAACTGGTCAGATATTCAGAAAATATATGCTGTTAGTTAACTCCCTTAGTGCCTGAAGTACCTTTCAGGTTACTGGACTCTATGGATTTGAAAGGACCATTCTAAAACAAAGAGTGGCAGTAGGTTGGAGAGTTACATTTAGAAAATAAGACATTCTAGAATATTTTTTTCATCACAGCTTCACTGTTGTACTCTCTAAAATGAGCACACTTAGGCACATTTTTTTTTCTGCATTGACAATTTGCCTTTAGTATGTGATTATGTATGCTCCCAATACTACTAATTATATGTCAGACTCCTTAACAGTTTTCTACTTACCCCTTTTCCCAGCTCAGTCTCCCTAGAATCCTTAAAATTGTCTACAAGACAGAATATTATGAAAGTAAAAGATCACATTGGAAAGTTACATTGGAAAATCACGTTGGTGGTGTAAGCTGGCTGGTCTCCACCATAATTTTCCTTGGCCATGTTCTTTAACCATTTTATACTTTGGTTAACTGTAAAGTAGAATTATTTTATGGATGAGCTATGTCTGCGAATGTGGCTATAGGACCTCTGATTTTGAATAAATATTTAGCATTGTCTGTTTTTAAAATAGTTTGACGCATTTGAGTTTTATATGATCATTCATCTCATGGATATCTACATCATGACAAGCATCCAAAGAAGTTTCATTTCTGTTGTTTTGTTTCATCACAATCTGACCCTGTATAGCATCTTTTATTTCCTTTTGCAGTTCTCACTATAATTCTCTCAATAATGGTCAGTAATGCAATAAATTTACATGTACAAATATTTCCATAATGATAGGGGAAATTCTTTGTAAGAATTAGATCACATAGGGCAGAGATTATGGCTCAGTGGCAGAGCTCTTGCCTCGCACATGTGAGGTACTGGGTTTGATCCTCAGCACCACATAAAAATAAACAAAAAAAAAATAAAGATTAAAAAAAAGAATTAGACCACATAATACCATAGAGTAAATACCAAAAAAAAAAAAATCCCACAAAAATTTGTTTAATAATTTCAGGAAAATGCTCTAGATATGCACTTTAAATTTTTTTTAATATTTATTTTTTAGGTGTAGATGGACACAACACAATGCCTTCATTTCTATGTGATGCTGAGGATCGAACCTGGGTCCCACTTGTGCTAGACAAGTGCTCTACTGCTGAACCACAATCCCAGCCCGATATGTCCTTTTTAAATTGGACCACAGAGAGTTTAATCAAAAAAAATTCTTGAACTAGTGAACATCTTCAGTGATTATAATACTGTTAAAGACCCCATACTTAATTGAAGCAGATAGAAAGGAAAAATGGCAATAGACAGAAAAACAAAAGTGAATACATTTGATTTAACAATAATCCATTGATTCTTTTATTTTTAGTATAATTTTATTATAATAAGCAAATGAAATATATAAACCTTAAATAATTTTAAGTATAAAAAACAAGATGTGCTGTTCAAAAATGTTATCTCCTTTAACTCACTATGTGTTATTAATTTAGACTCCTCCAATTTGGAGTTCATCAAAATTCATTCAAATGAATTAGAAATAATATCATGAAAAAATTAGTTTCATATGCTGATTTGTATTCTTGCATTTAATGGGCACTTTGCTTTATACACTTCTGGCAATTTTGAATGCTGAGGCAGCACCATAGAAAATGCCAGCATCGGCAGATTAGTCAAAAAGTTAAGAAACCATTTACCTAATTACAGTGTCAGTCTAGCTGCATGAGTGGCCTGGAGGGTTTTGTAGTACTGGTACCTGAAGGCAAAATCCACTTGGTATAGAAAAAGGATTAGTAAATTCTTTGACATTTTACAACTTCTTCATTCTGTACCCACCAAGTCTTTTGGTGACAAGAGAATCTTTCCCATAAACGGACTTGAAGGCTAAGAAGACATTTATAACAAATGTGCAACTTCCTACCCTACCAGGTGATTATGTAATGGTTATCTCTGAATTATAGATTGCTCCTGGCACAAAGTGTTGCATATGATGGGCATTCTGAGCATTTTTTAAAAATGCCTCTGCCATGTCCCCTTGAGATATATGTATGACTGTGAATCAATCTGTTCCCACACTACTGTTTATAAATGAGAGTCAGCTCAATGATATTGAACCACAGAATTATTTAAATAGGACTGCATTTCAAGCATGGATTTAAAAATGATCATCTTAATATTTTCCTGCAAAACACAACTAATGTGTGGGGGTTTTTTTACAGTTATTTGGTGTCCCTCTTCATTGAATTGCTCTAAATTTGCTGCTTATGCATGCAGCATGGCCTGGACCCTCACAGTGATTTGCACCTATTTTTCATGGATTTGTCAGCAACTGATTATATAATTATATGACTTTTTATAAAAGCATAGAAGGCTTAGAGAATAATGTGCCCTCATTTTATGAATACTCAAGTACCCTTTGAATAGAACACTTTGCTAACTTTTAGAGACATGATATGCCACTGGAAGGCAATCGTTTGGTCTTTTATGTAAATTACTATTTTTCATTATTTACCAATTCCCAATTGCCCTATATATAGTGTAAGTATATTCTCTGTGGTAGTCAGAGTTGTTACAGTCTGGATGTTAAATGATTAAAAAATCAGATTTCCTGGGATCAGATGCAACGTAATGCTATGCTGATATAAGTAGCAATTGTTTTTCCTCTCACTGCTTCTTAGGCAAAAACCACCCAAGTATGTATTACTTATGTAAATAAGAATGCTGTGCTTTTAACCAGTATATGAAGCAACACTTTTAAAAATCTTATTATTTAGTCCCTAAGATACTGTTCAGATAAATTTCTTTAAAACTCTTAGTGATATATCATATCTTATTATTTGTATATTTATTGAGTAGCTTCTATGTTCAATTCAGTGACATTATATATTAGAAATGGATATCTCTGACATGACCTTTCCAAGTAATTTCAAAATCAAGCAATACAGGTGAAATACAAAACCACCAATAGTACTGTAAGTAAAAATTTAAAATAAACAATTATTAAGAATTGAGCAAGTTAATATATATTGTCAATTTTCAACATTTTTAATCCAACATGCAGTTTTAATTTAACCTAATATTTTGCATTTTCTTGACTGCATGCCTATGTTCTTATTGGTCTTTCCTGTAATCCTATTTCCCGTTGACTGTGAATGGAGAATTTACTTTTCATCTATACCATCTCAGTGGTAGGCCTATATGTACTCAGTATTTTTTTGTAATATTTATAGGAAAAGTTAGGTACAGCGTTGCTGGTTACACATTTTTCACATTTAAAATACTCCAATATGTGGACATTCTGTTGTATATGATTTTACATACCCTGAATCCCACCCTAGTGAATTTTGAAAAATAATTCCTCAAGGTTAGTGTCATAACTTCTTCATTTTCTTGAGAGTATATGTAATAACATTTATGTCTATAGAACTTAATAATGTGATTGACATATAATAAGAGCTAAATAAGTGCTAAATATATATATATGTGAATGGGTTAGTAATTCAGTAACTTTTCTTTTGCGGGGGAGGGGGAATTCTGGGGATTGAATCCAGAGCCTGTGCATGCGATGATGCACTCTACCACTGAGCTATATCCCCAGTCCCGACATTTTTTTTTTTAAACTGGGAAAGATCTTAGAGATTCTGTACTTTTGTTCCCTCATTTTACAAATGAGTATAAAAGTAGTTCCTCGCTGCTTCTTAAGAGGGGAGTTACAGCTGGGATAGAAAAAGTAGGATATTAAAAGTCATCTAAAATTATGTAGATAATAATTGCCATAGATATCCACACAAAGAAACAGTAACTCCAGCAACACTCTAAGCCATAAAGATCAGAGAAGACTTTTTAGAAGAACTGGATGTAAATTAAAGAACAGGCAGCATTTGGACAGACAGAGGAAATGGGAGAATGAGTGGAATGATATTATGGAAGAGTAAAATGTTCAGAGAAGAGAAAGAAAAGAGGATATTAAATCAGTCAATAGTTGTTTATATGTCTTTACAAAGTTATGTGGCTTTAGCCATGGGACCATGGTATATATATTTGGGCTTTCGGATTTTGGTATAAGATGCTGTATATGTGAAATTTCAGAGACTGTTTTATCTAGATTGCAAAATAAACAACAGCTTATAAAAATATGCTATAAGTGCTGGGGATGTGGTTCAAGCGGTAGCGCGCTCACCTGGCATGCGTGCGCCCCGGGTTCCATCCTCAGCACCACATAGAAAACAAAGATGTTGTGTCCGCCGATAACTAGAAAATAAATATTAAAATTCTCTCTCTCTCTCCCTCTCTCTTTTAAAAAAATAAAAAAATAAAAATGCTATAAGTTAGAATAGTATTGCAGATTTATTATCATCTCAAATTTCAAAACTTGTTTTATGCATATATTCCTAATTAACTAAAACACTTGGTAATGTAAATGGGTTTTTTTCTTTATTTTTTAAACCCATCACATTATTTTTATCAATTAAAAAAATACTGAGGCTGTTCTTTAACTTGTAATCATTCTGTCTCAGCTTCCCAGGTCACTAAGATTGCAGAAGACCCTCATAAACTTAACATGACTCTGTCTCAAAGTAAAATATAAAAAGGGCTAGAAATGTAGCTCAGTGTCAAAGTGCCCCTGGGTCCAATCCTCAGTACCATCCATACCCACTGAAGAAGTTTAGTCACATAGCTTAGTTTTCTTTTGTATCTGAACATTGTGTATGTGTGTGTGTTTGTGAAATCGAAAGGAGGGATGTTACAAGGGAGTTAATAGAGATAACTACTAACTATTTAGAGATAAACAGCCCTTAGTAATGTATTAAGAGTTTCTCTATTCCCAACCTTTGCACAGCATAACATCTTTAACTAAATATATTGTTATCTTTCTGTATAATACCTTGACTCTAATATTCTCTTACAGATAGCCACCATAGATATTCCCTTTCAATTATTGTGACTTGGATCACAAGATATAATTATCAGTATGATGTAGGGCACACCCTTTTAAAATTCTGTGTATATACACATTTATACATTTGCATACATGTCTATACATATGTATATATACAAACATATGTAATATACATGATTAATTGTTTCGCATGACTAATACTTGGGTAAGGGGCAAATTGGTTTACATCACCTTTATTGAATCATTTTTGATTTATTTAACAGCCACTTTGTGAGTGCTTTCTATGTGCCCAGCAGCGTGCTACTTGTCAATGATGTGATGGCCAAAAAATAAGCATGGTCTTTGCTATTATGGAGATTTAAAATGGTGGGGAGACAGTTAATTAAAAGACAAATAAGTTCATTAGAAATTGTTGAATGCATTTTGAGAAAAGTAAACAGAAATTTTGGGAAGGCATAATTTAGGATGAAGGCATAATTTAGGACTAATTTCACAGATAAACTGAGACCTAAAGTGAAAACAAAGCGGCTCAGCAGGGAAAGAGAGGGAAAGGGAAAAGGAGAGAGAAAGAAAGAGAGAAGAGAGAGAGAATGCAAGCAAGGGAGCAGGCAAGGGGCTGGGATCCCAATAACCCCTTCAAAGGCACACCACTATAGACTTAAATACCTTCCACATAGTTCTTCAGGTCAAATGTTTCACCATGTCCAATAGTGCTTCAGGTTAGTAACCAAGCCTTCAACCCATGGCCTTTGGGAGACATTAAAGATCAAAAAAAATTACAAAGTAGAAATGGAGTGAAGAGAGTAAATTCTGGAAATACTTGAAAGATACAGTTGTAAGAGCTTGATGGGCTGGCTTTGTGATTTGAGGGAAAGAGTTTTTTGATCTAGGACAGCTTATGCATTTCCAAAGATGGATGGAGGAGCTATTAATGGAGATGGGGACCTTGGAGTGAGCTCAGTTTTGTATGCTGAACTTGATGTGGCTGATTATCATTCAAATTGAGATATTTTATGGTGCTTAGAAAACAGGGGTGAGATATAGGTGAAAGATAAGGATTTGAATAATGTAAAAAGAAAAATGATTTAAGTTATAAGAGTTATCTTTTTCCTTTATCATTAGAATAAAAAACCATGTTTGGAGATGGTGTGCATGATGTGGATATATATGTATATTTCAGATGTAAAATATGCATACACACACACACAAAGCCTATTGAGTAAAAAGAGCAACTGCATTGCATTTGGACAGAAAGGAAATGAAGGAAAAGAAAAAGTGAGAATGTGAGGGACAGCATGAATGAGAGAGATTTGCTTGCCTAAAGAAAGCTGTGTTCAAATCAACTCTAAAAATTGAACTAATTTACTAATTCAGTTTACTAATCTTCCCAACATAGTTGTCTGTGAATGTAAAAAGAAACTCCAAAATATGAATATGATTAACACAGCTTCTGAAGTTCATGTTAGGGTAAGGATTTGTACTGAAAAATGTGAACTTTTATTTTCTTACATAAGTCATTATTTGCTAACAGTGAACTTCACATTTTAACACTGAGCCAAAAGCTCTAGAAATGGCACTGCTATGTGGAAGGTGTCCTAGATTACCAGAGAGGCACTTGGAGTGTGTGGAATATAGGTGACCAATTTGTACATGTTTGGGGGCATTAGAATAGGGATGAATTTAGTGTTAACACCACTGGATTTGACATTTGCCACTGGAACTTCTGATATAAACATTGCCAAAGTACAGAATGTTTGCTGCTGAAAATACAGGGCCATATTAATGATAAATAGCTAACATATGCTTTATTTATGACTTGCTATATGTTCTAATTACTTGACATATTATCTAATTTAATTATAATAGTACTTCTAAAATGGGTACAGTTATCATTATCTCTTTTAAAAGTGAATAAATCAGGATGACCTTAAATAATTTGTTAAAAGCTCACAAAGTTTCTGAGTGATAGACTGAAGGCCTGAACTTCCCATCAGAATTCTATAGGGCCATCTTTATATGTTGGTTGGGATGAATGGTTCCACAGATAAAAGAGCCCAGTCCCAGAGAAAAGAAATTCTATCTATTTCCTGGAGTGAATGGTCTGCTAGCTCCCACTGGCACATAGGGATGGAGAAGGGAAATAACAGCAAGTAGTTAATTCATAAAATGTAATTTTCCCAACTGCAAAGCTTGCAGTTTCTGCACCTGCTACACTGCTGATTCATCTCACCTGAATCATTTAGTCAGCTTCATTGTGTTTGCAAAGATTGCTAATTACCTCCCTAGAATAATTTAACTATCACTGAAGAATGCAATAAATCATTAAAGATATGGTTAATAAGGAGAAATAATTTTGACTATTCAGCTTGCATTGATCCTTGATATTAAAAGATTAATTTTACATTCTATTCTTAACCTTACAGGCAACCATTAGTCATTTCTTTTTCAAGAGTTGAGCTGAGCTGTTTTTTTTTTTGTTGTTGTTGTTGTTGTTATTAAAAAAGTGGCATTTATCTTATCATCAAATTCTTACTTTGATATCTCATTCCAGGAACTGAAAAATATTGTGACTTACCAAGAAAGCACAAGACAAATGTTACCTTTTTAATAAAAATCATTGCAACAGAGCTTTGAAACACAGGCTCCTTTAGTGCTATTATTGAAAATTTTCATCATTTTACTTTACCCAGGTGCACATGTACTTTATTCCCATTAATTTAGAAGAAGATCAGTGTCTTTTCCCCTTGGAACAAAGGAAGTATGTGGTTTTTACTTGGTACTGAAATCTAATGGCAATACAGTATAAAAATTATTTGATCTGTAATATATAACAATGGAAATATTTTATGTTTGAGACATTCCTATTAAGTATTACGTACTGTTTTAGTGTATAGGTCCCTTTGGATGTTTTCAGAATAATGCTAATTTTTCATAGCATTTAATTTATTTTTATGTTTTTGCTATGGCTGAACAAAGTTATATTGCAAGAAATACTTGTACTTTGTAGTCATATTGATCTATAGCACAATGGAATTCTATTACATAATGCATATATGCATGACATCAAGAAGTTTTAAAGTGAAGGTTTTCATGTTAACCTCAGGAGAACAATGTATTTTGCATCAAAACCCCTGTTGGTGGAAGACAAATTCAGAGCCATACTATAGAATTCTGATATACTTTAGATTGGGGTAAAATGAATAATATGTTATTCTGAAGTTATACCACCTAAGAAATTTTTACTTATGAAAATACATCATTGCTATAATCTGAACATATTCCAAGCCAGTATTTTAGAATTATATCCTATGATCAAGCAAGGTAGTTATTTATATCCCAAGTATGGATTTTAAAGTATCTCTGCCTATTCTTTTTTAAAATACTTTTTAGTTATCAATGGACCTTTATTTACTTATATGTGGTGCTGAGAATCAAACCCAGTGTTTCACACATGCTACTTAAGTGCTCTACTACTGACCTGCGACTCTAGCCCCTTTGCCTATTCTTTAATGTGGGAAAATGGAAATTAGCAAATCTACTCTGTCTCCTGTATATTTTTTTTCATTCACTGATTCTGGGGATAGGCCAGGAACTACATTTGATTGTCCATCCTAGAAGAGCACCTCATTTATTTTTCCAGATTATTTGATATATTTTTATGACATTGCTGTAGCCCAACTCATAACGTAGCTGGTCAGAAGGTGCAGATTTATACTGAAGTTTTAAAATAATATTTTCTTTCCTCCTTAAACTTGATGGAAAATCCTCCCTTTATGCAGTCAACCAATAAATAAAATCTTTGTGTGCTATTATCTGAGGGAAACCAATGAAGTATAGAGAACCAAAGAGTTTGTGGTTTTGTTTGGTCCACAAGTCTGTTGGTTGCTACTAATCGAAAGCAGTTCAAAATTGCTTGTGTAAAAGCAAGATTGTTGTAAAGTTGCTTCCATGTTTTCATGAAATTTAAACATAGAAAAGGAAGGTCATGAGAATCAGACCTGGGAAACTGAAAAACAGAAGTGTAGTCTTCTATACTCAAAAGTATAGCATTCTCTGTGCATGTTGTTTTATCTGTTTATTGCTATTCTTTGCTCTACTTCCTACCTATGGCTTGAAACAGCCTCACCAAAGAAGAAACTTTGTGGTCCCTTACTTCTGGGACCCGCAATTGGCTACCAACAATTTCTATATTTTGGGAGTGAGCATCTGGATCAATATGGTAGAGCCCAAGAGTAAGAGGTTGCCTTGGTCCTCTTTGCTATGACCATAGGGTTAGATTCAGTACATCTATCAGTGCAAGAGACAATAATGGCTTGGTTCATATAATCCTAACCTATAAAACATTAAAGAGGCAATGGGATGATAGCTAGAAACCCAAGGCAGTTCAATATCAGGTCTCAACACACAGATTCAATCTTGACCTGATTCTTGAGGGACAAGTAAAAATTGACAAGTAGGAAGGAAGACAGAGCAACTCAGACTGAGGGAGTAGTATGAGTAAAGCTAAGATTGGCGCCTCTAAGAACATTTTCTTGAATGATGACTAGACAAATCAGAGGAGCTGAAAGTCTACCTGAAGGTATTGTGGACATCTAGGGATGTAGCTCAGTAGTAGAGTGCTTGCTTAGCATGCGTGAGGCCCTGGTTTCAATTCCCAGAACTGCAAAAAGAAATAAAGTAAGGAATCAAGAAAAGAAAAGAAAAAAAAAAGATGTTATGGAAGCCTGGAATGAAGTGGTTTGTGAAAAGCCTTAGGAGATAGATCATATAGCTAGAAATGTCCATGAGAAGATCCTTGGAAGTTCTGTTATAGTTAGTTAATGCTTAGTTAATTATAGTTAATGCTTTTACTGTATGGGTGTGGTTTATAAGGGAGTGGCTACTAGTCAGAGGTATGCTGGTCAGTATTTAAAAAACAGCTCTTTAAATTTTTTTTTAAAAATATGTGTACATATTAATTTATTAAAAATGTACTTACAGAAATGACTTGGAACACAGCATTTATAAGTAATAATAAGATTAATTGCTATACTCTGAATGCTCATTTTTATAAAAAATTTATATGTTGAAATTTTAACCCTCAAGATGATTGTATTAGATTATGATGTGGGGCCTTATAAGAGATGAATAGGTGGTGCCCTTGTGAATGAGATTAATGCCTTCATAAAGGAGGCCCCAGAGGGTTGTCCTGCCCCTTCTACCACATGAGGGCAAAACTAGAAGACTTCTCCTATGAGAGAAGCAGGTTGTCACCAGATACTGCTAGCAACTTGATCTTGGATTTTCCAATATCCAGAATTGTAAGGACAAGTTTTTATTGTTTATAAGTTACCTAGTGTAAGGTATTTTGTTGCAGCAGCTCAAATAGACTATATATATATATATATATATATATATATATATATATATATATACACACACACACACACATACATAGAGATAGATTTATGACTCTTTTCTATATTTCATGTACCTACTTTATTATCTCAGAATATTTTCATTAATTTTTGTCAAACTCTTATGTCATTAGCCAATCTATGGTTGCAGTTCAACCACAATTTCCCAAATGGGATTGTATCCCATCTGTTCATTCTTTCCCCAGTTAATTTATTGCCATTAAATCTGATATGTGATCTACTGCTACACTAATTCCCAAGCTCAGATAAATTATATCCTTTTAAACCAAAAATTTTCCCGGCTTCAGTATCTATTACAAATGTATATCATTCAATAAGAGACTAACAAAATATCTGAAAATTTAGCAGATTAATTTGGTGCAAGGAATGTTTTGCCTTGTGACCCCAGATAAGCTGGCTCTGGCAAACACTGCTTCCTATGTTAGAAGTGATGATGTCCTCAGTTACAACATCAATGGGAAGGTCAGTTGCATGTGGGGAAATCTTCAAAAGAATCAATAATATTTGATTGCCCTTGGAAGTAAGGTGAGGTTTAAGAAAATTCCAAGTTTATGCTTAAGTAAAGGAGTTATGAAAATCTATAATAGAGAAAGTATAAGAATTTATTCGACATTCTTATGGAAGAGCAAATACTAATAAGGAAAAGCTAAACATTCTGTGTACTCTAAAAGATGGTTTTCTAATTAATTGAACAAGTCACCTACAGTTCAAAAATAGATCTAAATAAGTATTGATTTCTATTAAATGAAGCCTCTCTTTTCAGCTTTTAGTGATGACCCTCTTGCATGTTCTTCCTGAAATGGTTCCCTCATCACACTCAGAGCCCTCTGGAAGCAGAATCTGTCTTATTCCCATCCTGCATTCCCAGCATCTGGCTCAATGTTTGGCCCATACTGTTCAGTAAATGTGGGTTGAGTTAAGTAGTGAAGAATCTATAATTGGCTCCACTTATGAAAAGAAGCAGCCTGGTTGACTTCAGTCCTTGACAGGCCCAGAGAAAGTGTTGACCAGTATTAAAATTTAATGGGCTATTTTTAGGTCTTTTCAAATTCCAGGCAAGTCTATCAGTCTATAAGGAAGTCTTAATGGAAGATTCAGTAATAAAAGTCTATTGCTTGATAGTGATAGTTCATGTGCTCATGGTAAAAAACCCAGCAGTCATTCCATGTAGGTACACCCTTGAACTCTTAAATGCTGGAACTAAGGATAAGGATTAAGAGATTCATGGTGGATACTGATATAGCTATAAACATTCAGCAAAAATAAGCAAAGTAATTCCATCTACACTATATAGTGTACATACAGTATGTTTCTGACTGTATTAGCAATTTGGAATAAAATCTTTCGGAATTTTTTGGACTCTTCTTCTTAATGTGAATAAATTCAAAGAGAGGATTATAAAACAAAGGTCTTTAGTGTGTTGAAGCTAGAGCAGCAGTATTTACTTATTGGAGTTTAGAGGATAGATAAGAATGATAAATATAGAGAGAGGGTTCTTTGTATCCCAGATTTGAGGATGAGTTCGAAGTAAAACATTCCTTGCACCAAATTAATCTGAGTGGTTCAGAAAAATTCAATCCAAGACAATGGATTAGATTAAAGTGATCTTGGATTTTCAATGCCCCAAGTGCCCATGCCAAACTAACATTAATATCAAACTCTTGATTTATCTGTCTCTTACCTTATGCATCAGAATATATTCATGGTCATGCACACTTATTATTTGGCATATGACAAGCTCACAGGAATTCTTAATAAATATGTTGACTTAATAAAAAATTATGCATTATTGAAGTGAATTTTGAATGCATTGATACAGGATACTTTCTGTGAGAATTGACTGTCATTTGTCAACAATGGTTTGCAAAATGGCACATGGTTTTACATTAAAGAAAAATTAAACGTGGTTTTTAGTTACCCCCACATTGGTATACAAAACCTGATTTAGCTCTGTGCCCAAGTCCATGAAGGGATTTATGGAATTATAGATTGAGGTTTGGCAAATTCTGATCTACTTGTTGATTTTGTAAATAAGGTTTTTTGAAACACAGCTATGTTTATGCATTAGTGTGTTGTCTCTGGCTACTTTTAGGACACAGTGGCAAAATTAAGTTGCTGTAAGATAGAACTCTTGTTTCATAAAACCAAACTTTTCAGAGAAAGAAGTTACCTTCCCTTAGGTAGTCCTTCCATAAGGGAGAGTAACTTATGAGGAAGTTCACTAAATGTTTCAGCTATGAAGATTGATCAGGAATGCATCTTACTACCTCCAGCAGATAGGTATATTACAGATAGTTTCTTAGCTTGTTGTCGAGATGAACATAAACTAATGTTTTCCATCCTATATTATGCTTTTCTAGACTGCTCTGTATTATTAATCTGTTGTGCTGTCAGTATCACTGCTAGATGATCTTACCATGGAACAGATAACGTGCACAGCAATCTCTATTCACTACACTTGGAGGATTTTCCTTCTTTCTCTGATGACTCCTTTTCTTCAATTCAGATGTAATCCTCCTCCATCTAACCTTCAAATGATTGAGTTCCTTCTGACATACCTGTGATTGCTCATAACCTCCCTGCCCCGTGTTATCTCCCTAGAGAATCACATTTACTTCTCAGCTTTAGTTGTCTTCTATAAACTAATAACTCTCGAATGTATAACTTTCTACTGGGTCTAATTTCTGAACTTCAGATCTGTATATCCAATTGCCTGCTTCAACACATTTCCTACTCTGTTCATTCATGTTTTTAATCTTACTGATCCATCAGGGCAGATCTTAGTGAATATATCCACCATCCATGAAATTTCTCAGTCCACTAATGCTTGTGTCAATCTTGCTCTTTCTCTACCCCTTATCCCCTCTATCTAATCACTAAATCAACTATGTTTCCTCTCCCCAAATATTGTAAATCCATTTACTTTTTTCTACTTCCACTGCCAACCATCCTGGTCAGAGCAGTAGCATTTCTCCTTAGGAGTATGAAATAGCTTGTTACCTAGGTCACCTGAAGTCACTCTTGAACAAATTGTGTTGCTCTTCTACTTGAAACTTTTCACTGGCCTTTTGCACAAAAACTCCAACATTATTATCATTGCCTATAAGCCCTGCATGATCCCTGTGCAGAGCTCCCTCTGGCCTTTTCCACTTGTCCCCAAATGCCACTCTTCCATCTTTGAATTTGTTGTTTCTCTCAGAAGGTTTGTGCTGGGAGTGCAGTGGCACATGCCTGTGATCCCAGCAGCTCAGGAGGCTGAGGCAGGAGGATTGCAAGTTCAAAACTAGTCTCAGCAAAAACAAGGTGGTAAGCAACTCAGTGAAATCCTGTTTCTTAAAAAAAAAAAAAAAAAAAAAAAGAAATACAAAGTCGGGCTGGGGATGTGACTTAGTGGTTGAGTGCACCTGAAGTCAATCCCTGGTAGCACCCTTGCAAAAAAGGCTCTTGCTTCCTTATCCTAGACAGCACTAGACAAGCCTTGAAATCTTTTTCAGTAGAACTTAAGTCATATCCTTCATGGAAATCTTTCAAAAAGGATCAAGCTAGGCAAGAAATCTTCAACTTCTCATATGCAGCTAAAATCAAAATTGTAATTAAGTAAATGAGTACATAATTGTGTAAAATCTGTGAATCTCACTGTAGTGTAATCTTAGGAAGACAAGGGCTATGTATTTCTGTTGAGGGCTGAGTTTCCATCTCATAACACAATAGTTCTGTAACTATTCAAATAATTAATGTGCTGGCTGACTAAATGAGGTCATTCAATTCATACAAACCCATAAGGTTTTTATTGTTACCATGATTCATGGTAAATAAATAGAACTATTTATGTTTTTATCTAAGTTTCAGTAGAACTAAGAGTAGAACTAAATTTCAAATGTAGGTTATTGAACCCTCAAACTATGCCTTGAATATATTGCAGAGAAGGTTTAGGGATTATTTGCTCTTGTACTGGTTCCCCATTACCATGTATAATGAAAACTTGATGAGGTCCTGCTACTGGATCCTAGGTAAAGAAGAGCAAATCAATATATACAGTGTTTTGGTGTTAAGGGTCAAATTGAATATATTGTATACCTTATTCCTGTATATAGATAATGGCTTCACTGAATACCCTTTTATTTTAAGATTACTTATTCTGAATATTATTGTTTTTAATGTGCTCACATATAAAATGGAAAAATGAACAAATAATGAATACTTGATCTTCAAATCATGAAATCAATTTTAATATGCTTGCAAGATTTAATATTTTCTTAGTGCAATGAGATTGATGAAGTCCTGTTAATGAATATATTGATGAGATTGAAGGAAAATGGGCTCAATAGTCTCTTGTCACCATGAGATGAACCCTACAACAAAACTAAGAAGTACATAAAGAGGCAATAAAGCAATTGAATAAGTGTAAAATGTTTACTCAATATTTTTTTAAAATTTTTTTTAAAAAATGTATCCTTTGGTATAAGTAACAAAGTAAAGCTAATTTTACTCTAATATCCATTTAAAATCAACACATTTATGTATCTTAAATTTACTATTTCACTATTTATGTTCTTTCTAAACGATATATTCTCTTTTCCTGATGTATTCGTGAAACGTTATATTTCATATCATAGTTTTTTAAGAAACTAATAAAACATTCTTTTTATACCAAGTAAATACCAAGAAATGTGAAAAGAAACCATTGTTTCAAAGAAATTAAAATTTCGTATTTATATTCTAGAAATAATTCTGAATACAGATATAACACTTTCATAAAATATTTTTCCATCTGGATTCTGCCTATCTAGCTGTAGTCCCATGTTAACTAGCCTAAAGACAGATACTAATTGTACCCCCAATTTGTAATGCATCAGTTTAGCACTATTGATTTGTTAAAAAAAAATGAGAGTAAACTAAGAAAGAGCTAGTCTCAATACCAAAGGAATGATATATTGATTCCATCTGACAATGCTTTGTCTACAGATCAATGGGAATGTGCAGCTTAGAACAGTAAGAATGAAACAGGGTGGACAAAGGTCATGCAAGAAACAGGGTAACCAAGATTATTGAAGACTATGAAATGAACATAATTTAAAGTTCATCTTACAGGTACTTACAAAAGAATTCTGTACATTTATTGTGTAAAATAATTCAAAACATAAATATTTAATGGCTAAAATACCACTTCCAGGGCCTGGGAGTTTCTTTGAAGACATTAAGGTTCACTTGTTAATCAAGAATAAGTTTGTAATGAATTTGTAAAATAAAGGCATGATATGAACTCTCTCTCTCATTTCACCATATGTGAAATCTCTATTGAAAGTCCGATTCCACTCTGCAACAAACACTTGTAACATTCAAATGGATTCAAGTTCATAATTTTCTGACACCTACCTCTAGGCCTTATTTTAGATTTTAATGCTTAACCTCTATAATCCTTTAGGACATAGGACTTATTTACTTTTTGTTTTTTTTTTTCATATTTTGATTAAACTAGGAGTATGTTCTTTCAATTTGACCATAGGTTCTAAGTGGAACATATAATAGAACATACCTGTAAACTCTATATCTTGGGGCTGGGTTGTGGCTCAGCAGTAGAGCGCTCGCCTCGCACGTACAAGGCCCTGGCTTTGATCCTCAGCACCACATAAAATAAATAAATAAATAAATAAATAAATAAATAAATAAATGAATAAATAAATAAATAAATAAAGTTATAAAAAAATTAAAACTCTTATGTCTTTTTTTTCTTATGTCTTATTCATATTTTGATCCCATCAGATTAACCCCTTCCCAAAGAGAACCATTTATTTAGTTCATAATCTGATTATCTAATCACAGACTTCTCACTATGAACCCTGATTAATTACTTTAAAATGAAATTTCTATTCCTTTGAAGGTGAGATATATATATATATATATATATATATATACACACACACACACACACACACACACATATATATATATATTATATATAACTTCATCATATTATATATAATAT
Organism: Spermophilus citellus; assembly: GCF_964194105.1. Lineage (NCBI taxonomy): Eukaryota > Metazoa > Chordata > Mammalia > Rodentia > Sciuridae > Spermophilus > Spermophilus citellus. Next base: position 136,199,174 of record NC_138188.1, on the reverse strand, counting down.
AATGAATTTGAATTGAAGTCTTAAAGATTCCCTTTACTACATATTCACACTGTCTTACTATATCCTGATCTTTTGTATACACTCAGTTTAAGATATAAAGTTTTCAATGAACATAGCCTTGACTCAGCTGGATAATGCAAGTGTGCTTTGTCTTTTGAGACTCTCTGTGTCTCAGTGTCTGTCTCTTTCTCTAGATAGATAGATAGGCAGGCACACAAAACTGGCCTCTGAGGATCTGAACAATTGGCTTGAACAAGACCTGCAAAGCAGTACTATCAGTAGTTCAAACTGCCACTCACCTAGGCTGATTTCTGAGCATTTTAGATTGGAGACAGTTTTATTAGGTATTACATCCATATATAATTTTAAGAGTGAGCATTTGCAATCCATGAATAAAAGCAAGTTTGCTACCATACTCAAGGCCATTTAGGTCAACAAGTGTACATCTGAAAATGAGTATATACCAACCAGAAAGAGATGCAAACACACATGAATATGTATATATTTGTTATATTATATATATGATACAACACATTACTGTAAAATCATGAATGCTATGAATATAAATAATAACCATTTAAAAATGAAAATGCCATTCTTAGCTTTCCAGCTGTATAAAAACAGGAAATGGGTAAATTGGAATCATAGGGTTTTGTTTGCCAACCTCTGTGCTAAACTACACCTTTTAAAAACATTTTTAGACATTTTAAAATTTGTTTTAATTAGTTATTCATGACAGTAGAATGCATTTATGCACTTTAATATATCATACATAAATAGAGCATAATTTCTCATTTGTCTGAATGTACATGTTGTAGAATCACATCAGTCATGCAGTCAATTTGTATGTACTGCCAAAAGTATCATACAGATTTAAGGCAATTCCTATTAAAATCCCAATGACATTCTTCATAGAACTAGAAAAAGCAATCATGAGCAATCATGAAATTCATTTGGAAAAATTAAAAACCCAGAATAACCAAAACAATTCTTAGCAAGAAAAGTGAAGCAGGAAGCATCACAATACCAGACTATGAAGTATACTGCAGAGCTGTAGTAGCAAAAACAGCATGGTATTGGCACCAAAATAGACACATAGACCGATGGTACCAAATAGAAGACAGGGAGACAAACCCAAAGTTATAGCATACTAGACAAAGATGCCAAAACCATTCACTGGAGAAAAGATAGACTATTCAACAAATGTTACTGGTGGGAAAAATGGAAAGACCTGTAACAAAGCAAAATCAAACCTCTCTCACAATGCATGAAACTCAAAGTGGATCAAAGCCAGGAACTGGAACAGAAACCCTGTACCTACTAAAAGAAAAAGTAGGCCCAGATTTTCACCATGTGGGCCTAGGATCTGACTTCCTTAACAAAATCCCAGAAGCACAAGAAGTGAAATCAAGAATCAATAAACTACACCCTTTTAGTAGATTCAAATGGAGATATATTTATTTTGCAGAGGATATATTACCAGGTAGCTATTATAGGGAAAAATAAAACTGAATACATCATAGTGGCTTCGTAAGGAAAAATGAAATAGTGTCTTGAGATGGTTTTAACTATGGAAGTTAAATCCTCAGTGTTCTATACTGTCATGGTGACTTAAAATAAAACTCAAGGGAATTTTAATAATTTGGGAAAAAGTTGAAATCATAAACATTATAATTTGGGAGCACAAGCTAGGGCATTCCTATAATTCCAGCAACTTGGGAGGTTAAAAAATTCCAGCAATTTGGGATATTAAGGAAGGGGGAGTACAAGTTTGAGACCAAAATAAATAAATAAATAAATAAATAAAAGGCGAACATGGTAAGAATGTAGATTCCTCTCATTTTTTCTCTTTCTTAAATGAACATTTTTAATTGAACATTTCATTTTTAATATGTTTTAGATCAATTCTAGATGCTTCATGCTTATCAAACTATATCTTCTAGGTGACTTTTAACCAAGGTAAATACACAATAGTCTAGTACGGGTCAAGTAGCCAGCTAGAAAATGTTTATTGAATGAATTATATAGGAGAAGAATGTGCAAATATTATGTCAGCCTATTATGTGTTTAGAGTAACAATGAAAAATGGTTCAATAAAATGACTGTTGATAATATCATTTCTTTATTTTGGTGACTCAAATTAGTTTTATGTATGATATCTGTTTATATCATTTTGGTCATTCAGATGTCAACTTTCCATATTAGTGTCTATGGTATACTTATTGAATCCAAACTCTCTCCATGTAATTGTTTTAACAAGCCATTTTATGTCTTCATTTTGTACTTAGTAACACAATTCATTGATGATTATGATTTGACAGTCTTTGATATAAATGTTAGATTGCTAGAATTGCATATTGCCTGTTTTCAAATAATTGTAACAATTTTTCAGTTTGCAATATTTTTATTAATTTATTTTAATTAGCTATACATGACAGTAGAATGCATTTATGCACTTTGATATACACAAGTGGGATATAATTTCTCATTTTTCTGAGTGTACATGTTGTAGAATCATATTGGTCATGCAGTCATATATATACATAGAGTAATAATGTCTGTTTCATTCTATCTTTCCTATCCCCACATCCCATAATCATACTACTTCCCTTTACCAAATCTAAAGTAATGCTATTCTTCTCTAGTGCCTGCCCCCCCTCCACCATATTGTGAATTAGCATCTGTATATTAGAGAAAACATTTGGCCTTTGTTTTGGGGGGATTGGCTTATTTCGCTTAGCATGATATTCTCTAACTCTATCAATTTGCTGGCAAATGCCATAATTTCACTGTTCTTTAAAGCTGAGATATATTCCATTGAGTATTTATACCACATTTTCTTTATACATTCATCTATTGAAGGACACCTAGGTTGGTTCCATAGTTTAGCTATTGTGAATTGAGCTGCTATAAACATTGATGTGGCTGCATTACTGTAGTATGCTGATTTTAATTCCTTTGGGGATAAACTGAGGAGTGGGATAGCTGGATCAAAAAGTGGTTCCATTCAAGTTTTCCAAGGATTCTCCATTCTGCTTTCCATAGTGGTTGCACCAATTTGCAGTTCTGTCAGCAATATATGAGTGTACCTTTTCCCCTATGTCCTTGACAACATTTATCATTGCCATTCTGACAGGAATGAGATGAAATCTTAGAGGAGTTTTGATTTGCATTTCTCTAATTGCTAGAGATGTTGAACACATTTTCATATATTTGTTGATCAAATTATATTTCTTCTTCTGTGAACTGTCTGTTCAGTTCCTTAGCCCATTTATTGATTGGGCTATTTTTTTTTTTTGGTGTTAAGTTTTTTAAGTTCTTTATATGTCCTAGAGATTAATGGTTTGTCAGAGGTGCATGTGGTAAAGATTTTTTCCTGGTCTATAGGCTCTCTCCTCACGTTATTGATTGTTTCCTTTTCTGAAAAGAAGCGTTTTCTGCCCATTGCCTATTTTTAAAATAAATGTAACAAATTTTCATTTGAAATAATTTCTTATAATGAGAGGTGTATATAGTTTTAGTGTTTATAATGTATACAAAATAAATATCTCTGTGCATATGTGGGAGCCATAATTGATAAAGGGAAGTTTTATCTTATTGTTCTAGTAAAAGCAATATGAAAAATGAAAGGATAGATTCACTAGGTATATAGAATAGTGATACGTATATAGTATGTGATAGATTTCCATTTTCTCTCCTTGGATTAAATATCCTGAAATTCCTCTAAATCTCATGGGTATGTGAAGGACCCAGTTTACTCCTTGTATTGATTCTTTTATGGAAGAGGGGAAGACTCAGCCTAGAATATGGTCTTTGATATTATTAAAAGTTCCTGCTGTTATCTTGGCTGTTTTCACCATTGTGAACTGACCTGGTTCTGACCTGCCTCTCTAGGAAAATCTGGGGAGGGGTGGACAGAAATAAGTGGGAAGACTATCTTACTGAGCACCCAGATTCAAACAAAGTTATGCTTCTGCATCTTCTTTTCTTTCTTCTCTACCTATTTTTCCTTTATCTGGCCCGAAGTATAGATTTTCCAAACTCTATGGCATTCTTTCTGTAACTATGTCTTCCTAACTCTGGTGATATAATGTCCAAGGGAGAAGTAAGATACAAGTGAGGAGAGTATTGTTCTATGTGCTATCCTGTCCCTGTGAATCTTTCCTGTTTCATTTTGGACCTGGACCCCACAAGCCCTTTATCATCCAACTGGTTCTATAATAGAACAGCTTCTTTTCATTCCTCTTTTGTATTAACACTATATTCTTTAATCTAATCCAAGACCCATAGTTTGAAGTCTGTCTTGTAAAACATAATGTTTTCAAAGGAATATTAGGAAAAGCGATTGTGTTGGTTTTGAGGATAGGTTGAGAGATGACTGTTTCATTTAAAATATAAGCTTGTAACTATCTATCTATCTATCTATCTATATATATATATTTATATATGCATATGTAATCAGAAAAATTTAATAAGACTTCTCATGAAAATATTAATATTTTCAGTAAGCACTCTCAAAAACAGTCAGTATTTGGCAGCATATTAAAGATTAAAAATATGAGATACTACAAGAATATATATGTTCGTGTCAAAATTTACGAAAGAAAAAAAAATATCCTTCATAAAATGAATTGCACTGCATAAGAAATCAGTATTCCAAAGGACATCTGTTCTAGAGGCCTTTGGGATCAAACTGAAGAAAAATGATCATCCAGAGTAAAAGTTACAAGATGAATGTCTTTAGTCAAGATTTTCAAAGTGACTTCTTGACTCGTAGAGAAAACAACTTGTTAGTTTCTGAACTTTAAAATTAAACATTGGTGGGTTTGGATTGTGACTTAAAGTGGTTGAATGCTTGCCTAGCACCTGTGAGGCCCTGTGTTTGATCCTCAGCATAACATAAGAGCAAATAAATAAAATAAAGTTACAAAAAATTTAATTTTCATGAATAGGCTAAATATATCACAAGAATGCTGTTTTAAGTAACTCTGTTCAGCAAATCAAAGAGGACACAATTTAAGAATAATGCTAGGTCACCCAATTATGTAGGTGACAACATTGCACTTTTCAAATGTTATTTGCAACCAATGGAAAAAATGTTTTCATTAACAGAACTCCTTCATATAAAATGTAAATAAACCATATTTAAAGAGAGATCATGTGTTAGTCAGCCTTTTAGTGCTGTGACCAAAATGACAAAACAACTTAGAGGGGCAAAGATTTTTTTTTTTTTTGGTTAATCTTTTCAGAGGATTCAGTGCATGGTTGGCTGGCTGAACTTCTTTGAGCCTGAGATGAGGAAGAACATCATGAAGGAAGAGTGTTGTGGAGGAATACCTGCTAAGTTCAGGGCAGCCAGGTAAGAAAAAGAGGGAGAGAGGGAGAGGAAGAGAGAGACAGACAGACAAGGAGGAAGAGAACACAAGCTCAGAGTGAACTAGAGTTTATATGCAGTGTTCTTATTTGTAAGATTTTACAAGTTCAAAAAAGAGGAAACTTGGAAATTGTAAGAATTATAAGTCCAATGGTAAATAACAACTTTCTAATCCAAGGCCACCTGAGGTATATTGTGTATGACTGTCCCATATAAAATGTCAGAAATGGTTTTGGAAACGTCTACAGTGCTCTACACATAGGAGTAATAATAAAATCTTTAATTTACATCTATCCTTAGGAAGAGTTTGAGTCTAATCTCTATATTAAGTCAGTTAAATTGGCAGCATATACCATGGTTCTTATCTGATAAGATTGAAATATAATGTATTTTGCTATATTTTTACATTTAAAACCACATTTAAAATTATATCCAAATCAGATATTATTCATCCCTTAGATACTTCTATAGAAAACTAAGATTTTGATTGGATATATCTTGAAATACAATAAATGCAAAATGAAAGGTCTTATAAAATTTCACTTAGAATAACTGCTTACAATAATTTTTGTTTAGCTCTACCAGTTCATAAAACCATTTGTCACATATTATTTTAGTGACCTTCTAATCAGTTGTATGAAATTCCTAAAATAGGATGATTATTATCATTTTTTAAAACAGAAATAGAGACACAGAAGAAAAATAGGTACTGCTTGACATCATCTTAGATTTTTGAGACCACTGTATATAATGTGTTGGATGAATGTGGCAGAACTGTTTCCATAGGGAGGGCAATAAAATATCCTGAATCTCATTAATTGCCATATCAAAATCATGCAGTTCTACTCAAATGTATAACTACTAAGCTCTTCTCAGCACCATGAAGGAGCTTGTCAGAATAATGTTGAAAGATAAATACATATGCTTTTGGACTTCTTGTTTTAGAGGTAGGTCACCTCTACTAAAATTGCATTTTAGAAAATAAGAAAGCAATTTGAGAAAAAAATGTCATCATTCTCTTCTTTTTCCCTTCAAAACATTTATATTTAATATCATAATCATTACCCATATTAATAAAAGGTATTTATGTCCTCTGATTTTATTTGGAGAGTTCTTCTCTCTTTTTACCATGTAGCTGTATACCAGCTATATACCACTAAGGCAAACAAATGGAACTAAAAGACCGATAAAAAAAAATGTCATGAGTGACCTAGTATGGAGCTCCTTCCTTATATTTAATCTTAATTTTTTTTCTTATCTCATGTCCCTGTAACCAGCCTCACAGCCTACTAAAATAATCTGTATGTGGAGTCTCAGGCTATATAATTTACAAATTAAGCAGAGAATGTAACTAATTATTAACATCTCTCTTCTTACTCATTACCTCTGCATTTATTTCTCATTTATTTTTGTCCATGCCTTCATTTAAAAAATTTTAGATTTCCTATTTATTCAACATTTCTCTCTAAACTTCATATAAATCCAGAATACTGTTGAGTAGAATTTTAATATTAAGAGCTTTTCATTCTACACATGTATTTGCATAAATAAGTTTAGGTTCATGTCTGTATATTTTTCACTAGAAGGATTATCTTTCTAATTAATGCAGAAGATGAAGTTTTAAGAGAATATAAACTTTCTGTGATGCTTGCTGGTTTTTAGCATGTAATTATGCTCTTAATCTGATTTGTAGATATACATGTATATAAAGCTTTCATATTTTAAAGGAAATTCTCTGTGCATTATGTCTCTCTATAAATTCCTTAAGAACTCTGTTGGATTATACCTTACACTAAATTTGGCCTGTTGGTATTTGACCAAAAACTATGTTTTTCTAGTTTCAGTTAATTGAAACTAAGATTTTGCCACCCTGCAAAAATGGAAAGGCGTTATAATATTTCTTAGAGTTCTTAATAGAGAAATTTTGAATTTTTCACAAAAAAAGAATTGCTGTTTCTAGAGTGAGGCCTCTAAGTGTATCAAATAGGAAATGCTGTGTAGGAAAAGTGGCAATTACGGAGAAGAGCATATCTGTTCTTCTCAGGCTTTGGGAATTAGGAAAGACCTTTATTTAAGCTACATAGTGTATAGGGAAAGTGTACTGATTTCATAGCTGATTAGTTAGTATTTCCAGTTAGGGGTTGTCAGCAGACATCCAGGATTGTCATCTACATTTGGAATGTCAGGAGGCATCCTTTCTAATTGATGTAACTGAGTCAGGACGCAACATGTGTCCACAATGCATTCCTGTTCCAAAACCTAGCTGTATTTGTTTTCTAATTCATTCTTTAAATGACATATTGCCATTTTTTGGCAAAAAAAAAATCAGTAAGTGATTAATGTGCCACACCAGGTGGGTGACCATCTCTTGCTGTATTGTTGACATCATTGCTTCTTCCTCAAATTCAAGCCTTTTGAAGGACCTAATTACTTCATTGTCTTAGGGAGAAGACTGATACTAGAGCATAAAGACAACCAACTGACTTCCAGGATAATTAGCCCCTCAATGGCAATAACAGAAATATAGATAAAAAGATCAAATTTTTATTAAGTTAAAATTTTTGAAATTAGAATTAAAACTATTTTAAATAGGTTGAACAAATGTGACATTCAATAATGGCCACATGTATCTAATTCAGTGAAATATAAGTTAAAGCTTATTTGGTTTCACATGAGCTTTGAATACCCACAAGTTTCCCATCCATTTTATACACACACTTTTTTTTTCACTCTGATCTATTCTAATATGGTGATATTAAATGGTAGGTTACAATGGCTTTATACCAAAATTCCTAATAGGAAAAAAGAAAAGATGAGTCTTGAAATTACAGTTTTTAAAACAAGGTTAGTAATTTCATAGGTTTGTTCACAAAGTAAATAAAGTAAGTGCATAGCATAAAGACAATAATCTTCATTTGGTTACTGTGGAAGGTAGAATTTTCATGATCGGTCTTTAGGAAAAAAGGCATAAAGTTGTCCTTTATTAAATCAGCTTATTTATCATATTATCATATAAAGGTAACAGTTGTTTTTAATAGTAAAAAGTGTGGGTTTTGCCAATAATAAGAACAGGTTTTCTTTGAAATGTAAACCATAGAAATACCATTTAGAAACTATGTCTAATATACTGCATACGTGAAATAATTACTAAGGATGACAGGTAGTAATTGGGTCTGTAACTCCAATTACCCTGAGGCATTGACTCATTTAGATTTATGCCTTTATTCATCAGGTTTGTGAGATAAGCTTTTCTGTAGAAATAAATCCAGAGTATCTTCCCTTGAATTCAAGGATCCCACAACTCTACTCTCTAGAGAACCAGCAAGAAATCATTGAATTATTTGCTAATTGTGAGCAAAATTTGTATTGATTTTTCTCTGTCTTTCTAGCTGATGTTAATAGCATCATACTTCAGGTCACTAAATACTTTTCAGCACCATCTAATTGTCAAAGAATCACTTACTAAGACAAAATTGTAGACATCAAAGACATACAGAGAGAAAGAGAGAAAAAGGAGGAGGGTGAGGAGGAAGACACCCCAAGCATTTAATATTCTCTTTCTTACCTCCCTGGCTCATATAGCAATGTTGTGCCATGCACGTTACATAAATTGAAACCAATAATATTTTTTTACAGGTTTTATTCACATTATTGTTGTTGTTGTTGTTATTATTATTATTATTATTTGTATAAAAACCCTATGTTGTAGCCACAGCTGGAGCCAGGGTCCTCTGTACAGAAACTCTGGTGTGGGTTTTCGGGATGGTCAATGAATTCCTGATAGGGAGTCTTGGGGAACACAGTCTCAGAGATCAGGGGTCAAATGCTGATGTCATCACCAATAATTTGAAAGCATGTTAAAACTACATCACTCAGTTCTAGCCATGCCCAATTTAACTGATGGGAAAGTATTAATTGATCATGGTACCCCAGGACTCCTAGCACAAAAAGTACAACAATAATAAGCATATAGCTACCATTTTTCATTATGTTGTCATGTCCTTTGAGGTCATAAGGAACATAACTTTTAGGATTCTTTGAAAGTCACTATATATATATATATATATACACACACACACACACACACACACACACACACACACATTGCTTATTTTTTACAGTGTTCAAAACCTTCATGTGGTTTCTCATAAAATGAATCTATTTTCATGTTTGATCATTTCTGAGATACCCTAATAGAGTATTTTAAATTAAAGATGCATGTCAGTTCTCTGCACTAATACACAAAACTATTACTCAATAAATTTGACTAAATTTAATAAAATATAGTTATAGGAAAAAATAGACAACAATCCTTTGGATGCCCATAGTAGGTTTTACATGGTAAAAGCCATTCCTCTCATGGCCCCTAAATAGCTGTTAAAACCAATGTACCTCATCTTTGACATCTGTTTGAGCAGAATGAATCCATTTTAAATCCCCAAATCACTTTCACTCTGACAGAATGTAGTAAAAGAAGCAAAATGGTTTGGGGAAATGAGAAAGTGTAAACAAGCCAATCGGATGCTATTTAATTTCCTGGAGAGTCAGAAGTTTTCTTCAGAGAAAGTGAGATCAGATTTTGAAAAAGGAAAACCTACTTATAAACCCTTGCTATTTAAGGGAAGTTCTCTCAAGTATATTGAGATTGAAATGGATACTATACCCAAAAATGTTTCATGGCAACAGCCAGTGCTAACTTACTTAGCACTATTGCTGGAACTTAGTTCATGAATATCTATTCTATGTACGCAGAAACAAGGCACCATTAATATTTTTGATCAAGTTTGCTGTACTGAGAAATGCCATATTTCAAGGGGCATGTGCTATGGGTTGGATATGGTTTGTCCCCCAAGGGATCATCTGTTGAAGACCTGGTCCTTGGTTTGATGATATGCAGAGGTAGAACCCAGTGGGAAGTTCTTAGGTCATTGGGGGTGTGTACTCAGAAAGCATTAAGTAGCATCCTGAATTAGTTCTCTTGAGAGGAGTGTCATAAAGGAGCAACACTGGTCACTCACCAACCTCTTTGGCTACGTATCCAGTGATGTGATCTCATTTTCCTGAACACGTGCTTATCACTTCGACTTCATCCACCCTGTGGCTTTCACTAGAGGTCAGCTAATGCTCTGGTGCAGGGCCTTAAACCTTCCTAACTGTGAGCTAAATAAAATTCTTCTATAAAGAAATCTGAATCAAGTATTTTATTATAGTAATAGAAAATTGACTAATGCCCTGTGTGTTCTAATATTCAACTCTTGGATTTCTTTTTCACTTCACTTATAATGATAAGGAGCTTCTTCATTATTGCTATTGGATTGTTAATGCATAAAAAAAAACATAAAATTAAAAGAAACTTTTAAGAATTAATGTTTCTACTCACTAAACTAAAGGTTTGGGTACTGGGGCTCAAAGCCAAGACCTTATGCATGCTAAGCACATGCTTTACCACTTAGATATACTCACAGCCATTTAATAGGTTTTTAATTATTCTTACTCTGCCATATGTCCCCATGTAATGTGCTCATGGAATGTCTCTGGAGTGTCAAGTAGTTTCACAAGACAGAATGTTTAAATTATAGAAAAAAAAATTGGCATCACCCCTTGCTAGGGTTGGAGTTCATGTTTGATATTCATACAATTCCTAAAGGAACATCAGTAATAGTATCCCTTGAATTACTAATATCACTTTTCTTTAAATTCAGAATATAGTTAAGATCTCATCTACTGGTTCCAAAATTAAGCTAATCGAGACATTCTAGGGCATAACACAATAAAGATAAAATTCATGTATGATATAACTTTGTCTTGTTTTTAATTTACAAAAAAAGAAAATTTATCCTTGAGAGATTGAAAGAGATGAAGACAAATATGTACAATATTGAGCTGTTTAAGGCCATATATATGAAGAATGTTTTGTTGATATAAACTCTTACTGTATATAAACACTTCAAAGTGTCATGGTAAAACTTTAAATTTATGATAGCAGTGTATTGGCAACATTAAGGCAATTATTCCATTTATCCTTGTCCTTACATTCTTTCTAATGTGATTTCACTGGTTCTCTTATCAAGAGGAGGAGTCCATTTCTTCATTGCTTGAATCTGCATTGTTTTTTTTTTGGTTTTCTTTTTTTGTTTGTTTGTTTTTGTTTTTGTTTGACCAAATGAATTCAGTGGAAATGATCTGCCGAACCTGCACCCATGGGACCTTGCTGATTATTCATTTGTATTCTTTGAATATTGATGCTGCCATGTCTTGTGGTCTGGCTTGCAATCTTTGAAGCTTGGGTAATGGGTAGAGGGGACCAGCTGTACAACCATACAGTTGTCCCAATGACCACAACCAGAACCATCTTCCTAGAAATGTGAATGAGGCCATTTGTGTCCATTTAGTTCCAATCAAGACTCCTAGATGACTCTAATGGTTAGTAGCCCCAAGCAAGATAAGCAGAAAATCCACTCAACAATGGCAGCCCAATCACTGATCTACACTGCAGTTTGGGGTGATGAGGCTGCAATAGATGTCTATTAAGGGATGATATCTCTATACTTTTCACTACCTAATAGAGACTAGATATAAAGGATGAATTACTGAATCAAAAGAAATGAAGTGATAGAAAACTTGGATTCAGGAGACTGGCTCTTTAGTTGGGGAATTGGTCAAAGAAATTGTATTATTGGCTGAATCTGTGCCTACTAGAGTCACTCACTTTCACCCTCTTGCTTAATTCTAGATGTGAGACCAACATTAAGTTTTGTCCTCATAAAGTTACTTACAAAAGCCAGGGTAAAAACAATTACATACAAACCTATCTGCAAAAAAAAAAAAAAAAAAGAGAATCATTTGAGCAAATGTTGATAACCATTAGCTATTATTTATTTCATTTAGTCTGATCACATTGTTTTATTTGAAGTAGAAATTACTTATAGATATCTGCAAATTGTTTATAAATATCTCTGGCATTTAAGTAAGTTTTGCTAATTACTAATTATCAAATGAGAGGCAATCTTTTCTAAAAATATTGTACATTCAATCAGATATGTCAAATGAGTTCCCGTGAAGGTGTAATGATCATTAAAAAATGAAATTAGTTTGTTTTTCAAAATTAACTTTATTAAACGCTGTATTTCTTAACTCACTATTAATTAAGGCTTATCAAATAAAACTTGAGCTTGAAGGAAATGGTCACTTTAGCCACAGATGCAAGTGGTTACTAAGATTATAAAAATATATTGATGAGAATCAAAGGCATATATTTTAAATATTGAACTTTGAATTTAAAAAAAATACATAGGAACATAAATGAATTTTAGGTTGTTAGATATGCCCTTGGATTGGCAAATTTATTTGTACGAATTCAAAGTGATAATATATGTGCTCTAATTCTGTACATTTCAAAATACATTAGAAAGCAGATTTTCTCTATTTAGCAAAATGTGTTAAATTTAATCACAGAGAGGACATTTTTGGTTGAATTACATTCAAAGCAGGGAAGAAAGAAATCTGCATCTTTCATTAAAGTCTCCATCTAGCCATGTTTCCATTAGAGTTCACTGAAAAATGACTCATAAAACCAACAATTTTATGCATCAGGTGACAGGTTTTGACAGAAACAGTACTGCAGTTTTTTCGATATGCTACATTTTGAATGCTTAAACTGTGTGATTAGGTGTGCTTTATATGACTTCCACGTGCTTAGCTAGCAAAATCTGAGTTTATTTATACAAAATTATTCAAGTGAAAAAAAATGGTGTCTCTCACAGTGAGCAGAGTCAGACCTCGACAGGGCCATGGGGGGAATGGCTAGCATTTTTCTACCAAGAGAGCCCTGCTCTGTAGACAGAAAGACCCTTTTGGTAAGCACAACGGGCTTTTTATTTTCAACAGATCCAAAAATAAAAGGTCACCATTTTAGAAGGTAGTTTTCTGTTTTAGTTTCTATTATTTCAACTCAAGTAAAAGAAAAATCTGCAAGTCCTCTGTAAACTCACACATTTTTTTTTTCCCTAAAGTTAATGTGTGCCAGAAGCTTTGTTTTTCCATATGGGAAATATATAGTTGCTAATATTGAGATACTTTCTAGACACTTCTCTGGTTATATTTTAGAATAATTATATTGTACATATTTTATTTACATTTGAGAATCCAATTATTAAGATGTTTGAATGTACTTTCTGCAATTTGCTGTGGAATGAGACACTTTACTCCTTATTGTTAACATGGAATACTGATAATGCAATTTAAAGTAATATTAGCCACTTTCTAGTGGGAAGTGAAAAGACCAAATGCTCTGTCAGACAAAGAGTACTGCATTTCCATCTCTAAACTACATGACCTTTGGAAATTCAGTTTCTAAAACTCAGAAATACACCTCTTAATTGGATAATTCCTTGAAAAGTGATATTTTTTTAGATTGTATGCTAAATATGGTGGCTGACAGACAATAGATACCTTGAGAATAATAATTATTATTATTATTAGAACTAGTATATTTAATAAACTTGAATTTTTCTTCCTTTGATCCCATCAGTTACCAAACAAATTTTAAATACTATTTATGGATATTCACACATGCCATTTCTTTCTTTTTTTGTGTGGGGGGGTGCTGGGATTGAACCCATGGGTTCTTAACCACTGAGCCATATCCCCAGTCCTTTTTATCGTGAGACATGATTTCCCTACACTGCTGAGGCTGCTCTCAAAATTTCAATCCTCCTGCCTCACCTTCAGAATCATTGGGATTACAGGTATGCACCACCACACCTGGATATGCATGCAATTTCTAATTTGTCAAGGAAATGGTAGAATATGTAGAACAGGTATAAAGGTTTTATCTCTTAGACTAGAAATTTTCTTGTGATATGAATAAGTTGAGGCAAGGTAAAAGTGAAAGTAGTGGGAGGAAAATATTTTTGTTATATATTTAAAGTTATTTTCATGATAATGATATTTAAATTTTGACTATTATTAATTATAATGCATAGTATAGTAAAATTGCACCTTTCATTGAATTCACTTTTAAAATCCTAAAAAATTAAAAGCATGTCTCTAACCCCACAGTGTTGTTTGTGTTTTATTGCATTCATCCTTCAGTTTCAGTATTTATTTTCATTTGATTGTCACATATATAATTTTTCAAGAATCTAAATTTTTTTCGAGAATGTTTCTGTTTCTGAAAGGAAATCAAAACAGCTGCTATGTAAGTATATTTCTACCCGTTTTAAATTCCCAGCTATATCAAAATTTCTTTCAGTAGTTTCAAGTTCAGTGTAAGCAAGTTTCACTAAGCTGTATTTATAATTTCCAAACCTTACCATTTAATTTCTTTAAACTTTTAAAGTTTCAAATCATCTTGTTTATATAAAACCAGAATTGTCTCTTGATAATTGCTAGAAAGATTCTCCAAACTTCAAGAAAAGAGGCCTCCTCTTTCCTAAATTCATTTTGATCTTTCCTAAATTACACTTCTCTTTCTGTATCATTCCTACCCTTTTCCTTAATTATGTTGATTTCATTTTGCTTTTCTTTGAATTCCTATGTTTGTCAACATTTAGATCATGCACTTTTGGATTAATGACTTAATACTATTCAATGAAAGCTCACAAGGTTCATGTCTGTTCAGCATGGCATCTTTTGAAGCTAGCATAGCACATATCCAAAGTTGGGTTTCATTTCATATTTATTAAATGAAAATGAAATTATAAGATCTCACTCTAAAAATTTGAATATTTTGCCAGTAAAGATGTGCAATGTATTTAATTTTCCTCTCATCCCTGTTTCTTTCTGCCTTCCTTGTATCTTTTCTTCTCTTCCTCCTTCTTCCTATCCACAATCCCCCACAAGACAAAATAGAATCACCTCACTGTATTACATTTTAAGCAAAAAACAATTTTGAATGGCAAAATAATGTAAAAATTATCCTTAAAAATCTTTCAAATCATCAGAAAATGAGAACATATCATACTCATTCATCCCAGTCAGAATGGTTAGGTGGTCCCTACCTGTACAAAATGACACTACACAGGAAAACAGATTTCTAATCCTATTTTATTAAATTTGGTAACTGCTATTATTACTAGCTTCAACCTTCAGGTGGCAAAATTAGCATTTATTTATTCATTTATTTTGTTATTTTTGAGATGATATCTTGCTATATTGCCCAGGCTGCTCTCAAACACCAGAACTCAAGTGACCCTCCTACTTCCACCTCCTTAGTATCTTGGACTACAGGAGTGTACCACCTTTCCCAGTTCAAGATTAGCTTTCATGTGATTAATTTAATGAATGATTTTTTTATGCCTTCAGACATAAGTGCTTTTTTTCTATAAGAAACCTAGTTTACTTATAAAAATCAATAAAAAATTAATCCCTTTTGCAGAAATAGGTTTAAATGCCAGAAGTGCATGTTGACCAATGCAAATTAAATAGTATTCTCTTCAGCCTCCCTTTCTTCTGCTTTACCTTAGAATTGGCATTTCTGAGAGTCTTCAGGATTTCTACCATCTACTTATTAATGTCTTCTAATCTCATGTCTTCAGTTTTTCGTGATTGCTAACCCTTCCTAGGCATATCTACAGCTTGGACATCACAGATATGTGTACCTGAACCCTCTCAATCTACCACCTGGAGGTCTTGCAGACAGCTTACTCTATTTTCTCATTTATATAAAACTCTTTGATACCTTATCTATTAGAATACTCAAGAATTTTGGAAGAAATACTTACAAAATAAAAATACAATATCTGCTCCATGAAGTATATTTTATTTAATAAATGCTTACTGAGAAGGTTCTTCATCTCTGATAAGGGTTAGAGCTGCATAGTCTAAAAGACCATGGTGTGTATCTACTCCAGTGTGCATCTCATCTTGGATTGAGTCTTAACAGTTACAATTTCATAGGCTTTTTTCTTTTTCTTTTTAATTTGATCTAAATTTTATTTTATATCTACTAACTAGACTTATAATTCCACATTCACTGGCAATTTCTTCAATATAGCCAAGTTTCAGTTAGTACTGTATAATATTAGAGAATGTAAAAGGATTATTTATATTACAGATATAAGGATTAAAAATTGGATGTAATCTATTCTCCTCGATTAGAGATGCTATAGAGCTTCACATAATTTGGGGTTTTTTTTTCTATTGTTAAATAGCTATGACAGTGATGTATATAAAATTTAGTTAAATCCCTGATATCTAAAAATTATTGCATGATTTTCTCTTTTAACCATAGTTTTCATTATACTCCTAGATCCTTGAAGATAAAAACTTGTCTCATTAACTATTATTTCTCAGGTTCTATTTAAGTGCATATAATATAAGGGTTTAACCACTGTTTGATTAATTTAGAACAGTTAACTGCCCACATCAAAGGCAGATAATAAATTTTCATGTGAGCTTTCAGGAAGAAAAGTGAAGACAGATCACTAGGAGATTGGAAGATTGCCCATGGAGTTTAAGTATCCCACAACTACATGTCCTTCCTGTCCTTCCCTCTATTCAGTCAGGACATCTATTCTCCATCCTCATTTCCTCATTTGTTTCTTTCCTTTGATTTCTTTTCCTTTCTTCCTATATTACCTCCTTCCTTCCTTCCTTTTCTTCCTTTTTTCCTTCTTTCTTCTTTCTTGAGGTACTATGGATTAAATCCAAGGTCTCTCACATGCTAGGGAAGTGTCCTACAACTGAACTACACCCCAGCCCCTAAATACTCATTTCTCAACAGTGATGCACTGGGTACTCTCATTAGAAATGTAGAGGAGAAGGAGAAGGAGAAGGAAGAGAGAACTGTGTATAACCTTCTTTAAGATTGGAATATCCCTCAAAATATCCTTAGTCTGGCCCTTTCTGTAATACCATAATTTGAAATGTTTGTCTCTTTATGATACAGTACATCCCCTTTTCTCTTTTTTTTAACTTTGTTCAAGACACTGATGTTTATTTTGATTCTTATTCTGCTTTATGCTACTATAGCATATTGCTTTTTTTTAAAAAAAGATAAGCATTTCTGTTGTTTTACTTCCAGGTTCACTGCCTTGCTAAATGTAGCAGGGTCCCCAGTCAGCCTCATCAATTCCTACATTTGTCCATTGCCATCACATCAGTCAGGCACTCAGGCTAAAACAGCAGATTACACATCAGCTTTTATATCCAGGAACCTTTACATTTAGTTGTAACTTGTCCTAATATATCTACAGTCAGAAAGCTGGAGATATTTATATCAACTTTCTATACAAAAACATTATGCTGTTCTCACTTTCAGCCTGTATTGGCATCATCTTATAAAAATAGTATCAATACATAAAATACCTGACCTATAAAATTTCACAAACATGATGAAAGTTGTTTACTTTGGTTATTTCTTTCAATCCAACGTTTATAAAAAGTTATTGCATATTCTTAAAAAATTCTAAGTTTAATTAAATAAAGTTAAGCTAATTTATAATTACATAATATTATAACTAATTTTATTTAATAAAAGGTCTATTCTGTTTCTCACCCTTTCTAGTTATTTATGTTATTTGCTCATATTCATTTGTTTTTGATGGAGGTTGGCTACTGCTAAGTGTGCCTATTGGAACAACCCATGAGTTATCATGGCTTTGATAAGTTACCTTTTTCTTATAGTTCGTATGTTTCCACCCCTAGGCTGTGTTTATAATTTAGTCTACCATCTCCTGAGTGGTTGAAGTGGCCTAAAACTAGGAGATGTCCAGAGAAAATGGATGAGTAGTTAAATATTGCTGATGTAAAGTAGATATTGTATTTACTGGATTGTAACTATTAAGGGTAAAATAATCATGGAGACCAACAAGAAGAATGAGACTATAAGGCTGACTGAAAAACAACCAATTTAAATGTCTTTACAATGAATAGAATTAAAACTGAAGTTAGAAAGCTTGCCTGTTTGATTAACGAAAAACCTTTTTCATACCTTTAAGAATGAGATAATCAGTAAAGAATACCTGAAAACCTGTTGAAGCAGTTATAATCACTACTGAAAAAATTATTTTTTTAAGTTCCACAAATAAAAAGAACTAGGGGACAGAATGTGTAACAACAGATATTCAATTATGAAACTAGAAATTTTTGATGATAGCTGACATTTTGAGTATAGTTCTTTAGAGCAAAACACATTAGTCTGAAATTTAAGAGAAAAAAATCCTCTTCCTTTTTAAAAAATGTTGGTGGCAATAGCAATTGACCTTTTCTGTTTATTTACAATTTTCAAATGCTATAATCATAAATATCATCTCACTTACAAAACTTTTCTTACACTAGGGTCCCTTGAGGTTGATGAAGAAAGTTTTTTTCAACAAAGTGTTCCTAAATGTAGAATGAATCTTCAAAGAGCACATTTTTATTTTTCCTCCTCTTATTTGAAAAAAAAATTAATAAGGTTTTACATTTCTTCTTGTAGAAGAGTGAAATATTTAGAAAATATTATCAGTGTTCCTTTTGTTACCTTGAATTCTGAGCACCTATTTAGTACCCCAAAAATATATCATACATAATATCATAACATTTTATATAAAGCTACAAGTATAAATAAACATAACACAACTGGATATCAGTGAATAAAAAACAATAATATTGACAGAAGTATCATATGTTTGATTTGAAAAGAGAACTTTTTCATAGTTTGACATAGCAAATGTATAAAATTAGAGAAGACCTAAAACTTAAGAGTGAAGAGAAGCTTGGTCTATAGACATAAAAGATAATTATTTTTGTTTTGTTGGGATTGAAGAAATCTCCAGGCTTGACTCTGCTTCAAAGGAAACAATTTCTGGTTGGTAGGGAGGAGGTAGGGAATAGTTTTGTAACTATTGGGCAAATATCCATGTGAAATTACACTTACAATGTCTTAATAAAGTTGAAAGATAAACAACATGCTGGATTTTATTTGCAGAGTTTTTATTCTGTTCCAATTAAATATCATGTACAAAAATGAGAAATCCAGTGGCAAAATAAAATAAAGGAAACAAGTGGCAAACTCCATCCTGATGGGCCAAGGCAGCAGTCCAAGCAGAAGATCCTAGGCACCAGATGTGCTGTTCTTCCTATGGGGTGATTTTTTGAACTTTACTGAAAGGAGTGGACTGGCATGAGTTCTGACAGCTTCTCTTTGCTTCAGCTTCACATAAGAGGGTTCTTCCTGGTAGAATGTGCTCACAGAAGAGCCAACATTAATTGTGAGAAGGAATGCTCTATATGGCCAGTGTTTTGTCATTTAGTGCCCATCATCAAACATAGCTCAGGGTCACAGTCTAAATATGGTGATGGGAGGCAAATCGGAACAGTCTGCATCTGGGAACCAATTTCCTACATCTCCCCATTACACATCTTTCTGCATCAAGAGTGCTGACGGATGATTTGTTGCATTTCAATAACCCTTGGTACCTGCTCCCACACTGAGTGGAGATTAGACTCTCCCTCCAGCCCTTTTAAAGTCCAGCACACCCAGCCCTGCCATGTGTGAGCAATCTACTGGCACTATTAGCCCCGCTTGAGTAACTCTTGATAACAGTCTCTAGGAAGTCAATTAAAGATGTCAGGGGGTGGGCTGGACAGCTTTTCTTTAACTAACAGGCATTTGGAGAGTGAAAGATGGAACTGTCAGGAACAGGTGATTTTTGGTTCTCTAGAAATTAATAGACCCATGGTTTGTTTAGTTTTTTTTCCTCTCATAATCTCAACTTTTTTTCTTTTCAATGTGCTAGAAATAAATGATCAAATTTAGATTTTTGCCAACAATAGTCATGTAACATTGAGGACCAGGTATTTGCTTGGCATAAGTTAGAAAATATAAAGAAAGAGAAACTTATTACAAGTTTTAAAGAATGAAAAATAATAAGGAATTTTTGTTGTTAAAATGTCTACTCTTAATAAAAAAAATTGAATGATTGTTCACTACGAATTGGGCATAAAAAGTTCTTGGTATTAGATTATAGTGATTCTTTGCACTTCTTTGCTATAAATCAGTACCCATTTCTTTTCCTAAGAATCTTGACCCTCTTATTTCTTGAGTTTTTACTATGAAAGACTGTCTAAACAGTAAATGACTAGATTTATTTTCTAAAATAAAACAAAGCATAGTTGAAGTATCACTAATATTCATAGTTAACATTAATATAGATGTTTCAATCAGGTAATTCAGGCCCAGTAAGAACTGTTTTTGTTTTGCTGGTGCAAAATATCATTAGGTATTACATTGTTAAAATTAATGCAATGATAGAGAAATTTCCATCTTGTTGTGTTTGATTCACAACTTAATTATATATTTCTGTACTTAGTGTAATTATTACTTGGGGAGGTATATACTTTATAAGGAAGAATATAAATCTTAAAATATCCTATTTGTTTATGCAAAACCATGAAAATTAATATATAGTTGCCCTTGGCCCAGTGAGTGATAAATGCCCAAACTTCTTCTGTTTAGTTCTTATTGCCACCTTAGATGGTAGACACTGTTTTCTCCTTTTTAAAGATAAAAAGCAAAAGCTGTGAGACAGTAAACAAATTAACCCAAATACCACAGCTTATAACCAAAATTCCAGGGCTCAACTCAGGCTTTTGTTTACCAAAACCTGAGAGCTTAACTCCCTGAGAACAAGAAATAGCTGCTCAATGTCCAAAGTTCTGTGCATACTTGTTATTGCAATATGTATATATTAAAATATGGAACTTAAAATGATGATATCGCTCTCAGAAATGAACCATCTCCAAGATGGTTTCACATATTTCCTTGTTTTATATTAAAAAGAAATGAACAGATAGAAATTATTGAAGCCAATTTGGTATGCTTTTGCTAAAAGAAGAAACTGATTTAAATGGGGTTGGGGGAGAAGACTACAATCCTGAGGGTTTTAGCATACCATTAGAAAAAACTGCAACAGTTCATTATAGAGAAATATAGCAGTACATTCTGATCCATAATTCACTCACCATTAGCTTTTGTTCTCTAGATTTTTATTAAAAAGGCAATTGTACAGAATCAAGCTCATATTAAGGATTTATTCGAAGTATGAAGTTTCATCATGAATTTTGAATTAAAAATAGATTTAGTCTAATGTTCAAAATCACTATCTCACAGCAGGGTACAATAACTGATTATAATGAGGACCTTAGTTACCAAGTTAAATTATTTATAATATACTTTGATTATAAAATGTATCCATTTTGCCTAAATTTCCATTATAATATTTTTAAAGTGTAGACACTAGGATAGAAAATTATCTATTTCAAAGTTCTGGCTTCTTATTAACTTATTCAACCTGGGCATCTTAGAATTTATCTTTTCATCCAGAAACTTTTCTGCCTCACAGGGTCATTGTGAAATTTCCATTGACCTTATAATGGAGAAATCTTGGCCATTTAAAAGCTACTGATTTATCTCACTTAACTAGACAAATGAGAAATTTCAAAATAAAGATTCAGAACATCACCTTTAAAAGTTTATGGACATGGCAAGTCATGACATATTTCTGACTTTTTCCTGACCACTTGAAGTGACCACTTATAAGTTAGCCAGTAACAATGAAAAACAACCGGAATTTCATGGAAGATCATCCCAAAATTATATCTCTTAATAAGGCTCATACTTGGCTAAAATTAAGGACTAGCAATTTCTCATACTGTGATTGAGTAAAATCTAGACCTATATATGGAACTTCCTAATAAGGATGCACAGTAATTAACATATGCAGTTTAGTTAAGGACAAGAGCTAAAATTCTTTATTCTTCTGTATTTTTTTTTTCAATAAGTATTGACTGTACACCTCTTAGGTGCCAAGGATACCATTCCAGACCCTGTGGATATGACAGTAACCAAATTGAATGAGGTCTCTGCATTCAAGGATCCAGTTTGAATCTATGTATGCAGTGGGCGCGAGGGCTGGGATCTGAGGGATTTGGTGTGTGATATCTGGCCACTTCTTTAAAGTGGGTATTTATAAAAGAGGGAACCAGAAGAAGGGACATATAAAATGAGATTTGACTGACAAGGGAAAGAGAAGTGCTGGAAGTCTTTCGGGCAGAGCATTTCATAGGTTGACTAAAATGAAGAAAGAAGACCTAAAGAAGTAATTGTCTTGCCTAAGAAGGGAAAGGTCAGTGAGGCTGGAGGAGAATGGAGCAAGAGGTATAGCTGTTATAATGTCAGAGCTCAAGTTACCGTGTAGGCCAGAGGGAGGATTTTTATTTTCTTCTATATGTAATAGGGAATATTTTGGTATTTTTAATACAAAAGTATGTCAATATTTTTTTTTATAATTTTTAAAAAGCTCACCCTGTCTGCTGTTTGGAGAATTGACTGTAGTGACAAGAAAAAGTGCCAAGGCAAGAATGTTAAGAGTCAATAGTGGTGAAACATGACCCAGACAGAGACAGGAAGGGAGGTACAGAGAACAGACTATGGATAGGTTTCACAGTCAGTGGGACTTGCTAATGGTGAAGCTGATCTAGTTGTGTTTGTGTCCATATGTGACAGAAATGGAGGGAAAATAATCATTCCTTCAACAATTTGTATATGAGGGTACCACATGCAAAAGGCAGGGGAGATTAAGGAGATGAAGACTTTTGTGACAAAATAAAGATGTCAAAATCAAGATGGTCAAGAGGAAATGTCAGACAAGCAGTGTATGAAAGACTTATATTCCTGGGAGACTCAGGGTTGGAGAACTACCTTCTGGAGTCTTCAGTATTGTTTTAATCAGCTTTTTCGCTGCTGTGACTAAAGGACCTGACTACCACAATTAGAGAGAAGGAAGAGTTTAGTTGAGGGCTCACAGTTTCAGAGGTCGTAGTCCCATAGAAGGCCAGCTCCATTCCTCAGGGCTCAAGGTGAGGCAGATATCATAGCAGAAGAGGGAGGCAGCTAACATCCTGGTGATCAGGAAGCAGAGACAGAGAGTCCACTTGAGAGATACAAATCTATACCCAAAGCCACACCCCAATTTCCACCTCCTCCAGCCACACCTTACCACTTCAGTTACCACTCAGTTAATCCCTATCGAGATTAAATCACTGATTGGGTTAAGACCCTCACAACCCAAGCATTTCTCCCCTGAACCTTCTTGCATTGTCTCACATGTGAGCTTTTGGGGGACACCTCACACCCACACCATAACAAATATGGAAAAGGAACTGGAAGAGGTTAACTGGGAAGCATGTATAGCAGGGACATTCCATTTTGAGCGGCATTGACGATGTTTCAAGAGCAGGAAGTTTCTGACAAAATACACAGATGAATAATGGCTGGTGAGAAGAAAATTAGGAGAGGATTCAAGAAGATGAAGAAATATTCACTTAAAATAGACATTGTTTGTGTAGTGCTTTAATGGTAATGATTTCATCATAAAGGATTGGGGAGGCAAATAAAAAATCACATATAATGACTCTCAACAAATATTTATTGAGGATTTACTATGGCTAAAATTCTATGAAGGGAAAAAACACATGAAATAATTACAGATGTATTGGAAATATAGACAATTTCCAATAAATTTCCCCTGCTACCAGACTCAAGTCTCCCAAGGTATTGAAATATTTTGTAGCAAAAGCAATTAAGCACAATATTTAATTAATTAAGCCATCCAACATTGTATGGAAATCCTATTCCAATTCAACATTACAAGTATTGAAAAATAAAGACTATTTCTATTTCTTATAGCCACCATCTCTAATATGAATCACTTTTTCTAATTGAAAGAATGACCTCCAAACACTCTGTCTTTTTCCTCTGTTTTTGAAAAAAAAAAAAAAAAGCATGTTTAATTTTCAGGATGCTTTATTTCTGAGGACTATTGAAAATATAAAGTGAACCTTTTAATCATGCAAATGTACTCAGTTTCAAAAACAAATGATAATAGAGTATTCTCTATTTCTTTACATCATACAACAGTAATGAAGCTGTTACCTCTCAGTATGAATTTTAATGATTTTTAACTAACATTTTAATGAGCTGACACTATCACAAACCCATGAATTAAACAAAATTGACTTTACTGGTAAAGAGAAAGTTTCATCAATGGTTAATTTTATTGTTAATATGGAATATGATATTTTTGTGGGTATATCAGCAATCATCCTATAAGAAAAACTATGCTAAGAGATCATATAATGTCATTTCACTTACCTGGACATAGTGTTTTACCTCACTTTTTAAATAAAAATTAATGATTATTTTATGTATTCAAACTATAGGGAAATCAAAGAAAATACATCAAAATTCTTGTATGGTTACATTTTCTCTAAGGAGAACTCCATACAGAACTTTTAAATAATAATGTTTTTGCTTTTTAAAGGAGGAATCATTTACAATTCTCTTAATTCACATATTTAAGGTAAGCTTTTAGACTCTTATTATTTGAGAGAAATATTATTTATAAATAAATGATATTTGGGATTTTTACAATATGTGTTGACTTTAAGAATGTGTGATAGCTTTAAATCTTCCTTTGCTGCAGGAAGATTTCCACTACTTGCTCCTTCCTTCAAAGCCTGCTCACTGCATATCCTGTCCTCTATTGTGACACTTAAGACACAGTCTAGATCACAAGCATCTCATTTTATCCATCTTTAATTCTCTTATACCTGGCTCAAGGTAGGCCTTCTGTTAATTTTAAATAAGGAGACCACCTCACAACTAATGCTTATGAATTTTTATTCTATCTTAAAAATAATTAATCAAGCTGTGTATTTTGATCATCCTTGGGTATTTTATTGACATTTGCCTTCAAAGCATCACTCTTCTATAAAATTGTACACGGTATGCCTCTTTCAAGAAACCAAATTTGTATACCTTCTTCACAACTCTTCCAGTGGAATCTAATTGGGACAGATAGCATGGTTCAAAACACTATATATACTGACCAAATATACTTTTGGTCAGTATATTTTCTATTGAATTTATGTTTGTTACATATGCATATTAATAAGAAGCTAATACATTTACAGGTTTTAGAAATCATGAGCATAAAGTAGACAATATAGTAAATTTTTTGTCTCTTGTCTCTCATTTCTCAATATTTTTATTTCTACAAAAATGTTATGGTTTGGATATGAGATGCCCCACAAAAGCCCACATGTGAGGCAATGCAAGAAGATTTGGAGGAGAAATGATTGGGTTATAGCCTTAACCTAATCACTGAATTAATACCTGATGGAATTAACTGGGTGTTAACTGGAGGCAGGTTGGGTGTAGCTGGAAGAGGTGGCTCATTGAGGATGTGACTGTGAGGTATATATATGTATCTGGCAAGTGGAAACCTCTCTCTCTGCTTTCTGATCATCAGGTGAGCTGCTTCCTCCTTCCACACTCTTTGACCACAATGTTGGCTCACCTGGAGACCCAAGGAATGGAGCCTATGGGCTGACAGCTCTGAAACATTGAGCACCCAAGTAAACAGTTCCTCCCTTACAGTTGTGCTGGTTAGGTCTTTTAGTCACAGCAGAGAAAAAGCTGATTAAAACAAAAGACATTTGTTATTGTTAGTTTCTTCTGTGTTTTTTTCTGGAGATGGTTTTATGTATATGCAAGCACATTCCAGCATGTTTGTTTTCTTCTTACAGTTAATTAAAGCATACAATGCATATTCCAAAGCCATATCTGAGGTTTACTCATTTAAAAATGTCTTCCTTTTAAATAAGATTTCTCTTTTTTTGGACTTTATGGCATTTCCAGTATACTTATTCTCAGATACTTCTTTCTGGTTGTGATTTCTGGGTTATATAGGGTAACTTTTTAAAAATCTCTTAGCACTTTAAGGGAAAGATCTCTGCTTAAAATCTGTTACATTCCTAAGATATGTAGTGCCTTCAATCAACAAAATGTGCAGTGCATACTTATTGCATAAAAACAAAATGAATAATTTAAAAAAATGCTTTTGTTACCTAGTCTGAGTAGTTACTACAAGAACTGGTTGAAAAGAGAACAATGATGATCTGACTAATTTGGTATCAATTAAGCAAAGCAAAATTATATGTCACATTAAAACTATTTTTTTAAAATGAGCATGTTAGAAACTTACTGGATAAAACATAAGTTTTTAAGGGGGAATTATCAAGATTGTGTTGTTCTAGTAATACTTTATAATAAAAATAATCACCTCTAAACATATTTGACATAAAATTATATTACTATATGTAAAGCCCAACTCTTGTGTTGCTCATTTATAGAAATTGTCATTAGTAGTTGCATAACATTTGACAGTCATACCTGGATGGTTCTGGAAAATCTGGTCTGGGTGTGCACTTACCACTCTCTACAATGCTATATTGTCTATCCTTTAAAATATATAAGCCCCATCTTTGATCCTGCAATCATAATATTCAACCCATAATGACTAGTAGTGCTTCCTTTAATTTTAAAAGTATCCAGTTTGGAGGCTAAAGTACATGGTTCTCCAATTCACAGGTCACATTGAAAGTTTTTATATCAGAAGGAATGAATAAATTTTCCCAGCTACTTGGGATATCAGAAGGGTAATAATATGTTGAAGAGTACCAGCCTTTAGAGGGAATGTGGCAAAATGGTTAATATTTTGCTGCATCAAAATGGCCAACATAAGGGATTAAGATCATTTGTGAATATTAATAGTATAGGATTATGAACGTACCTTATGGTGTACCTCTGTGAACTGTGCAGTGTTGGGATTCTGTAAAAGCTTTGATGGTGTCAAAATAATGAAGATTTGATAGGCCTCCTAGTACATATTACTTATCATGTTTTTATCTAGAAGGAAACTGAGCTTCTTCCTTGTAGCTAGTCAAGGTTGACTCCAGCGTAAATCAGAGAGAAGGAGGGATAGTACTTTTAAACCATTATATGTAAGAGGACTTCTTTATAATTTCTTATAAAACATAAGGTTCAATTAAAGCATAGAAAAATTTTAAGTATCAAATTACTTTTGGAGAGAACACACATACACTGAGTTTTCATTAAAGACCTAAGTATCACTTAGACTCTTAAAATATATTTAATATATGTTGTTTAACATCAGTTTATTTCATAAAGTATATAGAAAGCTTGGGGGTGGGATGGATAATTGTGTTTTTCATAGGTAAACAAAAGTTGTCAAACACATTGTTTTTCATTCACTGTCAATGGTATGAGTTTTCCGAAATAATTTAAATTTAGTCTGTAAGTTATTTGCATTTATAAAAAGTGCTTTGACATGCTCTCTGATTCCCTTTCTCCTGCTCAGCTGTCAAACATGGTGATACTTCTGAAGATTTATGGTGGATGAGTAATGAGAATGCTGAATGTAAACTGCAACATTCAGAAATCATTTGGTGGCAAAAGAAAAAGAGGCTTACTAGGGTTTGGGGATAAGGTAGGAGGTGATATAGCTTTTTTTAATCAGCCAATTTAAAAATAAACATGCTGCATTCTGGATTAGGAAATACTTCAAGCTTCTTGTCATACAGTGATCACATAGAACATTATCTGAAGAATACATCAAACTGCATAATTCCAGGAAAATTCAAGACAGTGAAGAGTAATGCCCACATTTTGGGATGTAGACATATGCAAATTGGAATACTGAAAAGTCCAGACATGTGGAGCATGATTTTTTTTTTTTAATTAAAATTTCAAGTACAGTCTAGTGAAGGTAGATTTTGGTCCATGTTTCTGTGTAAAAAAAAAAGGAAAATAAACAGTGTACTCTCAAACTGTTCATTTTCAAGTTCAAGGATTAGAGTGAGATTCCTGAGTACCTTCTAAATCAGGCTTTCAGTAGCTAAGTTTACAAAGTGTATTGGAAAACAGGTGGAATAATGGAAATTGTCAATTCAGCAGAATCAAGTTGAAAACCCAGAGAGGCATTATATTACATTTCTGCCTTATTCAGAAATTTGTTGCATTTCAGGTACAGAGAAAAAAAAGATGAAGCAACAGTAGTTTGGAAGTAACTAGCATTCTTGACAAGGAAGGTTGACCTTGACCTTCTTCTCCTTCCAACCCTCATTTCATCAGCAGGGGTGAGATTACTTTGAGACCCTGCCAATAGGTAATAAATAACACATAAATTCCAGGACACCCTTGCACTGTAGGGTGCCCTAATGTGTAATAATCCTTAGACTATTGAGTTTATAACTCATGACATCTGGCAGTTACTTGGCATTGTAATTCATGTTGATCACGCACATCAAAATACACCATGGAAGAGAAATATGAGAGCAATAATGCTTTGATACTAGGAGAGGCTGGAATGACAGGAAGATGCTGCTCAGTTGGTATACCTCTGTGAACTGTGCAGTGTTGGAATGCTGTAAAAGCTAATGTCTTCAGATAAGGACTAACAAGGTGGGAGGAGAGCAGTAAACTGTTGGGATCCAGAATAAAGCAGCACATTAATATTTACTTGGTAACATTCCTCATTTTATTTATGTAAATTGACAGGTGTAGTTATAAGAGAGTAATGTATTCAGCAATTTGAATTTAAATATACACTTATGTACATTTTAAGTGTAAAAGATATACTTAAATAGGTTTAATTGAAATTTCATATATGTAAATGATTTTTTGATCCTTTCAAATTTTTGTTTTCTTTGGTCAAATGGTAAGGAATAAATGAGGAAATAATAAGGGGTACAGATTGGAGAGAAATAAAAACTAGTTTGCCGAGAATGCTGTCTATAAGCACCTGTACCAAGCCTTCCTGGTAGTTCACAGCTTGGCTGCTTGGCTGAAAACTTGAAGCTCATGGGATATGAACCAGATTGAAAAACTAGAGGCAAACAGATGGTTGTTTGTAATTATCCTGTAAATGTAAATCCTATGAAATTGGTGTGTGCTTGTTCATTATTTATTCACTTACGTATTTATTTATCTAGCAGTATCGATACTGAGATCCAAGGAAAATATGAGGCGGTAAAATAAACTTCAAATACTCTGGTATTCCTTCCTCATTACCATACATAGCAATAGTATTAAATATGGTTTGTCTTTAAAGCTAGCCTGTGCTGTTCTAACTTTTAAGTTAAATGTATTCCATCTTCTATTGTCCAGAGTTAAAGGTATTTTAGTGACCATGACTGAATTTAGTACAGAATATTTTGGAGCATGATGAGAAGTTTTTGTTCTACCATGGAGGGAAGGCATTGCTTTAAGTGTGTTTAGCTTAATATTATGGTTCAACACCATGATCTTCACATATATGAGAGTTGGGCACAATCTCTAACTTTGGTCTCTTCCTTTGCAATTTCTGTGATATCTGAAGATATCAGTCTCACATGAACACTTTTGGAGACACTGGCTGTTTAAGAGAGAGAGTAAGTGAGAGAGAGAGAGAGAGAGAGAGAGAGAGAGAGAGAGAGAGAGAGAAGAGGAATGATTAAACATTAATTAGCCTCAATCCACAACTTCCTCATAAGCTAATGGATAGGGTATGCAGATCCCTGTCAAATATCAGATGCTAGACTTTGCCAAAAATAGGACTTGCAAGTGTTGAAGATGTGCCAAATGCTGGCTCCTTCACAGCAAAGCAAAGGAAATGATTGCCAGAGACAGGCCTGGAGTCTGCCGTGGTCAGATGTCACCAGTTTGCAGTGCCACATGTGATCCAAGAGTTTATGAATGATCTCAACACTTGGTCCCTAAGGAGAACATATGCATTACAGAGGTTACAGATACAAATTACAGAGAGCACAATGTTGCCATGCAATTTCTAAGAATCCTTCAGCAAGTTTTAAACATTAATGGAAAACATGAAGGAAGACTTGGCACTCTTAGCAGGACTTCAAATTGTACTGTGGGTGAGGACAGAACAGGGCTAAAAAAAGCATTTGAGAATAAAGACTTGGCTAAGAAACTTGGAGCTGGCCATTCCTCTTGCGTGAATTGTGTGTTTGTGTATTTGATTCCCTGCAGAATACCAGGCTTCATAAAATGCTGTGACTTGAAAATGAGCAAGTCACAGGGCATTCTTGTTTATTCAACATGCTCCAATTCGTACCACTGGTTTATCTGGATTATTTGTGGAGTGAATTTGCTTATACAGGGAGTGTGAGTGGAGGTGGGGGTTGAGAGCTTCTCATTCTGGAATTGCTAGCAGGCAGTAGGGGTGCCAGAGTGTCAGCTTGCACAGTGGTATCAGGATGTCTCCCCTCTGTGTTCTTTCTTTCCTATTCCACTTTTGCAAAAGAAACCACTTCTGACTTTTCCCCCAAATATCAGATCATGGTAACTGACCAGTTTGTTCTGGTTGTATGTTTTTCAATTATACCAATTATAATGAAGTAGTTTCCTGTGAATGGCAATTCACCTTAACATTTATTTGGAGTTTGAGTCCATAAAAGCTCAGAAAAAAAATCAAATTCCTGTGTTGTATCAATGGGGGGGTTTTCACTTGGAAGGGAAAACATAATTTTGACTGGCTTCAATATGAAAGGGAGCTAACAAGAAAGTCCAAAGTTAACACAGTTTTTAGAATTAAACTGTCCATTTGTATTACCCAGATTATTTTAGCTCATGCTGTCGTTGTATATAAGCTCCCTTTCATCCTGAAATGGAGCTCCTAGCATGGCAGCCAAAAATGACCACATGGTTCAAGAAAAGACAGGGTGCTTTCCTCAAAAGTAGAATGGAAGGTCTGAGCTTTATGCTAGTTGGGATTACACCTGATCATTCTCTGTACTGAGCGTTGTTAGTGGTGGTGGTAGAACTGAGAAAATAATGTGTACATGTTCCTTTTAGCTTATTATAATATATACTATTATGTATTATAATTTGTGCTACCAGTTTTGGCGATTGCACATAAATCTGTGGTTTCCTTATGAGATGGCTTTCTGACTTTCTTGAACGGTGTGACTTTTATTTTAGAGCATGAAGGTAGTCAAGACAAGCACTCTATCCTTTAAGTCCAACCAACTGAAACTGTAATTCATGAATGACAGTATAAAATTAAATAAAAACATTATGGTCTAGATTAAATAATAGGAAAGGGGCTGGGGATGTGGCTCAAGCGGTAGCACGCTTGCCTGGCATGTGTGCGGCCCAGGTTCAATCCTCAGCACCACATACAAACAAAGATGTTGTGTCCGCCGAGAACTAAAAAATAAATATTAAAAAATTCTCTCTCTCTCTCTCTCTCTCTCTCTCTCTCTCTCTCACTCTTTCTAAAAAAAAATTAAATAAATAAATAATAGAAAAGTACTGCAATATAATTCTTAAAGAGGAGTTTATCAATTTTGTCCAACCAATGAAAAAAGACTTCACTAACTCTTCTGCTGCCCTTCAAAGTGGAGCCTTTTGGAAGGTTCCTCTCGTTTGGTATAAGTGTTTAAAGACAAAATTTTTAGATGAGTGAGTCACAGACTAACACTGAAGGATCCATATATGTTTGAGAAAAGAATAAGCAAAATTAGGAGCACAAACAGGAAGCAGGGAAATCTTTTAGGCAGAAAGATCATCATCTCCCAGTGATAATTAATTGTTTCTCTGTATACTTCCTGCATGAACATCATAGATAGGTCTGTAATGACTGGGATATAGAAGCAGGGACCCAATTTTAACCAACCTATCAAATCATATTAAGGACAGAATTTTAGCCTAAGGGGCACTAAGGCGTATGAGAAAAGAATTGATATGATTACATTTTCATTTTAGTAAACCCATAATAGCTTCAATGAAGAATTTAAAAGGGAATTAGAGAAAAAAATGGGTATTCAAGGGAGATATAAGAACATTCTAAACTAGTACAGTGGGGACACGATTAAGTAGAAGCAGATGATGTTACAAATCAGTTTAGTCTGATTGTTGTCAGAGTCCAGTGCTAAACACTGGGTTCAACCTAAAATATTTACGTATAACAAGTGTTCAAATGACCTACTCATATCTATGATGGTGTGTTTGGCACATAGCATGTGCCATCAAATTTTAGTTTTAATTGCAGGACAGTTGTTTTAAACATAGAGAACAAAGTGTCTTTAGGTGTGCCTGCTAATTGATCCCCGAATTAATTTAAACACAAAATTCTAAGAGCTGGGTGTACAGTTTAATGGTAGTAGAGGAAGACCCTTGGTTCTATCCTCAGCATCAATAAAAAAAAAATTTCTTCTTAAAAACCAGCACATAATTTCATGTGTTATCTATATGTAATACTGAAATCCCTATGTATCCTGAGTGTCATGATTTTACTGAAATTTTGCATTAACAAAGTGAATCAGGCACCAGATAAATGTATACCTGGGCCTCAAGTTCAGTTCTCCAGAGAAATCTGGATGTGGCTGGGCCAGGAGTTCCCATAACTCTTATGCACACAAACAAATTCTGCTTGCATGGAGGCTAGTGTTTGTGTTCTCATTGTGGCCTTTGGTTCTTAACTGCTCCTAGTCAGGCTCATCATTATAATACCTTTTCAGATTACCTTTCTAATGACCAATTTAGTTTGTTTAAAATAGTTTTCTTTATCCTGTGGTGTATAAATACTTTTATCAATAACATTTTTACCCTTTGTATTTCTAATAACTTCACTGGGAAGCTGATTTATTAATCTATTTTAATAAACTAAGGAGGAAATGTCTGAGTAATGATTTGCCTTAACTGAGGTTAAAAAATAAAAGCCAGGGAAGTCTTGATTCAAGACAGAGGAAGCCTTTGTGAGTGAAAGAATGTGGGTTGTGAGGATAAAAGAGTCAGAGGTGTAAGATTGAAAATCACAGTAGACATAAAGCATTATTT
This sequence comes from Spermophilus citellus, assembly GCF_964194105.1. Lineage (NCBI taxonomy): Eukaryota > Metazoa > Chordata > Mammalia > Rodentia > Sciuridae > Spermophilus > Spermophilus citellus. The sequence continues at coordinate 136,166,112 of NC_138188.1, read as the reverse complement.
AGGGTATTATTTTTATTTTTTTATTATTATTTTAGGGTATCATTATTTTGTAGCATATTAGTTTTCTATTGACTTCTCTAAATTTCCACAACACTTGGTGTCAACTTGAGGTTTCAGGGGATGCCAGACTGAGGATCTCAGTTTCTTGCTGGCTGTTGGCTAGAGGCTGCCCTGGGATCCTTTCCAAATGTATCTCTCCATTGGGCTACATGACACTGTATAAGATCAGAGGAGGCATCGGAGAGAAAATAGAGAGATAAAGAGACAGAGCTAGAAAGAGGAAAGTCACAATCATTTATAATTGAATCACAGTAGTGATATCCTGTCACTTCAGTTTTCTCTTGAAAAATGGCATTTGATCCAGAAAGAAGAAATAAAATATACCTGACAACTTAGGGAAAATGAAATGGTATCACTAGGCACAAATGAATTAGCTGAGTTATATACAAACAGCAAAGAGCATATTACAAGTTGAAGAGGGTACAGTACCAATTATATCATTATCTCACCCTACTCTCTGAGTGAATAGTCTGAAAGCCTAAAATTACAGTCAATGTTAGATTTCTTGGCTTCATGTGCAAATTGGAGTCATTTTCCTTTTTTCTTTTCTTTTCTTTTTTTTGGCGAATGCATAAACACATGTTATATTGTTGAAGAGTAGCAGTCCTTCTAGTATGTTATGATATTTTTCTTCATTTTGTTACCCATGTTAAAGGGTTTACTTTATTTTATTTTTTAATTTGGATTGTTGGAAAAAAGTTCAACACTACACTTTTGAATTATTTGCAATGGTCATAGGATCATTTAATCTAAGACTTTTTGGCATGTCCTTTGTAGGGAGACCCGTGCAGGAGAAGACTCTTCAACTGGCCAGATGTGTCGTTTTCAAACAGATTGAGGGTGTGCCAAAACACCATTTGTTGCCAGTACCGGATATTGTAGGGGGGCCTATCACTCTGTTACCATATTTTTGCACTTCTTAACATTGAATAAATAGGCAGCTGTTCTGTATTTAGAATATAAATTAGTCACCAGCTTGCTCTCCCTGGAGGATATACCTGCAAGAGGGAACCACATTGTTAACCCCTTCTTACCACTTGCACGAATGTCACACTTAATTGCACACTTCCCTGTACCCATTCAGAAGCAAATACTTATGCATACCAATCACACCTTTCTTGCCCATTAGTCAAAATATGCAGTTCACAGTGCTAAAATGGAACATATTTCCTTAGCAGCGAAAGCAGTAAATTAATCAGTTGATAAGCTGAGGCTGAACAATTTGTGCTGAATTCTTTCTTAGTGCTCCTTCAATAGGAAATAAAGTTCTCTAATCTCCTAGAGGGGCATGACTTCATTAAGCTGGAAAACCATTTTAAAGGATACATTGGATGAGAGAGAACAGAAAAGCCCTGAAAGTCACTTGGTTGTCTCTCTGGAGCTATTTTCAGGATGGAGATTTTTATTTATTTGGAGATGGCAATTAATTTACAGACTTGGCACAACAAAGAAACTGAGTGCTGAAGAGGGTCTCATTACAGGACAGGGATGGTGGCTGGTTTGACCTAATCCCCATTTGCAGCAGTTAATTTACATAACAGGCTATAACAAGTTTCCTGATGCTGACTTCAGACACTACACACACACACACACACACACACACACACACATCTACATACACACACACACACACACACACACACACACACACATATATATATACATATAAATGTGTATATGTATGTGTTTATTTTTTTGTATAAATAATATACAATAAACTCAGTATGTGCTTGTATACATAAATACATCATATAAACCTGTTTTACCCTTACATAATTTAAAACTGAATTAGCCCTGAAATATCAAAGACCAGGAAAAGTGAAGGCAGCTAGGAGAGGTGGAGATGGTTGGAATATATAGTACATGTGTCCAAAAGTAGTCCCAGCCTGTATTTATCAAATAAACATAGGTTTCTACAATCTGATAGGGCCAAGTCACTGCTGCAGGCTTTTCATCTTGCCAGCAGCAGAAGAGCACAGGCTGATAGATAGGTGACATTTGGACAGCCAGGCGTGCCAGATTTTTGGAGGTTATAACGGAGGTCCAACCTGCTGTTCTTCTTAATGAAAGGAGGGAAATTCAGACTGGCAAAACTGCTACAAGGGATATCTCTGCCCTGAATATCACGCTGCCCAGATGTCACTCGGCAGGTGGAGATGCAGAGAGAATGAAAATGGAGCCTTGTGTACGTGGGTGCTAGAGCGTTGCAAGGGTGAACAATGGGTCTGCCTTCCAAAGTGTAAGAACAGTGTGCACCTTGTCCATATTCATGTCATGAGAAAGTACTTTCTCAAAGAGTCTCACTCCACTTCCCCTCAGAGAACGACACACATGCTCACAAAGCACTTGCACAGGGATTGCTTCACATTTTGGAACATCTTTAACATTTACTTTAATATAGCTATTATATAGGTGTGTATTTTTTGTTTATAAAATTAGATTCATGCCACATTAGGTTTATATAATTTGCTTTTTAAATTAAATCTTAAGACTTTATCATAAATATTTCTCATATAATTGTCCTTAGGGTCAGTCATCTCAATTTTTAGCTTGGATTTTAAAGCAAAGATGCATGACCATATAGTAAGCCATTCCCAACTTGAGCATTTAGGTAGACTCTAGAGTATTTTAAGATGGGCATGACTGTATCCTCAGTAAGTATTCAGAATTTTTTTTCTTTTTTCTTTTTTTAACTAGAACAAGTAAGACTTGAAGTTACGTTTTGTGAGTGAAAGCTGAAGTTACTATCATTGACTTTTTTTTTTTACTGTAATTGTTTCTCTGCAGTGTTGCGAGATGACTTCCGGCAAAACCCCACAGATGTTGTAGTGGCAGCTGGAGAGCCTGCAATCCTGGAGTGCCAACCTCCCCGGGGACACCCAGAACCCACCATCTACTGGAAAAAAGACAAAGTTCGAATTGATGACAAGGAAGACAGAATAAGTGTGAGTTAAATTAGAATGACAGCTTAGACAGATGGAAATTCACATCTAAAAATAGATGTATTTTTAAATTTATTTTTAATAAAATTGTACTCAAATGCTGACTAACATTAATGCCACATCAAAAAGTCTTAAAAGAATTAAATTTAGGGATGAGACTACAAAAAGACACAAATTATAGAAATCAAGTATACATGATGTATTAATAATCGTATCAGTCTGAATATGTAAATTTATATTTGCAGTGTGATATTGATGTCTTAGCTTTTCAATGTCTTCTGTTCATCATTTACGTTTTAACATGAGTGTTAGAGTAAGCAATAGCCATAAACCATATTAAGAATAATATCTCATTTTGTGCTATGTATAAAATTTTAAGAGGAAATCATCTGAGGTGATGAATATCTCATTTAATCCAGTTTTTCAAATTCAATATTTGTTTCAGCAAAATTTTTAAAATGAGTTAATTTTAAGGCAAATTTAAAATAAATAAGTTAAATAAAAATTAAAATGACTGATTTTTGCAGTTTACTTCATATAAATTGATTACCAGGTTCAACAGTTGATTAAGATTCAATGCTTTTATGTAAAGCTACAGAACAAAGGGAATTAATATATACAAATTTAATAATTCATATTTTTAGAGGATCCACTCAATATTTGTATGAAAAAATTTATAAGTGACAGCCATTCTAAGGAAACAGAATATAATTCCACTTATGTTATTTAGTAATATTTAGTAGTAATAATACAGTGAAGGCATTTTATTTAAAATAATTTTTCATTTGCCTGAAGAAATGTGACATTTCAATCAAGAGTTTATATAATCTGCAAGGCACAGTGGCATATATCTATAATCCCAGTGACTCAGGAATCTGAGGCAGTAGGATCATAAGTTTAAGGCCAACCTTAGTAGCTTAGTGAGACTCTGTCTTAAAAAGTAAAACAGAACAAACCATAAAGAAGTCTGGTTGTGTAGTTTGATGGTAGAGTACCCATGGGTTCAGTCCCCCACAACACAAAGTAAATAAGTAAATGAACTGATATAAATATATTAATAAATGATTGGGCATGGTGGTGCATGCCTGTAATCCTAGCAGCTCAGTAGGCTGAGAAAGAAGGATCTCAAGTTCAAAGCCAGCCTTAGAAACTCAGGGAGGCCCTAAAAAATTTAGTGAAACTGTCTCAAAACAAAAATAAATAGATAGATAGATAGATAGATAGATAGATAGATAGATAGATAGATAGATAAAAGCCTTGGGCATGTGGCTCAGTGGCTAAGTGCTCCTGGGTTCAATCCCTAGTATAAAAAAATCAAAATGTATTTATTATCTTTAAATATACTTTTATTCTTGTACGTACACATTGAAATTACATTGCAGCACAGAAGTGATAGGCCATGTAAGAGACAGAAATATAAAGTGGAATATTTCTGATTTTGCTGTTTACATCTTGAGTACCTATGTTGCCAAAGAGACTTTGGTTCTCAATGGTCTGGATTTGGGTACCAAACTTTTGAAAATGTGCTTTTTCTCTGTAAAAAATCTCCCTGAAATTTTTGACTTATAAAATCCATTTTTAGACCATGATTCCATGTAAAAGTTGATATTCCTGATCAAAGACAGCATGATTTATCTCTTCCAGATTTTCATATCCTTCCCTGGTATGTTTAAAGGTGAACTGGCAGTTGAATAATCTAGGATGACCTTGCTTAGGTCTGGAAATTATCTGACTTTCAGCTAGAACCTCACTTCTTATGGTCTCTCATATTTTAGCAGGTTTCCTTAGTCTGGTTTCATGGTCTTAGGTTTCCAATTGTAGCAAGAGAAGGCAAATCCCAATGTGCAAGCAACTTTTTTTTTTCCTGATAAAGCATTTGCTTTATTACCATTGGTGAAATAGTCATATTGACAAGCCCTGTTTCAAGGGAAGAGAAAGGCTTTATAGGCTCCCATTATGACATACTGAATACAACTGAGGACAGAGTGATGGCTTTTCTTCTCATGTAAAAAAAAAAAAAAGTTGAAAATATTTATGACATGACAAATTTTGGAGCTTAAACTATTTCTGATGAACAAACCTAAATGAGTGTTGTTTATCAATGAAAAATTTAAAATTAATGGAAGAAATCAGAATGTTTGAATGTTTTATTTCCTTTAAGAACACTCAATCATGTAAAGTTAAGATTGTTGAACTTTATTCTTACAAAGAAAGGGAAAATGAGAAAAAATAATGTGACAATATACTTACTAAAATTCTAACTTTGAGTTAATGTTCTCTTTAGTAGACATTTTATTATTATTGCATTTTGGGGGTCAACACATGCTTCTCTTTTAAGAAGTATTTAGCAACCACTTATTAGATGTCAATAATTTGTACTAATCCATACACATTATTTTATAAGTTTTAATTATTTTTGCTTAACACACCCTTCTTGTCAAAAATTATTTCCAAAGATAATTAACACTGATAGTTGAATTGTAAGGTTCACAAAGAAACAGATTTTGACTGTTTAGCTTACTGTTATATTCCAAATGCCTAGAACACTCCCCAGCCCTTGTAGTACTCAATGAATACTTGATGCATCGTTTTAAATCAGCTAGGTTTTATTATATTATCCAAAACAGATATCTAATGTTTTTTTTTGATGACAAGAGCAATTCATTCAGCTGAACTCAGTGTGAAGAAAGACCCCTGCAGATTTAGTGGGGATAGTCACAAGATGCAAAATATGACCAGGAAAAACAGAGAAAGACTGCTCCAAAGGTGCATTCTCTAGGAAGGAAATATAGAAAGTTATACTAAAGTTGAATTAAGAAGCCCAATGGGCAGATGCCAAAATAGTGGGAGAGTTTTGTGTAAGAGTTTTGTCTTAGATGCAGTTTTTTCTTTTGAAAGCAAATGTGCTTAAGTATTCCAAATTATTAATGTCCTTTTTTTTCCTTTCCTGTTTCCTTTCCTTTTTTAAAAGAAAATTTTTTTGTTTGACATTAACAGATTCGTGGTGGAAAATTGATGATCTCCAATACCAGAAAAAGTGATGCAGGAATGTACACCTGTGTTGGTACCAATATGGTGGGAGAAAGAGACAGTGATCCAGCAGAGCTGACTGTCTTTGGTAAAACTCTTTTAAATTCCAAATTGCTATTTATACTCTACATTGCCTTGGTTTTAAAATATTTTTGTTAACTCTAAATCCCAAGCCATATATGAACAATTACTCATCATTTGTGATAACAACCAATTAAAATTTTCTTTCTAGTGAAAATTTTGATGTCTAAATTTTTTTGAAATATTAATTTGTCTACTTTATTCATATAGCTTTATGATTTTGTCCTTCACCAAAATGTAAAATTTGTTGTTTCTCAAAATCTATTTGAGATATGACATCCCTCTACATTTTATTACTCATCTACTTTGTTGCATTTATTAGTGAATACATGTAGCTGTATGTATATGTGTGTATATATATACACACACACACACACACACTTATATATATTATATATTTTCATATACATCAGATATATCAGGTATTTATACATACATGATTATGTGCTTTTATGCACATACATGCATATGGATATATGTATGTCTATGAATGTCCCTTAATAAAATTTTTCACTGCTTGCAGCTACCATGTGATTTTTATAAGGCATAAGAGATTATGATTTTTAAATTACTTTGTTGTGCCAGTAAAAGAGCCTCCTGATTTTATGCACAACATATAATAAGATGTCTAGGACATGAACAAGTATAGCATCAAAGTCCTACAGGGGTTTCTAGAGAAACTTCTTTTGCAGTATGAGTATGTAAGGAGCATCCTGTGGTGGAATGGGATACCATGATGGAAAGAGACCTACTGCAGTTTCTATTACAGTTCAAGAGTTAAGGTTGTGCTTTATGAATATGTACCAGAGTGCAGGCCTCTCTTTTCAATCACTCTGAGTACTGAGTAATCTCTGATAATATTCCCTGTGGATAGTAAGCAGCTTGGAGGCCCAAATGACAAAGCCAGGGGAAATCCCTCATAATTCATTAAAGGAATTGAATAGTAAAAATAAAATTGCTCCAAGTATGCATTGCATGTAAATTTCTGTCACGCAGAGCTCAGACAAGTATCAGTTTGCCCCTAAATTTTATGCAGTCGTCTATAAGAGTTTCAAATGTGCTTCGCTCTATAATGAATAAAATACAGTTTTGCCTGATAAGATATGAAATTAGTGGTCACTGAACATTAGCACTGAAAACCCACAAGGATAGCTCTTCCATTTACAGAAACACTCACTGCTATTTTTCTGTAACTACCACAAGCTTTGGAATAGAAAAGCATTGCATTATAGCAGCATTGACTGCCTTTAGAAGGAAATTAAGAGGGTTTAATGTCATTACCCAAGCAATTAGACTTACCAATAATGTGCCTATATTATGAAATATTTACCCTACCTTCCCTAAAGACATGATGAGAACTGCAAGGGATCCCTAAACATGTCAAGAGTTATGGGGCAACTTCTAAATTATTTTGAAAATAGCTATCAACCCAAAAGATTGAATTTGTCCAGAGGCAGTTCCTCTGGAGGAATTGATTCAGGAACCTGAGAAACATTTATGTGATGGTGTAAACTAGTCACAACTGACCTGAGGGCTTATAAGTACACTATTAAGTTGAGGCAAAAGCTAAAATTCCATTATTGATAAGAAAACAACATCCAAACTCAGAAGAAAAATCACAATACAGAAGAGACAGTCCAAACCAAGGATGAGGATTGTTCGAGAGGCCCTTTCTGAAACTGACTCCCTCCTTCCAGAGAACATGATATAAATGGTTTGCTGCTCATGGTGAGGCCTTCTTTATTTCATTCTGGGGCTCTTACTTCCAGGACATGATTTCTAATAAACCTCATTATATATCATCAATGTTAAATGTATCACTTCTGAACTAATGTCTATACACCTGATTACATTCCACACTCCCCCTGCTCAACATTATTTTCAGGTAGTTACGATTCAACTTGAAAGTATTTGGTTACCATAACCCCTCTGTAGCGAGAGAGAGGCTTTTTACTGTCTTGTGAAATTCAATTTTTAAGAAATGTTATACAGATTTTTAGTTGGGCAAGAAATATAATTCACTTACAAACAGCAAGGAGAACAAATAAAGGGTGTTTTCTTATACAGTGGTCACTATTTGAGACATATTGCCAAAAAAAAAAAAACCTTCTTCAATCTTTAAGCATTTTGGGTTTTTAGTAAATAAGCTTAGATGTGTTATAGTTAAAAAAATTAGGGACTGGGGTTGTGGATCAGTGGTAGAGTGCTCGCCTTGCAGGCATGAGGCACTGGGTTCGATCCTCAGCACCACATAAATGTAAAAATAAAAATATTGAATAAAATTTTTTTAAATTATTTTTTTCAAGTGCCCTTTTGACTAAGTCATGATCAGTATATCCTAGTTTTCAAAAGTTTACCATATTTCATGAAGTATTCATTATACTTGTTATTTGCAATATTTTCTTATCATAAAAATTGAGTTAAATGGATACTACTAATTCTAAAACTTAGAATTTTATGCAGAGTCTAAAATAACACTAAAAATCTGAAGCATAGTCTAGATACCAACACAAGGAATACTCCCCAGGAATTTTACCTCAAGATCCTAAGGCAGAGAAATGAAAGTCTAGTATGTCATTAAATTCTAAGCTTGGATAGATTTCAGATATCTGCTATCCAAAATTTAACTGTTATTCAAAAACTAACCAAAAATAACATGATTTTTTTCCAAATAATTTTTTGAATGTTTATCAAAGTAAAATATGAAAATAGAATGTATGCATAAAATTTCTATCATAAATTATAAATATTGCAAACCATAATGAAATACAGAAACATTATATCACATAGGTTCTCCAATACACACACACACACACACAGACACACACTCTCACTCTTCAACTTTGAATATTTCTGCAAGTAAACTTTATGATTTCTCTGGAATTTATTTCTGTATGTATGAAGATATGTTTATTCTATTATTTATTAATTTATCAATCATATATATTTACTTTCTATTTCACAAAATAATAATTTGGCCCACTTACATATTCTTCCCTTTCTTGCTTTCTTGTTTCTAGTTTGTTTCCCCTCCTCTTTTTAGAAATATCAGTTATATTAATATTTGGAATTTAGTTATAATAACCTTGTAAGTATCATGAATCGCAAGCTGTATATTATACTCTTATGATAACATTTATCTTCTTTTACTATATTTGTACTTTTGAATTAATGATCAACAACTTTTTCCATAATTATGTTAGTCTACCCTGTCATAAATTCTTGACATCACTATGGAAAAATATTCTAAATTTAATTTTTCACACTATAGTGATTAAATGTCCTTCTCTCTATAGTCTTCCTGGAGGTTTCAAACCTCCACTGGTCTGGACAGTATTTAGGTCTGTTCCAAACATTTCATTCTGATTTTGTCTTCCTTTTATTTGATGCTGTATCCACCATCTTCTGTCCCCTGTTTCTTTATTGGTTAGTCCTTCTAAGACAGAAAATATTTTTCTCTTACTTTCTGCTTAAAGAGCCTGGAGCACATTCCAAGCCAAAGTGCTGTTATTCTATCTAGAATTTAAGTTACAGAATTGTGGTGTAAAGAAATTTTTTATGAGAATATTGAAATTGTCACTTTAACGTAATTTACCTTCCTGTGTTTTTCTTGAGAAGTCCAATGAGGTTATGATCACTATAGTTTTGTATGTAATCACTCATCTTTTTTCTTTTTGTTTCTCTATGCAATAGAATGTGCCATTTCCTTATCTCAGTGTTCAGCAATATTTCCATCCTACGCCTTGGTTTGGACCTTTTTTTCACCCTAGTTTATACTCTTCATGAGCAATCTCAATCACATATAAAATCTCTTAACCAAAACAAAATGAAAATTTTTCTCTTTTATATTCACTGCTGTGTCAAACATGTATTTATTATTTAAATGTCAAACCTACTGTCTTTTCTCTATTTTTCCTATTGATAGCATCCTGTTCTTGTTTCACGTATGTTATAACCTCTCTTGTTTCACACAATTTTAATAACAATGTTTTGAAGTAAATATTTGTCATGTTTTCCTGCCTTTTAAAAAAGTATTTAAGACTTTCTTCAAATAACATATACTCTATATACTCTATTGGGGTTCACTGATATTCAATTGCTGTTCTCTAAAAAGACTGTTCCGCATAAAAATACTAATGTACAGCTGATGGTTTTCACTGTAGGATGCTCAGGTTGGGAAGTAGTCCTTTCATTGGGAATGAAAACAGAGATTGGGGCTGGTGATGATTTTCTGTAATTGTATAAGAGATAACTTTTGATGGATTGAGAGGAGCTTTAAAATACAGACAAAACTATAAGGAAAGAGCTCAAAAGAAACCATAAGTAATACCTACATTTTGTTTATATTCTGTGGCTTTCATGTAAGAATTCAGAGCATAAGGTGTTATTAAAATCCAACATGATTGTTAGGAGAAATATAGTTCTTTCTTGAGTATATTTATCAAGTATCTACCAGGTGCTAAACACTGTTGAAGTGTTTAAATACAGTAATGCATAGACAGTGCCCCTGATTTCAGGCCAACTCTCATATCATGTTGTCAGCACTAACATGAAACTTTCCATCTAAAATACGGTGAGAGAGGCTTTTTATTTCGTCCAAGAACTTTTACCTATGTTGGTCTTTGCTTCTAGGGTATTTTCCCTCAGATAAAGGAAACTCTTGGCAAAAAGAAATGAATGTAGTCAGGATTTAACTAATCATATTCAGGTGGTCTGATCATTATCCTCCAATGTTTTTTTGGAAGGGCACGTTAATCACATCTAGTGGCTATAAAACCCACTCTCACCTCACACATGCCCAGTTAAGTAAAGAGATTTCTACTAGGCCAGATGTCTGATTTCCTCATTTAATAGACACTACAGTGTGGCAGGTCTTACTGGGGTAGCTAAAGTCAAGGCAAGGTTTACAAGCAGTTGCTAGTTCTAATGTCCTTTTATTGCATAGTTTTCTTCTTACAAGATTTAAAGAACTCAACCCATGAAATTATTGCCACACACTAATGCTAAAAGTCAAGCAAACTTCATTTTAAAATTGCTAAGATCATCCTAGAAATAGCTGCCATGGCATGGTCTTTGGCAACTATACAATCATTTTCAATGACTGGGTACTGTTACAAAATTTGTCAACTGGGCACTTAATTTCCTTAATTGTAGCATATGAAGGGAACTTAAAGTGATATTCTGCACTTGAGTTTCAAACTTATGGTATTTTATGCTAATTGAATATTTTTCTTTTCGAATAATATTGACATAACTACAATGAGACTTGGCATTTGATTTTATTATAGCTACATATAAAGTTGGATTTTCCAGTATGCTAATTTAGAACTAAATTGACAGGAATACTTGAGAGCTGTGCTTTACAGAGTAACACACTGGCAAACAACACAATTGTCTCAGGAGAGATTAACCTTGTAAGCAAGTTATGCAGGTGATTCAAATCCAGTTAATTTCACAGAAAAAAAATGTTAATTGCATTGGCAAAGACATTGCCTGTGATCACGCCACAGTTATATAATTAGGGATAAGCCCATTCAGAAGAACTCTAACCTAATTGATAAACAGTCAGAAAACAGCCCTGGAGATTTCTCTCCCAATTTTAAATATGTGGTCAGACATAAGGTGATACTGTGGAAAAAAACAGTGACCTGGTTTTTGACATGCCTTAAAATTAAGCAGCCTTGTTGTTCAATAGATCAAGATTTTCAAACATATATTTTAATTATACAGAGGCTCATAGGCACAACCTCTTTGGACATTAATAGGTACTGAGTGGGATTACTTATCAACTAACTAGATTGTTCTGTTTTCATCTTACTTTCTGAAATTTCCAATTTTTCATTTATATGCAGATGACTTTGATACGAAAGAGGCAAACAAAGATACTTCTTTGTAATTTTTACAACCTGTGTCAGAAAGGGGCTTAGTTTTGCTTTGGCTCTAGCCTCTACAAATTCAAGCCTTCTAAAAATATATTTTCCACTTTCTTTGTAATACTCATTTTTTGTCCAAGTTTCATATTTCCTGAAGAACAGCCTAATTAAGGAACTTGGCAAGAAATTCTTTTAAAAGATTTCTTGGATTTGAGATATATATATGTATTACCATATATGTATATATAATATATTAGTCCAACCTACAGTTTTTAACATACTGTTTTCTGTAGGCAGTGATGAAAATTGCAAAGCAGAAAGTGAGTTTATAATTAACATAAGACAATAGGAATACTGAATAATATAATTTAGAGATATTTACAGGAGTGAGTGCTATGGATATTCTAATGCTTTAAAACTTGTGAGCAAACACCAGTGTATCAGTAAATTTTCTTTCCTTTTTTGGAAGGCATAACCAAAGATAGTCTGGTGTAAAACCCACTTTGATGTATCATGTGAATCCAAGTGACTTTTATCTCAGTTATCTTGGCATCCATCTTTTTTCCTATCAACTGAATTACACTTTCTACTATGAGCCAATATCAAGTTTCCCAAAACTCCTGTACCAGATACTCTCCCATGGTTATCCAGTTGCTAAGCAACTGGACTCTGCTTGAGGGCAAAAGGAAAGACAGAAGGATCATCCTGAAGTTCTCCATCCTGCTGCGCTCATCAGAACAGCAGCAGGGGATCCTGCATCTTGCTTCTTCCTGAAATTATAAGTCAGGTGCTTCCCTTATAACACAATGGGACTTAGAACACGTATGATAACCAAAAACCCCTTAAGGGTCCTGTCCCTGTCTCCTGGAGGAAGAGACTCTGTAGCTTTGTGCCACATCTGATGTAAAATTTGCTCCTCAGATTGATTGTGTGTTGTGGAATTGTGCTTGATACATGTTAAATGAAGCACACAAAATCTTTGCCTGAAAAAAACAAGGTATTTTAGTAGAACTGGTCTCATGTGCTGTCTTGCTATTTATTTTATACTCAGCACAATGCCATGATAATAGACAGCTTTACTCTTCCAATGACTTAGTAGATTTTCAATGTATAAATTTGCCATGATTCATTCAAAAAGTTCCTCATGTACCAATACCACTAACATTGCAAAAATTCTATGTATTTCTTGTTTTTGTTGCAGTTACCAATTAGCAAAGTTATTGTTCTGTATTTTTATGAATTGCAAAGTATAAACAGGTAATTTTTTTTGTTTCTTCAAATTTCATATTTTTTCTTACTGATTATTAATATTGCCAAGTCTCTCTTGTTCCTAACTTCAATGAACATAACTTTAGCATCTTAATTTTTAAAATGACATTTAATTTAATTTATGACAAAAACTTTATCAAATCTTCAGATGTGTCTTTTAATTCCTTCTTTAAATTTTTTATATGTAAGAGTTACATCTACAGATACCGTATTTTTTCTTTCCCTTTCAGGGACTTCCTTCATCTTATTAATTCAGAATTATTTTGACTTTAAGCAGCACAAACATTAATGGCTTGAGTATAAGAAGTTTATTTTTCTCATACTTACTATTTTATATACACTTACACAATGATACCCACATTTTACCTAGCAGTATGTTCAAAATTTTTAAATGGACTGTTAAAAATCTTTCTGGACTGTTCTTTTTCACCCTGCATGTCTGATTGATTACTCAGTTTTGAATCTCTTTAGTGTATCCCCTTTTCTATATCCTGGGAATCACTGTCAATTTAAGCTGAAAGAATTTCTTATAACAACACTTTGACCTAATTGCTTCATGTTCTTTGTTTGTTTGTTTTGGTACCAGGGATTGAATTTAGGGACACTTAACCACTGAGCCACATCCTCAGCCCTGTTTTTATTTTATTTAGAGACAGGGTGTCACTGAGTTGCTTAGCACCTTGTTTTTGCGGAGACTGCTGTTGAATTCTCAATCCTCCTGCCTCAGACTCCCAAGCCACTGGGATTACATAGGGGCGCCACGTGCGCCCGGCTTCATGTTCTCTTGTATTTCATCTTTCTCAGATGTACTAACATAAGCATATGAAATCCTAACTGCTCTCCATCATCCTGAGGGTAGAGCTTAACACTCTTTATCATGGCACACAGGCCCTTCATAGTCTTGCTACTTACTATCTGGCAAGCTTCATCTCCTACCACTTTCCCAGGGTAACCAAGCAGCTGGCTGTTTCCCAGCCCCCAAACCTGAAGCCTGGCTTAGACTAATATGTGGTAAATGAATGAGTGGTTAAGAAAAGACTTATCTAGCTTGTCCATCCTATGCCAGGTATAATACAGTATTTCTGTTAACCCCAGATGGGGCAGCAGGGGTCTTCTCCTAAATTATTTTTCAATCTCAATCAACAGTGGTAGAGGTTTAGTCCTCTTTAGCAGATTTTAGATAAATACGACTAATAGCTCCATTGGATGGCAGCAAAAAAGTTAATCCCAATTCTTAGGCTGATGATACATTTGTACTATTAATATTTGCAACACCCGTAAGTATACATCAATCCTCTTGCCTATTTGCTTCCAGTAGCAGAAATAGTTCAATATCAAATATGCTATCCTTAAAATAGTGGGAACACAGTATCCCAAGTTCAAAAGGATAACACTAAATCATTATATGCAAAATGTACTTTTGTTCTCTGGTCAACAGGACATATTTTGCTATCTAAAATTGTTCAGATAATAATTTTGGCTATCTAAAAATATTTAGGGATATTCAAGTTTTCTCTAGTTTTATGGGTTATTTGTAAATTCAGCTCTAAAAAAAAGTTTTCATGATAAATTCTTGTTTGTCTTGTTTTATGGCTTAGAATTGTGGGTTCTCAGCAGATAGTAGAATATATTCAGGTGTTTGTTTTGAAGAAAATATTGACTCCTACTGTCTAATTCTCATGAGAGATACAATTGTGCTCCTTCTGAATGCCAGTGATAGTTGATTTGTCTTGCAACAAAATATTTCCCTTGCAACTTACATATTTGTTTTATAGATAGGATCTTGATTTAGTCGACAAACAAACATACTTCTATTCTATACTCCTAACATGTTATTTTGTATGATTTATTTTCTCCAAAGTTTTCCTGCTAAGTATGTTTTAGTTGCTGGGCCACCACATTCATAATTCTATACCAGGAGTTTGAACCTAGAGTACTCAGTGGCTGAACATGGCCAGATGGCCAGATAAATTGTGTCAACTCCCTATGGATCTCATCTTTCTTTTCCTTGACTTAGTTTTCTTTCTACTTCAATAAGTAGCAATATTGGACTTGCCTATGATTTGGAGATGTGCTAATTTTTAAGTGTTAATTTTTTAAATATCAGACCATTTTCAAAAAATGAAGAAACAGAATTGTTTAAGGATGCATGAATTTTTTTTTGTTTTGTATGGGTTTTTTTGGGATGGAAAGATTCTTATGATTAGGAATTTATTTTCCACTTGTTTTATGTAGACTAGTGTTAAAATGCATTTTTTCAGTCCCAGGTATATATTAACTAACTAACTAACTAACTAACTAAGTAAGCAAAGGCAGAAACACTAAAGCAGAATATTGAATAAATAAGGAACACAAAAGTTAAATAAAGTAAAAAAATATATATATATTGATATGTATATATTAATATATATATCTGATTTAGGAGAACACTGGAGAAGACCTTTGAAAATTATGTATGACAGTTTGCAATAATTGAAAATAACAATATTTACATTAAAGAAAAAAATCAGGCAGACAACTTTCAATACATGCAGTTAAAATATTCACATATGTATTAAGTCCTTGTAAAGTAAAAGCTTAAGTGGAAAAATTTATATAAGACTCACATGCAAGAGCATAAGATTTTTTCCTGAAAGCATTCTTTATTTTATTTGTTTATTTTCATGTGGTGCTGAGGATCAAACCCAGTGCCTCACATGTGCTAGGCAAGAGCTCTACCACTGAGCTGCAGCTTGAAGCATTCTTGATGGAGTATTAATATCTTTTTGATGTTTTTCATCAATCTCAACTTATAGTTTTCTTACTGTAAGCCATGATAATAGATTACATTAATAATTTTTAAACTCACCTTCTTTCTATAAAATTTGGTGTTCTTAATATTTTGATAGGATTCACCTGATATGGCCCACAAATTCAACAACAACAAAAAATCAGTTTAATATTTTTTCCACAAGTTTGCATGGTCCTATATAGAAACCATAGTTATTCCTGTGCTTAAAAGTAATTCATTTTATTCAGTTATATTCAATTTGTAAGGCCTTATCAGACATAGTTGAGATACAGCATTCCATACCTATGTACAAAAGTAAACCATATGTTCCCTTTGCTTTTTTCATAATTACTTAAGTCATTCACATTTCATCTCACTTTATCTCTCTCTCCTTTTTTCCAAGAACGACCCACATTTCTCAGGAGGCCAATTAACCAGGTGGTGTTGGAAGAAGAGGCTGTAGAATTTCGCTGTCAGGTCCAGGGAGATCCTCAACCAACGGTGAGGTGGAAAAAGGATGATGCAGACTTGCCAAGAGGAAGGTAAAACCATTATGTGGACGGAAAATTGTTAGGTGATCAGAGAATAATTAGAAAAGAAAAAGACTTTCCCAATTTCCCACCAGATTTTCTTGCATTTTGGATATTTCCACACATGTGGTATTTATATATGCAAGCTACATATTTGATGTGTGCATATTAAAGTTCTTTAGGCTTTTGATATCACTCTCAATAAAAATCCACATTAGTATCTGATCCTTAACTCCATCTTTTATCTCAGATAATAAGAATCCTAAGGTGTTTTCTTTCTCAGAACCCCTGTAGGTTTTCCATTCTCTTCTTTCTAAATCCTTGACCATCCATCCCACTTGTTCCTTCAACAATGGCCCTCCTTCCATGATGTTTCATCCACCCTTGAAATCCACTCTGTTTTTCTTTAATGCCCAAAGAATCTCTACCAAAGCTGAGTATGGCCAACTTTAAGGGCCACAACACCAAAGAGGCAATAAGTAAAGGATACCACTTTCCACACAGAGGATTTCTCCTCAGGGATCTCCTGTCACTCTTTCCATTGCCATTGTTTCAAGGACTCATTCTCTCCATTTTTTCCCCATTCTTCTTTCATCACACCCTAAAACGCAATCTCTCTCAATTATCTATATTATAAAATAAAGTCTATTATCTATTATAAAAATAATTTGAACTTTTGTTTTATAATTTTTTAAAAATCTATGCCCTGGAAAAAATCATTTAAGATAGACTAGGGCTGGGGATGTGGCTCAAGCGGTAGCGTGCTCGCCTGGCATGCGTGCGGCCCGGGTTCGATCCTCAGCACCACATACCAACAAAGATGTTGTGTCCGCCGAGAACTAAAAAATAAATATTAAAAATTCTCTCTTTCCTCTCTCTCCTCTCTCACTCTCTCTTTAAAAAAAAAAAAAAAGATAGACTAGAAAAAAAGTCATTCAAGTGTTTGCATTTTTTTCCTATGCAATTGAGCAATTCTAGTTCTAAAATTTATTATGCTTTCCCTGTTTCTGCACATGCTGAAACTCTAAGCATCACACCTACCACAATAATTGTCTCTAAAAAATTTTGCATCCCATTTTCTGTCATTTTCTCTTTAAAAAAATTAGGTTTCATTCAACTGGTTAAAATTAAATGTGCATCTGCCGAAGTCATATGCCCTTATGTGCATTCTCTAGCACTGCTGTAGATACACTGCTAAATTTGTACTTTTATTTCAAGTTTGAACTTTGTATGCCCCTAGGTATATGTTACTGTACTTTCCAAAGTCATATCATCAACAACATGTTTTAAACAGTGAGAGTTTCTTTCAGGTCTGTAGGTGTTGAGAGCCACAGCCGAGTCGGGATGGCGCCTGGCATTTTGCCAGAAGGAGTGGTTGAGAGGTGACACAACAATTTTTTTTTTAATAAAAAAATCGCTCCTTCTGGCAAAATGCCAGGCGCCATCCCAACTCGGCTGTGGCTCTCAATATGTAGGTATAAAGCACTTACTTTAAACTAATTCAGTAATTTTTTTCTGTCTAAATAGAAGCTGTGTTTTTCTGGTTTATTTATTTATTTATTTGTTTGTTTATCTTTGCCACTTTTCTTCCAGACATCTACCTTTAAAGAATTGTCATTAACAGTGGGTGTTAGTGAATATGAGGCTCCTTGTGCCTTCCCAGTGAAGATAGCTAAAAAGCAAGGAGAATTTATAGAAACTGAGTTGTTATTATCTACTCTTTATAGATTGTCAAAAATTTTCTTCAAATTTAAGAGAACATATGGATACTTTTTAAATGTTAATGTAAGTTTAAGAGATTAATTATAGGATAAAATTTATCCTAGTATAGACAATGGTTAATTTTTAATTTCTGAGAGGATACAGCATTTTCCATATTAAAAATAACTTATAATTTTGGAATACTTTTGGAATTATGGGAACATAACAATGTTAATAGAGAGAGTTCCCATACACACTGTATGCAGTTTCCCTTATTGCTGACATTCATGAAACATTTGTCATATCTAATTCACAAAGGTTTATATGCAATAATTTAATAAAGAAGGAATGTTACTTGGATTTTATAGGTTTTTCTTTAATGCCCTTTTCTTACTCCAGAACTCAATCCAGGGATTTATTTGGGTGGGTGTCATAAAGTATTGCATTTAGTGCTCATGTTCGCCAGGTCTTCTTTAGTCTGTGACATGGTCTTAGTATTTTTTTTTTTTGTACTTTTATGACCTTGGAAAACTTGAAAAGAGGTATAGATCAAATACACTATAGTGTTTTTTTCCAAAACCTGTATTACCCCAATGTTTTCATATGATTTGACTGGGTTTATCAGTTTTTGGAAAAAAAAATGCCACAGTGCTGAGATGTCCTTCTTATTGCATTGTATCAAGGGTACATGCTATCAAAGGCTTCTCGTCTACAGGTCATTTGTGACAGGGCAATGGGGTAGCTTACAGACAGGCTAAAGAAAGTGCCTGGAGACAGCATGGGACACCTGTGGTTTATTGGAAAAGCTTACAAGAGATCCGTGATTGATCTAACAAGAATTCAGCAGCAACAGGCTGAGAGATATCACCTCTGTCCCTCAAGGTGCTTTGCAAATCAATTCCTAATGATGGTGTTTTGTCCAGTGACAGACTGCTGGGCAAATGACATGAATCCTTTCCAGGGTGCCCTCAGTTCCATGCCACTCTCCACTCAGAGAGGAGTTCTGTACTTAGAAACTGTGATGTCATCAGCATTAGCTTGCTTATTTACCTTGTAAAACCTGGTAGTAACTGTACTAGTGTAAAGGGAAGAAAATAACGTTCTTTCTTTTTTTGATTTTGTTTTGTTTGAAGTTCCCCTGGGGATTCTTTTTATTCAAATTCTTATTTTATTGATTCTTCTTATACATAACAATAGAATTAATTTTGATAAAATTATAAAAGCATAGCCTATAACTCATCTAATTAGTACACCATTTTGTGGTGGGTACAACTGTGGGGCTCACTTAGGTATTTTCTATGTGTTCATAGGAAAATTATGTTAGATTTATTCTACTAACTTTCCGCAGATACCACTAAATTGCCTTAGTTCCCAGTGAACATAAGAAAAAGCCAGTGTCCTTCCAGATACATGTATTGGAACTCTCAGGCCCAGGCTTGCTTTCATTGTTGCCATAACTTGGCTAGATTTTGGGGAACAGAGAGGGAACATTCAGGGACATGATATTCTATGACCTTCGCTTTGGGTTTGATAGAAAAGAAAGTTATAGTTGATCTGGTTAGTTTTTAAACATTACACAAGGTGGAGTTGAGGAAAGATTCAAAAGTAGATACTTAGAAGAGTATATTGTATCTTAAGTGTGTCTGTTTTTGAATGAAGGGAAAATAAAACTTGAGCCTAGTTAGATTTTCCCCAATTGAATACAGGAGCTAATTCGTAAACCTTTTGTTGCTACACTATTCTCCAAATCTTGTCAAAAGTATTTACTTCAGATTACAGGTACTGCACATTAACTATACAATAGCATACAAGCTACATTTTCAGACTCTGTGGTATCAGGCACCCCAAAGTCAAGGTTAAATTTTGAAAAATTTGATCTCCACAACCTTCCCTTGAAACATTTTCATAGTCTCAGTCTCCATTCATCCATACCTGGCATTTTACTACTGCAATATTCACGTGACCGGCTAAATATTGTTAAAGTATTAGGCAAATGGAATTGCTGGATAAGCCTTAAATTGTTATGTTACAAAGGCCTTAGAGCGGAATCAATGCAATACAGAAATTGAGGTCAGTATTTTTATCATGATAGAAGCCATTCACTTTTTCTGCAATTCCCCATCTTTAAATGATATTTCAAAGAAGATTATTCATTCTTGGATTGGTGTGTATTAGAATAAACTTCTCTTATGTATAATGAGGGGGAAGAGACCTCTTTACTCAGAGAAGAATAACAGTAATGACTTTTAGCCCACCATGAACTAAATCAACAACATTGATTCTATTACATTATTTAGGTCTCAGACAAGGAAGATGGCCATTGTTCTTGGATAAGCAATTGGTGTGGAGGATGACATTTCTTTGGCTTGCCATTTAATGAAATTTGAATAAGGTTTGTTTGGTGGTTCATGCTTAACACTTTGATAGCAAAGCTCTTTAGGGTATCTGCATAGCCTATAATTACTATGTAAGTAACAAGTGACTAGTTTTCTTTTGAAGACAAGAACAGCCTTTCAATTCAGGTTTAAGTTTATGAAATGCTGTGATAGCTATTTAAAGCTTCAACACTGAAGAAGATATCTGCACCAGCATTTCAGGAACCAGAGATGAATTCAGGGAGTATTTTTTCTTTGTGGTGAAAATATTTTTTAAGTAGTACTATTACATGCTTTTCTTTTATTTAGCCTTAAACTCCTTGCCTTTCTCATTAACTACCTTTAATAAAATTACAACATATTCTTGATGAGATTGTTAAAAACATTTCTGACTATAGTGTTTGGGGTAAGCAGGAAATATAGCAAGTTCAACAATAGCTGTTGTATGCAACTTGGGCAAAGTTATTTATATATTCATAGAACAAAGGGATGAAATAGGAAAGAGGCTTTATATCATATATGCTATTATCAGAATAGTAAATCCTTACAGTAATTTATGAAGATATTACAATTACACGGTTGGATATTTCAGGAAGAAAAAAAAGTGACTGGATTTTTATAACCATGCTAATTGTCAATACATTTTTGGGGGGGTTCTTGATAAATATGTGTTAATATAAATCAATTTTATACACTGATATGAAAATAAAGTGAGTTTGGGGAACAATTGGAGAGAAGCACTTACAGTTTATGGTGATTACACTTTTTAAAAGCACAATTATTTTAAAGCACAGTTAACATAGAAGATGGACTTTCAGATTTACTTTTATTTATTAATGGCCTCATGCATTTAAAATGCTCATTGCCAGAGAGTAAACATAAGTCATTTAAGTATCATAAAGGTATATTTTTGATTCATTGTTTTTCATTTTAGGTTAAGGACATTAGGCAGTATGGGAAGGTATTTACATGTGGAGTTATTAAACAAAATTACATAACCTGAGGCCATTTCTTCCTTCGGTACTACATCTGCCTTTCTCAGGCAACCCTGGACTGTTACTTACCCAGGCTCTTTTGATGATCAAATGACTTTAACACATCTTTTCATAGTGTTTTATGTGTTAGAGGTTGCCAGTGTTTGTAATGAGGCAATATTCCATCTTGTGCCATGTTCCATTATAGAGCAAATATGTTAATATTTTGTTGAATCACAAATATGCTCCATGAAAGTAATTTATATCAATATGAAGAAATAGAATGTAATAAATTTATAATTTATAAGAAGTAAAAATAAAATTGAAACATACCTACACTATAATATTCTGTTCAATCTAAAAATAGTTCTCCCAGAATTTGGGTAAGAAGTTTAATTTGACTTCTTATCTGGACATGCCAGCAGAGTTTGTCTTTCAGTTAATTATTATTAGTCTTTAAAATACTGTAAACTGGATATTTGACATCCATCATAAATCACATAGTTTCATCACATCCCTATTAGTTATCTCTAGAATCTTTTCTATGACAATTTTATTTTCTAAACTAACTCTAAAAGGACTCTAAATTCCTCAATAAGGATCTACAAGTACAGAAAGGAATGTTCATAATAGCTTATCAGAGAAAAAAAGGAAACAAAATATGCCATTTACATTCTTATGTATGCTTGCAAATTCTAAATGCAGTTGATGGCTTGAACATAGTGAATATAATTCATGAATATTTCATAAAATAGTAAAAGGACCAGAGAATAAGTATTTGAAGATATGTAGTGCAAAATTCTATCAATTTTCCTGAGCCCACTGACATATTCCTTTTCTAAAGTGCAAGTCTATTTTAAGAGAGACTTCTTAGTTCCATGAAATGTAAGATTCACAGAAATTCATGATTCCATAAGAAAAGGAACTGAATAGACCACTCATACTCTTTTTTTTTCTGTGACTCTTTTACACAAAGTGGCTCTTTACACTTAGTCCTGGAAAATGTTCTTATATTAACTGTCTGGAGGCTCCATTGTTTTGAGCATGTGTTACTGGGATGCAAGATCCTGAACAGGTGCTCAGCTCCCCAGCTGAGGAGATCAGACTTCTTCACTTGCAGCTTGTGCCTCAAGGACATGTGGTAATTTGGGTTTCTGATAAATAACCACTCTGATTAGGTTGGCTGCTAAAGAATGGGCGATTAAAATCATTTTAGAGAAAGAAGGTGAAAGCTAAGAACAAGAGAAAAATGTTGTATATAAAGCATTGTAAATGGCAATTATTTTTTTTTAAAAAACCTTGTCCAAAAGCATCAGATATTTACAGAAAAGTTTAAATGAAGACTCTGCATTGTTTTGCTAATGCTATACAGATTTCTGAACCACTTCTGTCTCAAAAAATAAAAACTGCAAGAGCAATTACTGTGAGATCTTTTAATACAGATGACAAAAAGCATAAGGACTATTTAGACCATTGCCCATGATGTTGGATTTGGCCTTGTTCTGCAACTCTTTGATCATTTATCTGTTTAGTAGCACCTCATCTTCTGAAAGAATGTTGGACAGATTTTTCTACCACTAACTAGGAGTTTGACCTTGAAGAAGCAATTCAAGCTCTTTGTGTCTTACTTCCTAAAAGATATGGACCATTAATGTGGTGGGACTAAAGATTACCCTACGCTTTGAATCATTTGTACAGGGTGAATAACTATGTCATATTCTAACACCAGTGGTTATTGAAATGATATAACTATTTTAAAAGAGTTGTACAATGGATACATATATATGGTGTCCTAGTTTTATAAATCCTAACAATTGGTGGCATTTACTTGTAATACAGACAACTACGAGGAAAAGAAATGGTTCCTGCTAAAATATAAGAATAGAAAACTTTAGTAGTAATTATACATTCTCCTTTCTTTAGCCCAATAATTTCCATAAAAGCACATAAAATGTTATTTATTTAAAAATATGAATTTTGCTTTTAAATTCCACAGATTCATTTATAAATTCATTTGCCAGTCACTTTGTCAATCCTGAAAGTTATCACCCATTTTCTACCTCTGCAAGTTTGTGCATCCCACAAATACCGTGCTCTAACTCCTATTCAATCAGATTTTAAAACTGGGACCTTCACATTTCACACATTATGCAGTATTATTTGGCTTCTAGTAATGATAATAGCACTGCCTAATAAGAAGATTGTGTAATGATACAAGAAAATATTTTCAGAAAATTTACTACCTACCAGATACTCTACAAAATGCCTTTAATATACACTAAAATTCCATTATTTTAAAGAAAAGTGTTATAGAATAATATTACTATCATTTGAGGAATGGGAAAACAGAAGCTTAAAGACATTAGGTTTTCAAATTTACACAATAATAAGTGTTAAGACCAGAACTTGATTTTGAATCTGTCAAACCTGAATCTATGAAATCTGTATTTTAAAGTAGTGGGCTCCCTAGTATTGTGATTATTAGTTGTTTAGGGACTTGAAACACATAAGAATTTTATGTTTTTTGTGAATGTTTATATAATTAGCTACAAATAATACATTATAAATAACTATGTAGAAATATTACATGTTATTAAAGTTAAGGGTCACTTTTTTGAATAAATTTCATAAGCTTCATATAAGATGTCTTGGTATTTTAGAAATATAAACTTGGAACAGCTTAAATTACCTTCTGGAAACTGAACAACTAATAATAAAAAAAGAAACTGAATATATAGATTTTGTTTACAAACAGAATTAATTAGAAACTCTCAGATGGATGCCAGAATTTTTTTTTTTTTTGTATTTTCATTAAATAGGTGCTAATAGTTGCTGTCAGCACAAAACTAATTGCCACCTAGGGTGGGAGTGCACATTGCCTGGTCCTATGACATTGGCCCATCTGTTGAGAATCTCAGCTTGGGAACAATGCTGGAACTGGCATCCAATTTGGACTTTGGCTAGTGGTCAAATAACAAGCTGGAACACACATGGAATACGAAGGGCCTTGAAGTCAGAGATGCTCTGCTGTCCATTAACTGGCAGTTCTTGTGTTGCATGAGGGAAGAGCCAAGACCAGGTGTCAGTTTGCAGAGCAAAAGGATCTGTCTGAGTGCCACCTGTCATTGGCATGTGGGTATTGTCCAACATGGGAGCCACAGTAGGTATGCTTCTTCCATCAAAGTCTGGCACATTAGAGCAGTCAGTAAGAATGAGGTAGTGAGTAGGTAAGATTTTGCCTTGGCCCAAACTGTAGGAAGAGTCTGAGGCCTTCCAGCATTGTCAACATCATCACACAGGTGGTCGGATATTTATTGCTATAGACACTCTCCCTTGTCCCTAGGTTTCTATCTTCACTATGAGCAAAATGTGAAAATGATAACATTGTTGAATTAATTAACACAAATGCTTATGTTCATAAGACACTCAGTGGTTAAAATTATTTAAATGGTTTTCAAACCCAGGATTTTTCAAATGCCTTTCTTCCTGGTATTTGTTGTCATTGTCATGCTTGCTATGTTGAATTACAATGTGGGGCTAACATACAAATTGGAATTTAGGAGATCAGTACTTTATTCTAGCTCTGTCATAATTCCAAATGTTAATTTAAACAATTCACATAACATGTCAGAGTATCAGAGTCCACATCTGCGAAATGCCTAATTTGGATTGGATGACTTCTGTAGATCTAAAAATTTGTAAATGGTATGATTACATGGAAACAACTACAAACAATTGCAGAAGCTTGGTAATCCTTAATTTTCCCCCTTCAATAGTACAAAAAGAAAACAGAACCAAAAAATTCAAATAGATAAGCTTAAAGAAAAAAATTAAAATTACACATATACTAATTTCCAGTGATAACCATGTTTTTTTTTCTTTTTTTTTTTATTTGTTGTTCACAACTTTACATAGCTCTTGACATATCATACTTCATACATTAGATTGAAGTGGGTTATGAACCCCCAATTTTACCCCAAATGCAGATTGCAGAATCATGTCGGTTACACATCCACAATTTTACATAATGCCCTATTAGTAATTGTTGTATTCTGCTACCTTTCCTATCCCCTACTATCCCCCCTCCCCTTCCCTCCCTTCTTCTCTCTCTACCCCATCTACTGTAATTCATTTCTCACCTTGTTGATTTTCCCATTCCCCTCCCAACCTCTTATATGTAATTTTGTATAGCAATGAGGGTCTCCCTTCATTTCCATGCAATTTTCCTCATCTCTCCCTTTCCCTCCCATCTCATGTAACTGATTAATGTTATTCTTTTCTTCCTACTCTTCCTCCCTGCTCTGTTCATATTTGCTCTCATTATATCAAAGAAGACATTTGGTATTTGTTTTTTAGGGATTGGCTAGCTTCACTAAGCATAATCTGCTCTAGTGCCGTCCATTTCCCTGCAAATTCTATGATTTTGTCATTTTTTATTGCTGCATAGTACTCCATTGTGTATAGATGCCACATTTTTTTTATCCATTCATCTACTGAGGGGCATCTGGGTTGGTTCCACAGTCTAGCAATTGTGAATTGTGCTGCTATGAACATCGATGTGGCAGTATCCCTGTAGCATGCTCTTTTAAGGTCTTCAGGGAATAGTCCAAGAAGGGCAATAGCAGGGTCAAATGGTGGTTCCATTCCCAGCTTTCCCAGGAATCTCCAAACTGCTTTCCAAATTGGCCGCACCAATTTGCAGTCCCACCAGCAATGTACAAGTGTACCCTTTTCTCCACAACCTCTCCAGCACTTGTTGTTGTTTGACTTCATAGTGGCTGCCAATCTTACTGGAGTGAGATGGTATCTTAGGGTGGTTTTGATTTGCATTTCTCTGACTGCTAGAGATGGTGAGCATTTTTTCATGTACTTGTTGATTGATTGTATATCCTCCTCTGAGAAGTGTCTGTTCAGGTCCTTGGCCCATTTGTTGATTGGGTTATTTGTTATCTTATTGTCTAATTTTTTGAGTTCTTTGTATACTCTGGATATTAGGGCTCTATCTGAAGTGTGAGGAGTAAAGATTTATTCCCAGGATGTAGGCTCCCTATTTACCTCTCTTATTGTTTCTCTTGCTGAGAAAAAACTTTTAAGTTTAATTAAGTCCCATTTGTTGATTCTTGTTGTTAACTCTTGTGCTATGGGTGTCCTATTAAGGAATTTGGAGCCCGACCCCACAATATGTAGATCGGAGCCAACTTTTTCTTCTATCAGATGCAGAGTCTCTGGTTTGATATCAAGTTCCTTGATCCATTTTGAGTTAACTTTTGTGCATGGCGAGAGAAAGGGATTCAGTTTCATTTTGTTGCATATGGATTTCCAGTTTTCCCAACACCATTTGTTGAAGATGCTATCCTTCCTCCATTGCATGCTTTTAGCCCCTTTATCAAATATAAGATAGTTGTAACTTTGTGGATTAGTCTCTGTGTCCTCTATTCTAAACCATTGGTCCGCCCGCCTGTTTTGGTACCAGTACCATGCTGTTTTTGTCACTATTGCTTTGTAATATAGTTTGAAATCTGGTATCGCTATACCACCTGATTCACACTTCCTGTTTAGAATTGCTTTTGCTATTCTGGGTCTTTTATTTTTCCATATGAATTTCATGATTGCTTTGTCAATTTCTACAAGATATGCCTTTGGGATTTTGATTGGCATTGCATTAAACCTATAGAGAACTTTTGGTAATATCGCCATTTTGATGATGTTAGTTCTGCCTATCCATGAACAGGGTATGTTTTTCCATCTTCTAAGATCTTCATCAACTTCTCTCTTTAGAGTTCTGTAGTTTTCATTATATAAATCTTTCACCTCTTTTGTTAGGTTAATTCCCAAGTATTTTATTTTTTTTTTGAGGATATCGTGAATGGAGTGTTTTTCCTCATTTCCGTTTCAGAAGTTTTGTCGCTGATATACAGAAATGCCTTTGATTTATGCGTGTTGATTTTATATCCTGCCACTTTGCTGAATTCATTTATTAGCTCTAGTAGTTTCTTTGTAGACCCTTTTGGGTCTTCTAGGTATAGGATCATGTCATCTGCAAATAGTGATAATTTAAGTTCTTGTTTTCCAATTTTTATGCCTTTAATTTCTTTCGTCTGTCTAATTGCTCTGGCCAGTGATTCGAGAACTGTATTGAATAGAAGTGGAGATAGAGGGCATCCCTGTCTTGTTCCGGATTTTAGAGGGAATGCCTTCAACTTTTGTCCATTCAGAATGATGCTAGCCTGAGGCTTAGCATAGATAGCTTTTACAATGTCAAGGTAAGTTCCTGTTATCCCTAGTTTTTCTAATGTTTTGAACATAAAGGGATGCTGTACTTTGTCGAATGCTTTCTCTGAGTCTATCGAGATGATCATATGGTTCTTATCTTTAAGTCTATTGATGTGGTGAATAACATTTATTGATTTCCGTATATTGAACCATCCTTGCATCCCAGGGATGAATCCTACTTGATCATGGTGCACAATTTTTTTGATGTGTTTTTGTATTCGATTCGCAGAATTTTATTGAGGATTTTTGCATCTAGGTTCATTAGAGATATTGGTCTGTAGTTTTCTTTCTTTGAGGTGTCTTTGTCTGGTTTCGGAATCAGGGTGATGTTGGCCTCATAGAATGAATTTGGAAGAGCTCCCTCTTTTTCTGTTTCCTGAAATAACTTGAAAAGTATTGGTATTAATTCTTCTTTAAAGGTTTTGTAAAACTCCGCTGTATACCCATCCGGTCCTGGGCTTTTCTTGGTTGGTAGTCTTTTGATGGCTTCTTCAATTTCATCCATTGATATTGGTCTGTTCAAATTGTGTGTATCCTCCTGACTCAGTCTGGGTAAATCATATGACTTAAGAAATTTATCGATGTCTTCACTATCTTCTATTTTGTTGGAATATTGGTTTTCAAAATAATTTCTAATTGTCTTCTGTATTTCTGTAGCATCTGTTGTGATATTGCCTTTTTCATCCCGTATGTTAGTAATTTGAGTTCTCTCTCTTCTTCTCTTCGTTAGCATGGCTAAAGGTCTGTCGATCTTATTTATTTTTTCGAAGAACCAACTTTTAGTTTTGTTAATTTTTTCAATAGTTTCTTTTGTTTCAATTTCATTGATTTCCGCTCTGATTTTAATTATTTCTAGCCTTCTGCTACATTTGCTGTTGTTTCGCTCTTCCTTTTCTAGGGCTTTGTGATGAAGTGTGAGCTCATGTATTTGTTGGTTTTTTCTTTTTTTTGAGGAATGATCACCAGGCGATGAATTTTCCTCTTAAAACTGCTTTCATTGTGTCCCATAGATTCCGATATGTTGTGTCTGTATTTTCATTTATCTCTAAGAATTTTTTGATTTCCTCCTTTATGTCTTCTGTAACCCATTGATCATTCAGTAACATATTGTTCATTTTCCATGTGATGTAGGATTTTTCCTTCCTTCTTTTATCATTGATTTCCAGTTTCATTCCATTATGATCAGATAAAATGCATGGTATTATCTCCACCCCTTTATATTTACTGAGGGTTGCCCTATGGCATAATATATGGTCTATTTTTGAGAAGGATCCATGTGCTGCTGAGAAAAAAGTATATCCATTTGATGATGGTTGATATATTCTATATATGTCAGTTAAGTCTAGGTTATTGATTGTGATATTGAGTTCTATAGTTTCTTTATTCAATTTTTGTTTGGAGGATCTGTCCAATGGTGAAAGAGGTGTGTTGAAGTCACCCATAATTATTGTGTTGTGGTCTATTTGATTCTTGAACTTGAGGAGAATTTGTTTTATGAATGTCGCAGCACAATTGTTTGGTGCATAAATATTGATAATTGTTATGTCTTGTTGGTGAATGGTTCCTTTTAACAGTATATAATGACCTTCTTTATCCCTTTTGATTAACTTAGTCTTGAAGTCGATTTTATTCGATATGAGGATGGCCACTCCTGCTTGTTTACGAGAACTGTGTGAGTGGTATATTTTTTCCCATCCTTTCACCTTCAGCCTGTGTATGTCTTTTCCAATCAGATGTGTCTCCTGGAGGCAGCATATTGTTAGATTTGTTTTTTTTAATCCATGATACCAGCCTATGTCGCTTTATTGGAGAGTTTAGGCCATTAACATTCAGAGTTACTATTGATATATGGTTTGAACTTCCATCCATGTTTGATTGTTTATCCTTTTTTTTTTTTAATTTAGTTTGTTTCTCCGTGATTATCTTTCCCCTCGCCCTCTGTCTTTACTGAGGCACTTCCCACTGATGGTTTTGGTTATTGTTTTTCATTTCTTCCTCGTGTAGTGTTTTGCTCAAAATGCTTTGCAATGCAGGTTTTCTGGCTGCAAATTCTTTTAACTTTTGTTTATCATGAAAGATCTTTGTTTTGTTGTCATACCTGAAGCTTAATTTTGCTGGATACAGAATTCTTGTTTGGCATCCATTGTCTTTCAGTGTTTGAAATACATTGTTCCATGACCTTCTTGCTTTCAGTGTCTGTGATGAAAAGTCCGTTGTTAACCTTATTGGTTTACCCCTAAATGTAATCTGTCTCCTTTCTCTTGTAGCTTTTAATATTTTCTCTTTGTTCTGTATATTGGATATCTTCATAACAATGTGTCTTGGCGTTGGTCTACTGTGATTTTGTGTGCTCGGTGTCCTGTATGCATCTTCAATTTGTATATCTGTTTCCTTTTTTATTTCTGGAAAGTTTTCTGTAATTATTTCATTCAGCAGGTTTCTCATTCCCTTAGTTTGAATCTCTGTACCTTCTTCTATCCGGATGACTCGTAAGTTTGGTTTCTTCATGTTATCCCATAGCTCCTGGATATTTTTTTCATGATTTTTTACCAGCCTTTCTGAGTTGGCTAGACTCTTTTCAAGATGGTATATTTTGTCTTCATTATCTGATGTTCTAGTTTCTACTTGCTCCACTCTGTTAGTGATACTCTCAATTGAGTTTTTAATTTGGTTTATCGTTTCCTTCATTTCTAGAATTATTGTTTGATTATTTTTTATAATCTCTATCTCCTGATAAAGGTGCTTAACTTCTTCTTTTAGCTGTTTATGTAATTCATTCTCAATGTGTTCTTTTGCTGCTTGAATTTGCTGTCTTGTATCCTCTTTAAGGTTCCATTCCATCTGTCTAAGGTGTTCCTTGAGGTCTTTATATGACCATTTTTCTGATGACTCTAGGTCCTCCTGAATATTTAGGCTGTCCTGCATTGTTTGTACTCCTTTTCTTCCTTGTTTCTTGAAGCTGCTCATGTTGCTTCTTGTTCTGTTTGACTGCTGAGTTACTGTTTATTCCTATAAATTTATTTGATGCTTGGGAGGAAAGGTATTAGAAGGGAAGGGAAGAAGTCACTAAGGAAAATGAGAGTAGGCAGGTAGAATTCAAGGAAGGGGGGATAAGAAAAATGAAAAGACAAAAGAAGAAAGAAATAGGAACTAAAAAAGAACAAAAATTTTAAAAAATAATAATAATAATTAAAAAAAATTAAAATTAGAGTTAGAAGAGAAAGAAGGAAAGAAAAAAAAAACAAAAAAAAAACAAGATAGAAAAATGAAGATGAAAGAAAAACCCCAATCAAAAACATAAACAAAAACAAAGACAAAAAAAAAAAAACTAATAAATGCCATCTTAGAGTTTGATTAACTTCTCTTCCACTAGGTGGCGCTGTGCCCACCAGGTCAAGTCTTTCCCGTCAGTATACAGGAACCAATCAGTGTGCAGCAGCTCCTCCCAGACTGGGCGAGTCTCCAATCCTGAGTGCCTAGGGCCTCCTCTTGTGTCCAATCACTTCCACTTTTCCTCTAGCCAGGCCCCTCTCACCACAATACTGGCTACAGGCCAGGTCTGCTGCTCCCAGGAGCCCTGTTTTCATGAACGACTGGGCTCACTCCTCCAGATTGCCATTCCCTTAGACCCTAAGATTGTAGAGCTTGGGGCTGAGAATCCTCAGCGAATTTTACTTGCCCTCTGGTAGCCACACCCCCGTAGCTGTTGCAAGAGACCTCAGCAGTCAGCCCTGGTGGGAACGGCAGTCCCGCACCACCTCTGACTCCCTCGGGCTGGCTGTAGCACTCACGGGAGAGCTGGGAGGGGCTCTTAAGTTTTCCCCGATGCGTGGAGAGGGAAAGCCAGGGGTCCACACACCTGTAGCAGCAGGCTTCAATGAAGTTATCTCCTCCGACGCAGCCCTGCGACACCAGCCCTCCGCCACAGTGGTATCCCCCGCAAACGGCGACAGTTCGCCTCCCCCTGCCGGGCGACCAACGCCACGGGGGTCCCCACTGTTTCTCCCAAGCCCCGCCTGGACCCTGCGGCCACTACCCACGAAGGCCCGGCAGGCATCCACCTCCATAGGATGAGAAGGGCTGACTAGCCGCCTCAGCCGGATGGCTTAATGCTGAGTCGCAGCTGTCTGTCTCAGCTTTTCAGACGCGGCGGTTCAGGGCGCTGGGCACGGAGAGGCTTACTCACTTCCCGCCGCCATCTTCCTCTTCTCGCTGTTTCGGGATGATGGCGGGGTGCTGGCTCGCTCTCTCCGGTGTGTCTTAGCCTCGGGCTCCCGCGCCTCTCTCTGCCGTGGCCTCCACAGCCAGCGCTGCCCTGGTCGCTCTCTCCGCCCCTGACGTTCCCGGCTTCTAGCCACACCGCGGCCGGGTCCGTGTCTTTCTGGCTCACGGCTCCAGGGGCGCCCGGGGCCGGGAAGGTGACGGCCCCTCTCCGGCAAGTACCGCAGTTCCCGGGCCCCGAGTCCCGGCGGCCACAAACCGACACTTCTAATAGACCTACCAGATCCCGGCAGGACCCCTCTTCATGGAATTTTGCTAGAGGTTCCTCAGTGTGTAGCCTGCCGCTGTTCCAAAGGGTCTTTTTGAACCCGTTAATGTGGAGACATTAGAATCGCTGCTTCCTCCTCGGCGGCCATCTTCCCAGCTCCGATAACCATGTTTTTGTATTTTCCTTATATCTTGCCAACTTCCTATGTGAATTTACGTTTTCTGAACATTCAGCTTAGACCTTCTTACCTAGGCTTCTAAAGAAAAATTGCAGCATAGATTTAAAAACTTATTTTGATTGCATTTCCCCCATAAATATAATATTCACAAATGATATACATAGTACTTATCAATAACAGAACTACTATAATCATTTTGCATACTCTAATCCTTAGAACAATGATATGGTTATAATGATATAATATCCATATTGCCAATTGGAAACCACCACATAAAAAGCATGTCAGTCACTCACCTAATAAGTGACCTGAGATGTCTTTTTTTTAAGCCAACACCCTTGACCCCTGCCTAGAGGTGTTGGGAAGAAATAGCTTTTTCCCATTTATATTTGGTATTAAAGATTAGGAAAACAGTCTACTACATTCTTATCTAGAAGTATATCTTTGATCATTCAGTCACTTAATACATCTATGTAATAATAAAGCACATATTAAATATTTTATATATCATGCCACTGACTTACTCGATAATAGAAAAAATCATTATATCAAATACATAAGGAAATTTATCTCTTTTCCTTTTAAATTATACTTTTTGTATTGAAACAAAATTTAGACTAACTCTACATCTTTTCCTCACAGTGTATTTGTACTTAATCTATTCTTATCATCTTATCTTCACTGTATTAGGAAAAAAAAAAACTGTCACCAGAAACGATCAGAAGCCAAAGAAATAATTGCTGAAGGAATTAAATAGTACTAGTAGAGTATATAAATCTAGAGCCATGAATTCTGGAGCATTGACAGTTTAATTCATCATTTTTTAACCAGTTTTTAAAATTTGTTCTAATTAGTTATACATGACAGTAGAATGCACTTTGACACATCATATATAAATGGAGTATAACTTCCCATCCTTCTGGTTTTACATGATGTAGAATCATACCAGTAGTCATATGCACATAGAGTAATAATGCCTGATTCATTCTACTATCCATCTTACCCCATTCCCCCTCCCCTCCCACTACTCCCCTCTGCCTAATCCAAACTCTATGTTGCCACCTCCCGCCCCACCACTTACTGTGTATTGTAAATTAGCATCCTCATGTCAGAGAAAACATTTAGCCATTGGTTTTTGGAATTTGCTTATTTTGCTTAAAGTGTGATATTCTCCAGCTCCATCATGAAATTGTTTTAATTAAACATTATCAAAAGGCTACTTTCTTATTAAATTCAAAGGTGCCCTGAACAATATGTTAGGCAGTGAAGATTAAAAGATGAGTTAAATTCTATTTTTGCTAAGAGTTTAACTTTTAATAATTTTTTGGTAATGTTTGATTCAAAAAATTCCATAAATTGTTATAAATTGGAAAGCAGGAGGGAGTTCTAGAATTTTTATTTCTCTCTATATAGAAATATATAAATGTGTGTGTGTGTTTATATGCATACATATGTATATATGCATATATATTAATTTCACATAATAGTTTCTAAGCAAAAGTTGACTATTTCATCCAGTTATTCAAGTCTACTGATATAAATTAAAAGGTGAAAAAAGCAAAGAAACAAGACCCAGTATTACAATAATATAATTAATGTGTTGATATATCTTTGCTAGTATTAAGGAGATATAATTGTCAAAGATAACAGATAGGAGGAGAAATACCTTCAAAGTCACTACTACTCACTGCAGCAAGCCAATTATTGGGTAAATCTGTTTTAGTTGTTACATAGTATTAATTCATTGGAGCTTTGTTTCAAAAAAAAAATCATATTAGGAGATGAGACCTTGGCACTGGGATACAGTGTACATTTGCCAAAAAGTTAAAATGTGGCAAAACCTTCTGAGAAAATGATTCCTTATATAGATCTATGGGTCAGCATCATGACACAAGATCTCACTGTGGAAATTTTGCTAATTTTTCTTATCTATATAATGTTATAATTACAAAAAAATAATGTAACATCATTAAACTCATTAAATGCTATACATTTCTAAATGTAGGCATTTGGAGTACATTTAAAATACCCAGTTGGGTATTTTCTGTCACTGAAATTCATATGACAAACGGCACTTGTAAAAAAAAAATATGTTTGATGGCAATCATAAACATTCCAACCAGGAATGCATATTAAATTCATTAATCTACATTTTATAGCGCTTTGTCCAAATATTTATACCACAGATAACAAAAACAAAAATGTAAATCAGGACTGCTATCTTTATTTATTTGAGAGATTTTAAAAGTAAAAAGAAATTGTTTTTGTCTTCTTTATGAGCATAATTTATGATAAAATGTCAATTTTCTCAAAAGAATAATAAAAAATATCCAATGTAGGTTAATAATGTATTATATTTCAAGAATCATTTAAGAAGTAAGAAACACATTCATCAAAGATTAGAAATATGTTGATATTTCAGCAAATAAGAGATGAGTCAGTTCTCAAGGATAGTGGTAGGGCATGTGAGGTATTACAAAATAAGATAAACCACATAAAACTATGGCATGCAAGATTCTGGGGAGTTTCAACTAAAACAAAGGTATTTTATTCCTGTGTAACTCCAGAGGTGGGTCTGAAAGAGAGAGTAGATTTTGTAAGTGAAGTGCCAAAGACTATTTCTGGAGACAGAAGAATGATGAAAAAGCTTTGGAAAGTGTGGGCCAACAGCTTGTGGCTCACTTTGCCTGAAGAACAAAGAAGCAGCACATAAGGCCAAAAAGGGAGAAGAGGTTCTATTTTGAAACCCCCAAATCCAAGGGAAGCACTTAGGACAAACATATTAAATGGGGGATTATCAAAGCATGTTGAGGTGGAAGGCATCTGTCTGTACACTTAGAAAACTGTTTTTTTACATTTCTTTTTAGGGTAGTAGTTTGGAGAAAATTTGTATATAGGCATTCCTGGTAGGAAATTATTGGGAAGGTAGTGACACTGCCTTGAGGTGTTTTCTGTGAGTACACAAACTTGGATATTAATGCACACAAAATCCAAAGGGGGTAAAAATTTCAATTGGACATTAGGGCTCATGGGAAATAGAAGTTAAAAGTAAAACTGAAGTTAATAATTTGGGTGCCTGAGTGAAAGATATTATGCTTAGTAAATAGAGAAGTCAGATATATTGCTTAGTCTAATCAATTTTAATCATATAGTGATAGTTAAACTGAAAGATACAATTGATTGAGATGCAAAAACTTTTTCTCTCAGTTAAAGAGGTTAAAGAATGACCAAATCAACAATGACATGCAGGCTGTCGTAAGTTGATTTCTAATTCTAGAAATGTTAAAATGTAAAAAAATGTAATCTTAAAATTTATCAACTATGAGAGTGACAGCTAATGTTTATGAGTGCTTACATGCAGTTAACTCATTTGATCTCCATCTTTGCCTCATGGAGTAGGAGTTATTACCATCTGGATTTTACAGACAGAGAATCTGGGGGACAATTTTAAGTGGTGAAGATTTGAATACAAACACCACATATTCAAGCCCACTTTCCTAGGGAGTATACTTATCAATTTATATCTAATGGAATGTGTATTCTTAAAATTAATAACTATAATTTTTAAGGACACAGATTTTGTGCTAGGTGGATATATAGTTTATAATGAATGTTTTCAGCAGTCTTGAAGTATGAATCAATTCCCACATTTTTTTTTATTTTTTATTTTTTATTTTTGTTACCAGAGATTGATCCCAGGAGTGCTTAACCACTGAGCTACATCCCCAACACTTTTTATTTTTTATTTTGAGACAGGGTCTTGCTAAGCTGCTGAGGGTCTGGCTAAATTGCTGAGGATGTCCTTAAACTTGCAGCCTCCTGAATTGCTAGGATTACAGGCATGTGCCTGTCAGGCTTGAATCCTTTCTTTTTGCAGCGGAAGAAACTGAAATTTAGAGACAATATGACATGCTCAAGGTGTACAGACTCATGTAAGGGAAAACTTAAAACCTCTGGTCTACCTCTCTCTTAAAAGCTTGTGCTCATTTCCCACTTGGGTTCTGGAAAGCCCTTCATTCCATGTTTTATTAAAGAGTTGCTGCTTTTTTAATCTATTGGTTTGTATTCCCATATTATTAAGAAAAAACAGTGTTGAGCTCATCATTATTTCAATTGTCTATTTTTCTACCCTCTTAACACCCTTTGTGTATTGATCTTCATACTAAATATTTAGCACTATATCTGACACATGGTATTCATTAGTTAGCCATTTACATAGAGTGGTTTATCTACTGAGGGAAATTTTGCTTTTCTTATTCCCCAAGAGACATTTGACAACATCTGGAGACAATTTTGATTGGTTCCTTGCATCTAGTGGCTAGGAATAAAACTGGTACTAAACATCCTACTATGCACAGAACAACCCCCACAGCAAGGAAAATCTGTCCCCAAATGTGCCAGGGTTGAGAAACCCTGAGGATCAGGGCATTGCTTAACTGTCATCTTACATCTTGTGTTTTTATTTTTAATGTTAGGATAAAATAATAAAATATATTTCCAAGGAATGCGTTTTTCAAGATAGTAGTCTTTCCTTATTGCTTCTAATATGAAGGCTGTACAAAAGTGAGATGGATAATGTAATGATCGGATTAGACACAAAAATTTCATCATTTAACAGAAAAAAGCAGGCCTTTGGGTTCACTAATGACCTAAAAAGAATGTACACTTTTGCATATTTTCTAAAATATATAAGGCAGGTGATTTTTTCTTTGTATGTCTTGCTCATTAAATAGTTGCTGAATTGTTGAAAGCAGTTAAGAATACCTCAATTAGATAAGTTTTTAAACCTTCATTTTCAAGTAGATCTACCAACCCATGAGATCTGTGTCACATTTAATGATCAGAAGTGCCCCTAGGAAACTGGGCTAAATTTCTAAATTGCACCATAATCACATTTCATACAGAAGTTTCTGTTGGCAGAAGAGGAGAGAGCCTTTTCAATCTTCTAGAGTATAGCCTCGTCTAAACCTCCCTCTGATAATATGGAACCCTCACATAGCTCAGCAAATACTGAGTTTGAACACTAATGAAGGAGGCTTCTTGGAATTTGTCCAACAAAGGCAGAAAGGCCACCTGCACATTCCAAAACCCAATTTACCCCAAACTTGTAGTCCCTGATTGCACATGTTCATTCCCACCACAGGAAGTGTATGGGGTCTGTCTATGGAAAAACTTCTGGTCCAGGCTGTGAGCTCTGTGGATTCCTGTAGACTTAATCCCTAAAGTCCTTTTCTAATAGGACTTATAGTTAATTTCTAGCTGAACTGTGAGACACAGTCACTTTTTGCAATCTGATATTGCAATTTCTAGTCTTATTGTAAAACCAAATCATCTTTAAAGAAATTAAGCCAATAAGATAATTATTCCTAACTGGAATGAAAATGGAACCTGTTTCCTGACTTTATTTGTTCCAACCTGCTGTTCTTAAGTGTGATATATTTGCATTTTTCACCATATTTGTAACAGCCTTGTGAAATAGGGACTATTAATTATCCCATAATTATGTTAAGGAGGAAGAAACTCTAGATTCCATTTGTAAATTGAATGATCTGAGATTCAATGGAATCAGACTGTGTTTTTGTTTTACTTTGTTACTTTATCGATTTTTAAGAGAATGAGTTTTTTATTGAGTTACTATTGTGTGATGGCCTGTAAGTGAGAGGTCTCTTCTCTTCCTTTGTCTTCCACCCTTAGTCCAGAAGTCCAATTAGGGAAAAGTGAGATTTTCTTTAAGGAATAAGGGATAAATATCTGAGAACATCAGAGGATAAAGAAGAGTTTTGTTTTGTTTTTTGGCAATCAGGGAACAGGTAGTTTATTTGTGGAGGTATTCATAAAAATTTTGTAAGAGGTTAAATTAGATAAGATGAATCACATTGCATAGGATGTGAGAAATAAGTGAATAAGATGACAGTAAATGGGAACCTATATAGTAACAAAGGACAACAGGATGTGATCTTTACAATTTGCCACAAATTTGCCAAGAAAACATATCTCTGGAGGAGCCCTCCGTGTCTGCTATAAGATTAGAAGTTGGGGTTACTCAGAAGATAGCTACAGCCTGCACTGTTTAAAATTCTAAGAAATTTGGGTTTAGGGTAAGCAGGGTGCAGTGGCCCAGTTGTGAATTTGTTCAACTGTTCAAGCTCCAGAGGGAGGCTCCAGTGCTCAGGTGGTCAGGACCCAGCATGGCTGACAGTGGTTCAAGGTCTGGTCCTTTTGGCCTAAGTATTTGTTAGCAGAAATCTATACTTTGTTAAGTCACCTATTGTTATACTATTATGGATATTTTCAAATGTCTTTTAATTTTTTTTCATTGGAAAATGCCTTGTTTCTTTCAGCTGTACTAAAGGGAAAGTACTAATATGACTCACCCTCCTCCTCTGTAATGTGGTCTCTGCCTCTATTTCAAAAGGTTCAAGAGAAGCATTAATATTTTCAGATCGAGGCTGACCATAACTGAAATTTCAGAAACTGTGAATGAGGCAGTATTACTGTTCAGGGGTTTCACCCCTGTGGGCTAGTCTGATAGGGAGGGAGTCCCCTGGATAATAGAGTAGACAAGGGTAGCATTATAGAAAGTCACAAGAGGTGAAAGTATTGTTTGGCTAATTCAGATGGGAAAGAATGCTATGATATTTTTAATTCCTTGGGCTTTCTGTATAGTTTCCAGAAGAGAAAAGCAAGTTCACTTAGGGATGACCTTGCCTCTTACAATGCCCTGCAAGTCTAATCTTCATTGTCCTCCCAATGAATATAAAGGCAATTATCATTTTTTTTAATTGAGGATATATATCCTTATACTTCTCTTAGATGTCTTACCTAGAAATTTTCTGAGACCTGATTCCTGAATGAATAGGTGAATATTTGCTCACCCAAACTGTAGACATTAGCCTTCACTGTAACTGTAGATAGAAAGAGAAAAGGGAACCAGGGTTTGCAATGGAGTATAGAAAACTACTCAGGTTTTGGCCAGCATACGAAAGGGCTATTGTGCTCATTTTGAAGTCTCATGCCTCAGATGTGTTTTAAGAACTTGCCTTTAGGGTACACTTTAAATATTAAAGATTAGAAAAATATCATATAGGATTTAGGTAGCTATATGTACTTACACAAATTTAATAACAGATTAAAATGTTGTCTCTGAAGGTTTTTGTAAAAAAAAATCATGAACAGATTGTTTTAGGAAAATCAAGTAACCTTTTCTATTTGGTGCTTTTAAGAGTAAAAGTGACACAATATTTAACTTTCTTCAGGAATATTTGAATATTTGTATTTTATAGATGAAGCCATGATTAAAAATTTAAGTTATTAAAATGGTCCTTTTTAACAATTGAAAAACACTGTTACCAAGTTCTAAATGACTGTATCTAAAGATCTGTAACATGGCACAGTGGAATTTTGCTCATTAGTGTGTTTTAGTAATCAATGAATGATTCCGTAAGCTGAATAAGTGAGATATATAGATATCTATACCTATATCTATATCTATCTATCTATCTATCTATCTATCTATCTATCTATCTATCTATCTATATCAAACAATCCTTGTGTTGAAAGAAAAGCAATAGACTTTGCAACATTTTTATATAAAGCTCTATAATGAAATTATCCTTGAAATTGTGGAATTATGCGAGACCTATTATTAGACTTTTGTTTCCTGAAAGAGTATGAAAGGTCTAGGATGATCTTTTGTTGTTTGGATTCAGTAGAAGTATTTTGAAAATTGAAAACAAACCTTTGGATCTCCCCAAATGTAAAGAAACATTTACTTGCATAGACATTAAATGTTTCCTTATTCAATTCATACTTTTTACTATTGGCCAACTTAATGTTTAATAAAGCAGATGCATAATAAAATTTTTAAGTGCTAATGCAAAACATTTGCTCAGGAATTCGAGCCAGGAATCTTATAATAAGTAGTAGGTGCTTTCAAAAACTAAAAAGGTTGAGAAAATAAATTTCCTTCCATGGAAAACAAAGGTGCTTTTGAAAAGAGAATTGCCATCTAGGAGATTTTATAGAGTCCTCATGTAATTCAAACAAGGTGATTAGGTGCACAGGTTTGGACTGAGTATGGCAAAAGTCCAGTTAGTAATAGAAAATTTAGTTTGTATTCCTTCTTTTATTTTCTCTCCTTACCAAATTCTGTTCCCATTGTGGAAAGCTTGGGAGTACCTAATTATCTGAATTATATTTATAAAAGCAAGAAAGTCATGAGAAGTTTGTACCCTCCAGGCTTAACATAGCTTGGGAATTTCAAAGTATGAGTAATGAATAAAATGTGGTTATGTTATAAAATTTTGCCCATTTGGGGGGTCTTTCTTGATATTTTCATAGCAAATTTATATTTATAGAAATTATTCACCCCCTAGTATGCAAACAATTTTCTTT
Source organism: Spermophilus citellus (assembly GCF_964194105.1). Lineage (NCBI taxonomy): Eukaryota > Metazoa > Chordata > Mammalia > Rodentia > Sciuridae > Spermophilus > Spermophilus citellus. The sequence continues at coordinate 136,125,173 of NC_138188.1, read as the reverse complement.
CCGAAAAAGAAATAAAAGAATTTCTTTTGTTTAAATTATTTAAAGTTGGAAATGATTTTATAATGAAGCGCTTTGTTTCTTGAAACAATGAATACTAATATTTCTCTTTTGAGGCACTTTTAGATTTATTCATCAAATATAAGATCACACACAAAACAGAAACTCGCATACAAACTGTTGTTTTAAGTACTAAAATAGATTTACTTTGTTTTGTTTATTATTTAGTTGAACAGATGGTAATGATTTTGACACAATTCGATTTCCTTTTCTTTCTGTTCTTTTTTTTTTTTAACTGGGGAAATAAAAACCCACATAAAAACAGAGCTTCTTTCCCCACTTTGTCACAGCTGGTTACCAATCAATCTCAATTCACGGTACAGTGATGATAGCACATGTTGTCCAGGGGCCAAATCTGATTGGGTTGCATTTTTCAGCAGTGTTTCATATCAGAAAAAATAAGGTATCTTTATGGTGTAGACTGTCAACACATGATTGTACAACTGTCATTAATCAAACCTGGCAACAATGACTGCATTTATAGAAGTCCACGACTGGCAGATTTCACAATGAAAATTACCCCATTTCTAGTAGAATTGCCTCATCAGAAATTTTTTTTTCATCTGTTTATTTTTTTCTTGTTTTTAATTAAAGTCAGCATAGCCTCTTACATGTTGATCACATACAAATTTAAACCATGCCATAATGTAGCTGTATTAAACCAAAGTCTGCTTTTATTACTTCAAATCTATTCTGGACTGTTTAAAGGCAGCCAAAAGCAATTGAGAGCAAAATTTAAGTGCCTCTGATTAATACTTGTGTTAAATAAATAAATAATGTTAAATAAATAAATCATATTAAGACTCATGTTAAGGCATGTACAGATTAGTAAAAATATTTATCAACCTCCTAGGGTTACCATTTATTTTAGAATAATATTGAGAGAAATGTTGGTAAAGAGTTTCTGGAGCTTCAGAAACCCTGAACACAAAGTCACCAGTACATATGGACACACTTATCCAATCCATACACACAGAGCAACATATATATATATATATATATATATATATATATATATATATATATATATATATACACATATATATTCATATGTATATATGTATATGTATGTATGTATATATATATATATATATATATATATATATATATACACACACACACACTCATAACGACTTCCAATCCCTTTCTAACTTCAGACAACAGTATAACAGTATAACTTTCTTTTGTAAAGTTATTTGTTATTATGGAATCATGTTGTTGTTTACTGTAAAGATCTCTCTAAATGGAAGGGGAATTATTACCTATAACTTTTCATATCCCTCTGTCAATATTTTCTTTCAGGGCAATAATGAATATCTTTCCAATTACCCAAAGTAATGATATAAAGCACAAATGAGATTACAATTAAGCACGTACCAATTTACCCAGAGTGAAATAAGGGAAATAAATCTACATTTATTTGACTTGGACCTGAGGAAATATTTGAGACCTGATTGCTTGTCAAATATGTAATTTTAGGTAGCAGCTTTTTTTTTTTCCCCTCAGGGATAACCCAACCCAATTAGAGAAAGAGGAGAAGAGTAATAGATACTCGTGTGAGATTTTTCTTCTAAATTTAACTGCCTCCATGTGTGGGCTTGGGAAAGAAACTTTGTCATGTTTTGCCTTGATGCCTAAATGTGAAATTAGTTAATTAGCCACATATTTCCTTTGTAAGTTTTGAAATTAAGACATATTTCTTTAAAACCAATCCTCATATTCCTTAAGCTTTTGCAGATAAGCAGTATATGATCACCACTGTGAGACTGTCAGGGCTCATGATGGCACTGTGATGTGTTTGAGTCTACTGGGTTTGTTGTGGGTATTGTCAGGGTTGAGACTGGAGACTGGCACAGTGGTTCAAGTGTGTGAAAAGCAGCAACAAGTAGTGTTGCCAGTCATAGGTTGTACAATTGTACTAAAGTTGTGTAAAACTGAGAAAGCAGAATTATCTTTCACATTAGAGTAAGAAACACCTGGATCTAAAAATTCAAATTTGCATGTGAAAATGTCAGATTTTTCAATGGTATCTAAATTTTACTTGCCAAAACACACACCCAAAATAAATTTGTATTTTTGTAAATTATAAAACAGAATATAAAGAAATCAAAGTCATTTTTAAAATAATAGGTGTGGTAGACAGATAGTACTTTACATTGTTTAAGAAGGAAAGACATCTCTGATGAAATGATGTTTGGGTTATCCTGATGATAAAAAAGATTGAGCGATGAAAATGTACAGGGAAAAAAATTCCATGAATTTACAGCAGTAATAGAAAGACACAGTGGAAGCTGACTGGGTGTCAAACAAGGAAAAAAAGAGCCATGTGGTTATAAACAGGTTATAAACATGAAGTTGAAGAGGTGGACAAGAACCTGTTTAAAGCCTTAAAGACCATAAATAAATAGGTTTTATTCTAAGTGACAAATGAAAAGTTGCAGAGACATCACAGATGTAGATTTGTCAGTTAATGAATTTGTGTTGATGCTCTTAATTCACCAAAAAAATGCTCAGATTACATAATTGCTCTTATAGCATATGGGTCATTGTTAGGAATACTTGACCTACAGTTAAGATAATTCACAAGGAACCTAAATTTTAAAAGGTGGTCTTGCAAATGAGAGTGCACTGTTCTTTTGGCACAAGTGTAATATGAATAGTAGAAACTTTTGAAAGAAATGTTTTCTGTTATCATGTACAGAAGATTATCTAATATTTCCAAATGTTCAAAGATGGAATAGGCCATTCAGCATACAAATAAGCTGGAACACTGGTTGATTGATGGCATGTTGAAGATAGGATTAAAATGTTGATGGATGGTTACAGAAGGTAAAATTTAATGTCTCTTTGAAGAGTTAATCACTTTATACATACTCAAAGTATGTCAATATAAATTCATAATGCTGATTATGGTTGCAATGTTTTCTCTTACAAAGATCCAGTGAGAAAAGGTAATTTAAGGGAAGCTACTAGAGACTAACATTGATCAAATTATGGTATGTACACGTATACATATGGCACATAAAAAAGTTACAAGAATAAAAGATTCTGAACCTCCCAAAGTTGGAGAGTTTTCAAAGTTTGTTTCTGTCTTCTGCTTTAAATTACAACAATCCTGTGTAACAGGACTAGTGTATTGTAGCAGTTATTTGTAATTGGGGAAAGACAGGACATATGTGCACACCAGACCTTGTAGCTGGGGAAATGTGCACTAATTGGTAATTATCATCTGGCCTAGACCTGTGAAGGCAGACACCATCCTTATGACTGAAGCTCTTTTCACTAGGCTCTACAGTCTATGAAGGCAGGTACTCCAACTTCTGATGCAATGTCTTGAGTGTAGGCTATGTGATTTGTTTATTGCTTAAGTAAAATATTTAAGTCTTCATTATAACCTTCTCAAATTCTTATGATCATCATGGGGAAATTAAAATGAGATAATTGTGAATGAGCATCTATTAATTCCTGTGAATTACACCAGGCATTATGATGTGGAAGATCATTTAAAATCATAACACAAGCCAGGCATAATGGCACATGCCTAGAATCTCAGAATCTCAGTGACTCAGAAGACTGAGGCCAGTCTGGGCAACTTAGTGAGATCCTGTCTAAGAAAGAAAGAAAGAAAGAAGGAAGGAAGGAAGGAAGGAAGGAAGGAAGGAAGGAAGGAAAGAAGGAAGGAAGGAGAAAGAAAGAGGGCTGGGGATGTGGCTAAAGCGGTAGCGCGCTCGCCTGGCATGCGTGCGGCCCGGGTTCGATCCTCAGCACCACATACCAACAAAGATGTTGTGTCCGCCGAGAACTAAAAAATAAATATTAAAAATTCTCTCTCTCACTCTCTCTCCTCTCTCACTCTCTCTTAAAAAGAAAGAAAGAAAGAAAGAAAGAAAGAAAGAAAGAAAGAGAGAGAAATAAAAAGGGCTGGGGTGCTAGGAGCCACAAGCAAATAATATGATGCATGGCACTTTCGGTTGTAAGGTGACGCCAGCTAGCCATTGAGATGATATGATTATGTTAAGATTTACATTAATATGGAAATTGGACTCCTGCTGTTCACCTTGGCCTGCTACGGGACTCATGTTACAGGACTCCTGGAGAGTTCCCATTGGTTGGGGAAGGATAGTAGGAGGGAATTCCGGGGGAGGTCCCGGCCCCCCGGTTCCTGTAGACGCACGTGGGTGGACCGGTTTTGGCTTGCCGGCGCGTACGGAGTATTGGCGGCTTTTTCAAAAATAAAGTTTTGTTCCTGCTTGAGTGGCTCGTGATTCTGTGCCCAGCCAGACTGAGGCAATTGGTGGCCCGGACAGGGAACGCCTGAAACTTAGAGGTGAGTAAAATTGCTCGCCCCTGAGGGAAGGCGACAGAATGGGTGACCATTTCAAAAAACAATGTGTTCTTGTTTTGATTTATTTTGTTTTTATTTCAAGCTCCCTAGCCCTAGAATTTTCTCAGGCAAACTGGGAAAAATGGTTGGCTCAAGGTTTGAAGTTATTCGGCCCTGAGAAAGAGAAAATTGATACAACCATTCTCTTCTCCGTTTTCGTTTCATTCTGCTTCGGCTTTGTTTTATCCTATCTTATTGGGTTACGTTAACTTTATAGTAGATTAGAATCTAGTAAAAAACAAACCGAAAAACTGTTAAGTAAATTGTTAGAGGTCCAAACTATGGTAGAAAAAACGCTAGGTCAAGCAAAAGAGAAGGTCTCTCAAGCTAGTCAGACAGAGGAAAATTTAAAGAAAGAAAGCTTAGAGGAAAAACAGCCATCAGGTGGAGAATTACAACAGGAGGCTGCTACTAACTCCGTTCTATCACCAGAGGGCGTAATTCAACCAACAGCTCCATCTACAGCTGAGCGGCCCTCAACTCCCGTAGTTGATGGACGGAATTCTGAGGCAGAACCCCAAAGTTTAGCATGCCCTGTACTTGAGCAGGCAGGAGGGCAACAAATTCACCGTGCTTTAGATTTCAAAACAGTAAAGCAATTAAAGGAGGCTGTAACAACCTATGGGCCGCAAGCTCCCTTCACGGTAAGCATGGTCGAATCTGTTACCAACTTGGACATGACACCAGCAGATTGGGCTAACATGTGTCGATCTGTGCTAAATGGAGGACAATATTTGTTATGGAAGGTTGCCAATGAGGAATTTTGCATGGAGACAGCTAGGCAAAATGCAGAAGCCGGTTACCCTCAAAGAAATCTAAATATGTTATTAGGAAAGGGACCTTAAGAGGGTCAAAGACAGCAAATTGAATATGACCCTGGCGTATACGCACAAATTGCTGTAGATACAGTTAGGGCATGGAAAACTTTACACGGGCATGGAGATTTACAAGGTCAATTATCTAAGGTAATACAAGGAATTAATGAACCTTACGCTGAATTTGTAGATAGGCTTATTCAGATAGCCTCTAGAATATTTGGAAATACAGAACAGGCAATGCCATTTATAAAACAACTGGTTTATGACCAAGCAAATCGTTGCTGAGAGAGGTCATTAGACCATGGAGACATGAAGATTTAAACACATATATTAAATTATGTAGAGACATTAATGAACAAGGGCAAGTCTTAGCAGCAGTACAACAGGCTTTAGATGCCAGGCCAAAAACATGCTATAATTGTAATCAAACAGGACATTTTAAAAGGAGTTGCCCGATAAGAGGAGGGTTTAACAAAACTAGGTATCAAAGGAATAGAATACCAGGTATTTGCCCACGATGCCATAGAGGGAAACATTGGGCTAATGAATGCCATTCTCAAACCACCATAGAGGGTATTCCGTTATCAAAAAATGGACAAGGACCAATTGTTTACCCACGATATCGTGGAGAAAGGTATCAGGCTCCATTGCCAAAAAACGGACTAGAGGGCCCAATGCCCCGGGGCCCCAAACCACAAATATACGGGGCAATGGAGGAACCCAGCAGCACCATCAAGGTAGTGCCCAGGATGCATTATCCATTAAATCCCTTATCAGACTAACTAGAGGGAGCGCAGGGTTGGACATCTGCGCCTCTGCCAGAGCAGTACTAACTCCAGAGATGGGAGTTCAAATCATTCCCACAGGAGTAAAAGGACCTCTTCCACAGGGAACAGTAGGCTTATTATTGGGACGCAGTTCTTCTACACTAAAAGGACTTATGATAATTCCTGGGGTAATTGATCCCGATTATGAGGGTGAAATAAAAATTATAGCTAGTTCTCCAAGAGGTATGTCAGTAATTTCACCAGGAGATAGAATAGCACAGTTATTAATAATACCCAGCCTGCATGATAAATTTTCCAGTTGTAATGTAGAAAGAGGTTCCAAGGGATTAGGCTCCACAGGTGTAGATTGGGCTATGCTGTCTTTAAATTTAGATTCTCGCCCAATGCTAAAATTAAATATTCAAGGACATGACTTTAATGGGCTGCTGGACCTCAGCATCATATCTCGTCAAGAATGGCCAAAACATTGGCCATTACAACAAGCCACTCAAACGCTTCGAGGCCTAGGAGTGGCAACAAATCCCCATAGAAGTGCTATGGTATTAGATTGGAGGGATCCTGAAGGATGTGAAGGAACTATACAGCCCTATGTATTGGATCATCTTCCCGTAAATTTATGGGGACGAGATGTCCTAGATCAATTAGGATTGACATTAACAAATAACATCAATCCTAACGCACCCACTACTAGGGCTAAACAAGGCTTTAGGAAAGAAAAAAGATTAAGAGAACAAGAACAAGGTATGACAGCACCTATTCAAATAGATCAAGAAATGAATAGACATGGATTGGGTTTTCAGAAAGGGCCACTGAGACAATCAAAATTACTTGGAAATCAGAAAGACCAGTGTGGGTTCCTCAGTGGCCCCTGACTAAAGAAAAGATACAAGTAGCCCATGACTTGGTCAGACAACAATTAGCAGAAGGACATATACAACCTTCCGTATCCCCCCATAATACTCCCATTTTTGTCATTAAAAAGAAATCTGGTAAATGGAGATTATTACAAGATTTAAGAGCCATTAATAATGAGATGGTTATTATGGGACCTGCTCAATCAGGGATTCCCCAATTGTCTGCTTTACCAAAAACCTGGCATGTTTTAGCTATAGATATTAAAGATTGTTTCTTTTCAATTCCAATTCATCCCGAGGATAGTCCACATTTTGCATTTACTATCCCTGCACTGAATCATGAAGGTCCTGATTAGAGATATGAATGGAAAGTACTCCCTCAAGGGATGGCTAACAGCCCAACTATGTGTCAAATTTATGTTAATAAAGCAATCCAGCCACTTAGAAATCAAAATCCTGAACTACAAATATTTCACTATATGGATGATGTGTTATTGGCACATAAAGATAAAAACACATTGCTAGAATGTTATGCCACACTTACAAACTTATTGAAAAATTATAATCTAGAGATAGCAATAGATAAAGTACAATTAAATCTTCCAATTAATTATTTAGGAGTTCTATTATCCTCAACCATGGTCCGTCCACCAAAAATTCAAATACGAGTAGATCAACTCAAATCACTTAATGACTTTCAAAAGTTATTGGGAGACAGAAATTGGATAAGGCCTTATCTAGGCATACCAACAGTAGAGTTGGGACCTTTATTTGATATTCTAAAAGGTCCATCAGATCCAAATTCACCCCACATGTTAACGCCTGAAGCAAGAAAGGCATTAAAAATCATTGAAACATATATGGAAAATATGCATTTGGATAGAATTGATATAAGTTTGCCTTTATTATTTATTGTACTACCAACAAAAAATACTCCTACAGGAGTATTTTGGCAAGAAGGTCCATTATTATGGATACATTTATCTTATTCTCCTAACACTATTCTTACTAGATATCCTGAGGCTGTAGGACAATTGATACTCAAAGGAATAAAAGCAGCTAAGGGAGTATTTGGGATTTCTCCCAATAAAATTATTACTCCATATACTATGGATCAAATTGATGAGTTAGCTAATGAGTTAAATACTTGGGCAATAATCATGTGTAAAACTAGTGTTTCATTTGATAATCACTTACCATCTAATCCTTTGTTGTCTTTTTGGTCTAAGCATCCTGTAGTTTTTCCAAAAATGACAAGAAAAACCCCTATCATAAATGCTCCAAATATATTCACTGATGGGTCAAACAATGGTACAGCAGCAGTAGTTACTCCTGATCAAACTTTTACATTTTTAGTACCCAAACAATCAGCTCAAAAGGTAGAGCTTAATGCAGTATTTCAAGCTTTTATGATGTTTAAAGATTCTGTATTTAATTTATTTTCTGATAGTCAGTATGTAGTTAATGCTATAGTATCCCTTGAAGATGCTGGTAGGATTTCACCTTCTTCTACTGTTTTCTCTTTGTTTTCCGCTATACAAAGTCTAATCTGGGACAGAAAAGATCCATTCTTTATAGGACATATCAGGGCACATACAGGATTGCCTGGAGCCCTTAGTATGGGCAATGAACTAGCAGATAAATCTACACATGACATACATATTTTCTCCACAATAGAAGAAGCTATAAATTTTCATAAAAGGTTCCATGTCAATGCTAATACTTTACAAAAGCATTTTAAAATAACTGAAGAACAAGCCAGACATATAATAAAACAATGTCAAAATTGTGTGACATTTTTACCACAAGTTAATCTTGGAGTCAATCCTAGAGGACTGATACCTAACCATATTTGGCAGATGGACGTCACACACTTGCCAGAATTTGGAAAATTAAAATATTTACATGTTACAGTTGATACTTCTTCCGGATTTTTGATGGGCTCCCTTCATGCCGGAGAAAAAAACTAAAGATGTTATAGCTCATTGCTTACAAAATTTTGCCACTGTGGGCGTTCCAAAACAGTTAAAAACGGACAATGGTCCTGGTTATACTTCCACTTCTTGTAAACAATTTTGCTCATCATTTGGCATTAGTCACATAACAGGAATTCCATACAATCCACAAGGACAAGGCATAGTTGAAAGAGCTCATCAAACTATTAAAATGTACTTCTTAAAACAAAAGGAGGGAATTGGAAAGGGGTATATATCCCCCAAAGATAAACTTAAAATAACCCTTTTTACTCTAAACTTTTTAAATTTGGATTCATCGGGACTTAGTGCTGCGGAAAGACATTTGTATCCAAAAAATGTACATAAGCCTAAGGTACTTTGGAAAGATATTCTAACAGGACAATGGAAAGGTCCGGATCCAGTGATAGTCTGGAGTCGGGGCTCTGTCTGTGTTTTTCCACAGGAGGAACAGCAGCCGATTTGGATTCCAGAGAAATTAACCAAAACAATTTCTACAGAAAAAGATGATTTGACTCAAATCCATAACAGCTGATATCCAGAACTCCAGCTTGGCTATTCTTACATCTTCGACAGTGATCAACCAGGATGCTTTTTTCAATATCTATTTTATTATTGCTTTTCCCACATCATAAAGTTCCATTTTATTTTTGAGCTCATACAGACATAAATTAATGTTTTTCTGATCAGTTTTATTTTTTGACTATGGAGTTTTTAAACATTGCTATGGAGATTTCACCTAGGTAATCTACAATGACTTTACTATTGTCTTATATGTTGTATGTTACGTGTGCACATTTCTTTTTTGTGTTGTATGTCTGTATGTGCGTATGTCCATATATCATATATGAGGAGCGCTCATAAAAATATGGATCCCAAATTTTTTTTATTATTCACGTGATTTTAATGGTTTAATTTAATTTGAGTAAACAGCTGTTGAAGACTGTTTTAATATGTGTACAAATAAGCAGGTTAACAGATCTGTTTGTTTACTTTCACCTTTCCTTTTCATTATATTTAATAATTCTGTTCAGGATAATGTAAATTGTTCTAAAAATTGTTTTCTTAATACCTGTTGAAATGTTACATTTTTTTTTCTCTTTTCTTAACATCATTGTCAATCCCTATTTTCATCCCAGTGCCGGTGAAGACAAAGATGAAACCAAACTACAACTTCTTCAATAATTATCACAACAAACTGTATAAACTGATGCATCAATGAATAATAACTCAACAAGTAATGCTCAATCACTGAGTCGATTTATTTTGGGAGGAAATGGACATATTGATAGATTCCTCCACTTTGAACTGCTTACAAAACTTGCCTGGACTATGTATCACTTGTATGCATTGTGCTCTATCTGTTGATGCAGCGAATTATGGTAGTGCTGGCGTATCTTTGCTGTAGTGTCACCAGTGATGCAATTTTTCCTAAAGAGCCGTCTATTGACTTGATATCGTGGCATTTCTGTATCCTCCTCCCTTCTACTAGTGATGGTCCAAATTTGGGGGCCAACAGAGGTGAGGCAAAGAACCTCACCCCCCCACTGGTGCATAGGCCTATCCACAGGTATGGCTATATACTGGACCGGTAGTCAGTGACGGGTATGATTCAGTTACAGTGGTATCAACCTAAGACAGGAGGCTGACGCCTAGAGGTCAGTTTTCCGATGACGGGTAAGAACCATATATTGAATTGGACATACCTAACAGGCACGGTCCCTAGCCACATTGCCTGTTGCTTAATTAAACAGAAGGGGGCAGATGCTAGGAGCCACAAGCAAATAATATGATGCATGGCACTTTCGGTTGTAAGGTGACGCCAGCTAGCCATTGAGATGATATGATTATGTTAAGATTTACATTAATATGGAAATTGGACTCCTGCTGTTCACCTTGGCCTGCTACGGGACTCATGTTACAGGACTCCTGGAGAGTTCCCATTGGTTGGGGAAGGATAGTAGAAGGGAATTCCGGGGGAGGTCCGCCCCCCCCCCTTCTGGTAGACCTGCGCACGTGGGTGGACCGGTTTTGGCTTGCCGGCGCGTACGGAGTATTGGCAGCTTTTTCAAAAATAAAGTTTTGTTCCTGCTTGAGTGGCTCGTGATTTTGTGCCCAGCCAGACTGAGGCACTGGGGATATAGTTCAGTGGTAAAGTACCACTGGTTTAATGTAGTACCATAAACAAACAAATAAATAATTACTCCCAAACTTCTTTCAACTCCAAAATCTTCCTGTCTTTCAGGAATGGTTTCCATACGTGGGTGCATAAGTTCTCTTCATCTGTAAATTTTATAACAAATATCTTCATACTACCAGATCCTCCCCCTCCTCCTCCTCCTCCTCTTTTTCCTTCTCCTCCTCCTCCTTCTCCTCTTCCTCCTCCTTCTCCTCCTCCTTCTTTACAATCTGTGTCTGAAAACCTGTTCTACAATATTAGAATATTTGCCTGTAAAAACACAATATCTTTGAAATATAGATTTTTTATTAGCCAAGATTAATATGTTGTATTCATCCCAAGCAATATTTTATTTTTAATATTTCTCAAGGGGAATTGTTATTGTAGCAGAGAATACACATTAACTTGTGTCTCTGATCATAATACATTTCATAAAGAAATAAAAACTAACTTTAAAATAGCAAACTCAGTGTTTGTATTCTTATTCTTGTTTTCATCCTCCTTAAAACAATTTTAAAAATCTCAGCCTGGCATGATAGAACACAGGTGAAATCCCAGCAACTCAGAAAACTAAGGCAGGGGGATTGCAAATTTGAGGAGCACTTTCTGCAATTTAGCAAGGCTGTAAGCAACTTGGCAAGATTCTGTCTCAAAATAAAAAATGGTGGGGGGTGGAGGAAGTTTGGAATGTGACTCAGTGGTTAAGAGTCCCTGGGTTCAATCTCTGGTACCAGAAAAAAAAAAAAAAAGGAGGGGTGATATCTCAGAAAGTCAGATTACAGAGTTATTTTAGGTTTCAATGTATTTTCTATATTTTGAAGGTAGCCTTTTTCTTAGTAAGCCAAGAGATTCCAAGTTGTATTTATCTTTCATGCTGTACCTGTGTAGTGAATTTCTCTCATATGAAATAAAATTTTGTCAAAAACTATAACTAAATATTTTTTGAATGTGATATTATACTTTTAGTTATGTCTTAACATGTCTTCTGTCTGCATTTATAAATTAAATGATGACTTTAAGAAATATTTATGTAGTGCATTCTTCAGAGAGCTAAATGTATTTAACCTGCTTTAAATGTATACATGTATCAAAACCTCACATGGTAACATAGTAAATATTTTATGCTTTTCTAGAGAAGTTAAAAGAAATTAAAAATTAAAAATCCACAGGGAACAGGTACACATGGAATGGGAATAATGGAATGCTCAGAGTCAGGGTTGGAATTCTGGCTTTTCTCTCTAGTAACTAAAGGACATTGGACAAGTCATTTAACTGAACTATCAATTTCCTCATCCATGAAATGAGGACTCCAGGTTCAGAAGATAGCTTTGAGAGTACTCTGAACAATGTGTACAATTGTATCTTTTTATACTGTGAGGCAATAATACAATTGTTTTTCTCAAGAAGATAATGTGCAAGTATCTTATATTAACTTAGAATTGTGGTTCCACATGCTTTTTGATCTAGAAAAGACCTTACAGATCATCACATTGACCCCCTCTTTTAAAACTTTTTGAGAAAACTCAGCTATAGAACAGCAAAGAGACTTCCTGAAAAACACACTAACAACCAATAGCAAAACTATAGTCAGGAATGCAGGTGTTTTTGTTTTTATGTGAATTGGAAATGCCTGCAAAATACATTGTTTTTATTCATTGTTTAAATATTGAAACATGTCATGCAGAACATTGGATAATTGTAGGAGGATTGTTTTTCCTGGACATTTTATCACCAACAAATTTTCTGAAGCCATCATCAAAATCATTGTTGTTATATTTTTATTGACAAAATCAATCAGAAAAGGTTTCTCTGTATTATGTCTCTTTTATGTATCTGAGGTTAGTATTTGTCCTTAACTACAAACATAGAACATACAAAAGCCCTAATAGGAAAGTATGGCAAATTACCAGCCTTGAAGTCATTCATAGTTAGTTGGACTTCAAATTAGCAGGAAGCAAGGAAGGTCTTTACTATGTTTTCAATTGGTATTTCTTGATCTCTGGATAGGTATACTAACCACCTGACATAAAGTGTGAATTCACTGTTCCAGTTTGAAGTACTTTATATTTCATACACCATTTAAAGCCCTTACTCATTGAGACAGATATTAGTGCAATTTAGTTAATGAGGATATTGTGACCCAGAGATTTAAGTATTTTGTCCACTATGACAACCATAGAAAAAGGTCAAGTCCATGATTAAAATCTGGCATTTTGCTACTTAGTCTGTGGTCTCAATCCCTTGGTCATGCTACTGGATGTTAAATATCAATGCAATGTTTGGGAGTATGGACATCATACTGAGTGAAACAGACAAGCCTTGATCATAATGGACAACAATAACAGTGTACATGCAGAATCATTCATGTATCAATGAGTTTCAAAGAATGACTGATTGTAATTTCCTGGTATTCCTATATAACACTTTAAATAAGACCAGCGCATGAGTCTTTTCTAACGACTTGTGACATAGTAAATAAACAAAACTGTAAGGCAAAATATGCAGAGAAGACTAAACACCATAATTAAAGAATAGAGCAGCATGAGTATTTAGGTTTATTTGGCATAAATGGTACGTAGATTTTGCATTTTGTCATGCCAAAGTCAATAAAATAGAGCTATTATTAGTGTTTATTTTAACCTCTAATAAAGTTAAGCTGTTGTTCTCTTAGCTAAAGGTAGAAGTTCAATATATCCAATTATGATAGCTTTAAATGCTAGCCTAAAATATTTTGCTTTTTTCCTAAAAACAATAAAATATCACAGCTAGTTTCTAGCAGACAGAATCAATTAAAATAATATTTTGGAAACATGAATCCAATTGTGGAATGTATGAGAAAGAGAGACAATGTGACTTAGCAAAAGCTACTGCAAAATTATGAGTTGAAAAAAATAGTGAAAATCATGAGTAAAGATCAGATATGAAAAGAGTAGAAAGCGAATGGCTTTGTTACATTGTTTATGCAATTTAAATTTTTTAGAATCTAAGAAGTGTGTGTTTTATGCAACTTGCCTCACACAAATTCATGTTAAAATTTTAAAATTTTTGAACCAATCTGTTAGTGTACAGATTTTAAAAATGGAAGCCAGACAATGAATGCATATGATTGAGCTGAGGATTTACATTTCTAAAAACCATTTCAAGTCTTAATATTTTAACAGTTCCTGTGGTTAACTTAAAAGAAATTATGACCCCTCTTCATTTTTAAAAGTAATACCCATTTTTTTTTCAATTTACCAACAAGCCAGTGTCATGCACTACCTAAAAAATAGATTAGATAATTGAATACAATGTTACTTACAAAATAATAAAATATAACTGACCGAGAAACTGAAATTTGTACAATTTTCCTTTCTAGTGAAGAACTACCAAAGAAAGGTGCCTTTGAGAGTTTTAAAGTAGCAAGAGTTATACACAAGTATAAATGTTGTATATACATATGTATTGTACATATATGTACATAAGTTATAAACATCAAAACATAAATGACTGATAAGCAACTAGAGATCAGGTGTGAAATTAATGATCTTTTTAGTAAAACCATAATGTGAATGATTGTACTTTTATGACTAAATAATGTGTGTGTGTTTGGCTTTAGGTACAATATAGCATAAAAAGAAAAAAATGAAGATGAATACTTAATGTTGTTTTCTATCAACCAGTGCTATTTAATAAGGCCAGCTCCTATTTCACACAGGTATGACATCAAAGATGATTACACTCTGAGAATTAAGAAGGCCTTGAGTACAGATGAAGGTACCTATATGTGTATTGCTGAGAATCGGGTGGGAAAAGTGGAAGCCTCCGCTACCCTCACTGTCCGAGGTAAGAGACTTAAGGTGTCAGATATAACTGAATCGGAAGACTAATATTTTATTTTTGGTAAGTGAACTCACAAGCAAAATGATAAATTCTACTTTTATTATTACATTAGATGTCTACATTGCATGCCCTCTCTATCATTAATTGAAATAAAATTATTTCTAAATTTGGGTGCAAATAATGATCATCTAAAGGCATTCATTTTTATTTAATAAAATAGAACACGGATGAAAGTTGACAGTTTCTGGCCTAAAAGTTAATCTTAGAAAGGATATAAACCAGTCATTTGGTCTCAACTACTTATGCTTTTAAATGGCATCTGTTTCAAAAGTACTCCTGTTTTCTGTTCACCAGTTTGTCACTTTATACTAGTAGAATATTGTTTAGAAATTCTTTTTTATTTTAGCATTCAAAAAAGCAATCTGAATAAAAAACTAATCATACTTCCAAAGGTGAACAAAGGGTAATGGAAAAGCTCCAGCTTCCTGATAATCTGATTTAGAGAGTGATATGTGAAATTCATTGGCTTAAGTAATTGCAGTAGTTGCTCTTTTTCATTTATAAGCATTGCACACTTTCTTAATCATGGAATAATGTTCATTTGCACACTTTCTTAATCATGAAATAATGTTCATTTATAGATTTACTGGAATTGCTTACACTTGAAGGAAAGCATTACTAAGCCCACAGCAAACTATAATGAATCAACTGGCTTCCTGGTGGAGCAAGTTGTTCCCAAGAGGTAAAATATGTCCCAGGTACTAAGTGAAGTCTTGACAGTGAACACTTAGCTTCTCCAAACAGACATTATCACCACACTATTCACTTTCATAGGGATCTAAACACACGGGAAAGCTCTTCTCCTGTTCATTCTCAAACCTTTCTTTCACACTACTTGTGCCTCCTCCTCTCATCCTTCCTTCCTCCTCCTCTCATTTATTTTCCTGTTGGCTGCAAGTGTTCATTCACACCTGTCAGATTCCTCTCAACCTATTTAGTTGTACTTCTACCCATATGCAGCTTTGCCCTCAGAAATTTTTGTAAGATGAGCAGAAGGGTTTGGAGGAGTTTGGAGGTATAACAAATGCATCAGAGATACTGAGGTTGCTCCTCCATCTTGTAAGAAAAAAGATTTTTGCCAAACTTGCAATGTAAGCTTCAAATCACACAAAACTCATTTGACTCCAGTTGTCTCCTGGGAGACAGGCATTCTGCATACCTTGAAAATACAGTGCTTTTGCACTTCTCCATTGCTCCATTCCTTTTTCACCTGATCCAGTGCTTTCTCCTGCACACAATCTAGTGTTTTCTTAGATGAAAAATACATTTAGACAAAATCAATAAAGCTACTTAAAAATATTTTCACTTCTTACAGGTAACAGATCATAAAGGACTGTGATCATATATGAACCAAATTATATACTCATTATATCTGATCAAAATCTAATAAATCATGCAAAAAAATGAAAACTCTTTATTTAACCTACACATTCTGTAGATGATTTTATATATGATTGTTTTTAAATAGGAAGCTGTTCACAAAAAACAAAATTTATCTTCGCAAAACAAATTATCTCCAAAGTTTGTGTTTGTGTGTGTGTGTTTCTGAAGTGAATGGGGAAAAAAATAAACAACCCACTAGAAATGTTCTATTCAAAAAATATTTGCTGACTAAACAAGTGGTGTGAAAATGTAAGGAGTTGTTTGTTTGTAAAAGCAGCAGGGTTCCTTTTATAGTTCAATGCTTGGATGAATGAGACATGAAGTGTTCTGTTTGCTTAAAGGTCTTTCCCACCTAATTGTTTTTATAATTTGTTGAAGTTTCAGGTTTAACATTTTATTTAACAAAGCATGCTCCACTTGCGTGGATGTCTGAAACTAACTTACAAGTAGAAAGCATTGTTTAGTTCTAAATTTTTTTTTTTTAAATCAGAAACCCTTAAATAGTTTCTCCTCTAATCTGGAGCTTGTAGATGAATTAGAATGTTTGTTGTGTGTGTATGAATTTATTACTCATCTAAAACTGAAACCTCAAAATCATGTTAAAGGAAAAACAACTCTCCATAATACAATGTAATGTAGAGTAAAATATTATTTAACAACATTTTTACCATTAGGAAAAGCAGTTGGGATTTCTCAAGCTAAGAGGTTAATAAGGAAAAAAATTGTCTACAACATTTTTTTTCCTGCGCTTTTTCTATGCACATAAATGAGATGTTCAACCTTTCTCTGGATTGTTTTATTAGAACAGGGTCAACTGACCCAAGAGGCCATGTCCATTTAATGCAGGGACACAGTTTAGTTTAATTTGCTGATTTTGAAAACATCCACCTGCTGATTTTTTTCACATGAATAATTTTCTTTGCAATACAGAAGTTTTATTATGATGTTTCTACTAAAATTGTATCATTATGTTCATTTTAGCCAACTGGTGAATATTTAAGGCAGTTTTACAATCAATATCTGAAACAGATCTCTTCAGTTGTTTTTCATTTCAGAAACATGACAAAAATAAAGTGGAGTAAAATGGAGATTACCATCAAAATAACTCCCTTTGCTGACTTGGCAAATGTAAAATTAGTAAGAAACAAAGTTAGTCAACAACATATCCCCTAGCATATACAGTCTAATCAAATATCTCATTATCTAGGAGCATTTTTTAAAATGGCTTAAAAATGACTTCATACAAACTGCATATTTGGAAACATAATTTTCCTCTATTTTTCAATTGCTTCGTTGGCTTTGCATAAATAAAGATCTCGTTGTAAAAATTACATTTCCTCTAAGGCAATGAAGCCTTAAGTTTTTTGGAGTTATTCTAGACTGCAATGAAAAAGAGATGTTTTATTTATTTGAACATGATTTTTTTATCATGGTTTCTTCTTTTTCTCTCTTTAATATTATAGATTCAAAATACCTTTTCAGGGCTAGGGTTGTGGGTCAGTGGTAGAGTGCTTGTCTCACATATGTGGGGCACTGAATTTGATCCTCTGCCCTGCATAAGTAAATAAAACAAAGGTATTGTGTCCATCTGCAACTAAAAATTTTAAAAAAAGATCTTAAAAAAATATCTTTTCATTCCTTAAAGAAACATATCTGAAATCCAGCTTGAGGTGGCAATTAAAATAGTAAATTGAAAGATGAAAGGAAAAGTTCCTTTTCTACTAGACATTGACAAAATTAGGAGAAATATCACCAGTTAGAATGAAGCATGACTTTATATTAGTCTGTTGTCTTACTCTGGATATTTTTGTGTTCTGCTCCATACCCCCTTACAAAGAAAAAGAAAAAGGAAAAATACTTCAGGGTAACTTCAGTTTTTCTTTTCATGTAGCAAACTGACCTTATGCTATGAGACCTAAGAGTTTGTCTAAGCCAGAATGTTAACACTGCTACTACTGTCAGCTTATTTTTCTTTCTGTTGCCTCTCATAAATACCATTTCTATAAAAGACTATATAGAGGCAACTATACATATGTAGTATATGTGTTATAATGCACATAAGTATTATACTTTATTTTAGAGATTACTCAAGGCTAAGTATTATGATGGATCTGTTTTGAATATACAAATATTCTTTTAATGCTGCATCTATCTTACCTTGCCCAAAGTGATTAGCAGCAAAATACTTACATTGTTCTAGAGACATGTTATTATGCAGGAGGGCTATATCCATTTGGATATAAGTGAAAGGAATTTTGTTGAAAAAGCTTATATTTTTCAATGTAAGATTTCATAAAGTTCAAATGCCGCTAAATATATTTCTTCTTCTCTGGATAATGGGACAGCATGTTTTAAAATATTCACCTCTATTTTATATAAAATGGTTTACTATCTTAACAGATTTGACATTATTCTGTTTAAAGAAAATGTTATTAAGCCAATGTATCTCTCTTACAATTTTTGTGCATTAATAACAAGGGAAGCCTATTACTACTGATTTTAGTGATTGAAAGTTATGATATAATAAAAAAAATAATAATTTGTTGGCGCATCAGTTTGAAAGCCATTCACAGTGTGAACAAGAATCAACTTGTCAGTCATTGTTTCTTGGCCTCTGCCAAAAGAAGAAAAAAGCTTAACAGTAGTTAGGGAGCTACTGAGTTGAAATCTCTAAGGATGTTCCAACCTATTTGTTATATTTTCATCCACCCTGTCCACGGATGAAAAGTGATGTGATCTTAACTTATTACTGACTGAAAAGCAGCGTCAGGGGCTTTTCTGTAGTCCTTGTAATGGTTCTGACTAACCATGCTTAAAATCCAATTGCTATTTAAATCAGACAGTGAGGCTTTCTTTTATTGACATGACATTTGCTAGTCTGTGACTTGAATGGTTATATTCAGCAGGTTCTTAACTTTGGGATAGCACTTGGCTGTTGAACTCAAGGTCTTTGACCTAATAACTGTAGTAAGTAATGGTGATGAAACTACCTGAAATAATAAAAGTTGCTGATCATTAGTCCTGAGAGCCAAAATGATATTTTTCTTGGGATCATATTTATAAACTTTCAGTTTTTTTCAAACTCAGACATCCTTGTTCATAGATTATGAGACTAGAAATCACTCTATTGTCCATACTTAACTGTAACATTACACATCATGATCATGCATTCTGATAATTTTTTTTCTTTCTTTTTTTTTAAATTTCTTTTTTATGTTCTCACCACACCATTGTAATGTCTACAGCTCGCCCTGTTGGTAAGTAGCCATCCTTTTATCCATTTAGCATGGCTTTTTACAATGCTTCATAATTCATGCATAGTAGAATTTGACAGAAATATTATTATTCACCCATATTCAAGTATTACTGGAGGGACTGTCTACTATAGAAATTCTTCTGACTTTTTTGTCACTTTGAAAAACCATTTTTTTGTAACGACTTTTGCTGCAAAGCATTGTGTAGGTGTCAGTTTTCATATAAATGTATAAATGAATGATTTATGGTATAAAATGCTAACTTTTCTTAAGCAGCAAAATAGAATTCTTTCCTTTCCTTGTATGTATAAAAGAATCAATTACTATTTATGCTTGGTATTGGTTAAGACAAAAGATTATAAGATTTTATAAGATCAATTAAGCAATTCTATTACTTTCATCACTTATTTTATTTTAACCTACACAGACTCCCAGTTCTTTAGGAGTATTTTTACCTGCTACACACCTGTTATCTGCATGCCTATATATAAACAAAATTAAGTAGAATGCTTTAACTTATTGTGAATAGATTGTGACCCTTAGTGTATAAGGGAAAAGAGAGCAGTGGTTTTTGGCATGAAAAGTTAATGTTTGTGTTTTTAACATATCTTATTCTTCATTTGGCTTTGCAAAATTGAAGTAAGAGCTTACGCTTGCAGAAATTTAGGTAGTAATTATTCATGAGCATGTGGTTGATAAAATATTTTCAAATTCATTGATTTACTAATCTTTTTGTGTCAGATTTGAAGTTTAGTTTAACCCAAGAAATACATTTAAATAAACGAAATATTGGTAATTGTGTGATAAGTAAATTAACAGATAGATGTGTACATGGCTGAATGAATGAATGGATCAATTCTACATATTGCTTCATTAATATACTAAGAAATAACAAATTTTTTTCGTTTTTAGGAATTTTTTAATTTTTCCAGCTAGCTTTAAAACTTTCCTTAATATAATAACTTTATATTGCTCACATTGATATATATTGATCCAAATTCATAACCCTCCCCCTACCTTTCTTTGAAACAGTCACAGACTTTATTATCACATAGTATGTTGTTTCATTAATAGCAAATACCGTAAATAGAACTTTGGTGTCCCAATCTGAATTTCTGATATGCCATTTCTGATCAGTTCTTTCTTATGTTAGCTCTTGAATAACTGAAACTTTCATCATCTCTTCTATAAAACGAACAAAATAATATTGACTTATCAAAGTTGCTGCAAGACTGGATTGAGCTTATAATTGATTATGTATTTGAAAAGTGTTCTATATGCCAATACTGGCTAATGTATTCCTTGTTTCTGAGACATTATTTTGCATTTTGATAATTGAAATATGGTTATGACTTAAAGGTATTTGAAAAATAAAGTACCAGACTATTTTTTTTCTAGGAACATTCATGTTATTTGAAAATTGTGGACTATATTGTTATAATATTTAATCTTCATTTTCTTGTATTTTAAAGAAATTCTATGAATGATAACTTGGTTGTCAATGGAATAGTATCTAAAATATGGAAGAGAAAGGGAAAATTCAGATAACAGAGAAAGACAGAGAACAAGCTGACGGCAGGCTCCATGACCATTCTCTCCGATTTCCTTGTCTCAGCATCTGTGAAAACGTTTTCTGGTCCAGGGACAGACTTATTTATGTATCCAAGAAAGTATTTCATTATTTATTCTTGTTGTATAATAAAATATAAGTGAAGAGATTTATACAAGTCAGGTGTGGTGGTACATGTCTAAAATAGTAGCTATTTGGGGAGACTTGAGGCAGGAGGATTATAAGTTCAAGGCCAGCTTGACAAGACTAGTGAGATCAAATCTCAAAACAGTCCAACAAAACAAAAGCAAAAGCAGAATCATTTATATATAACAAATTTAAGGAATGAATGAGAGTAAATGTAAATATAACATTAATTGACAAGGATTAAAGCAATTTGAACTTTTTTGGAATTCTTGATAACTAAGCAATATAAATTTACAACTTTAATTAGAAATTATTTTAAAATATTAAACTTATGGATTTTATAATAAATATATAAAGATACATGATTAAAAGTGAAAATTTGTCAATTGAAAGGTTGGCAATAAGTACCTCAAAATTCAATTTGATTAGGCTTAGGCATCAATTTTAATTATAAGATCATGACTTCAAATGAATAGAAAAATATCACATATAAATTATAGATTTTATACAGCAAATCCTGAGTCTGCTATATTGTTACCAGTTAATATCAAACATTTCCAGAACATAAAACAATATTTTAATAATTTTTTTATGTATTTTAAACATTTAAGCAAAGAAAACAGTACATTGATGAAAACAATGTGATGTACACAGAGTATAGGGATTTATCTGTCACCTACAAGTCCTTTTAAAAGTTATTTCCATTTTTTATTCTTGTTTGAAATGATTCTTAAATTCCCATTAGACTGGAAATAAAGAATAGCTTCTTGACACATTGCATTTTACTCGGGAAAGTCTGTCATTTCATAAATCTATCTCGAATGACTTATAACAGTTTTCAGAAATATCAAGAACTATACTTTATACTTGACAACTACTATTAATTTTGGAAACTGAATTTTAGATACATTTTTATTGAATTACTAAAATAGAGACTGATAATTGGGAAATTAGTCTGTTTTTTTCTATCAAATTCTTACATCAATTTAAGTTTAGGAACTATAGGTATTTGAACTTTTATTGTTAGTGGACTCAGAAGAAAGTTTTTAAACTTTCAGGTGGTAGTAAGAATATTCTGTAGACACCATAGACTGCGAACAGAAGCTAGTTTTTAATTCCAATATGTTTGGTGAAAAAAATTGTACCCAGCACATAAAGCTTAGAGAAAATGCTGTGAGGGCAAACTTTCCAAAGAAAATTAGAAATCATTGCAGATTCTGGAATTCTTACAAATTCAGAAAATCATCATGGCATTACACTAGATGAAACTTCCTGATGGTCTATGGAATGTCCCACTTAGAAATCTTTTAAAAACCCCAACTGGGAGTTTGTTCAAATGGATGACTCTTATGAGTTAAAGAATTTGCAACTTAGTGCAATCCACAAACACCTTCCAGACTCTACTTTGGAGATTCTATAAAACTTGATTACGAGAATCCCCAATGTGGAAAAAAATTGCTGAAATCAGTCCATTATACACTTGCCAATGGAAACCAGTATTTTCCAGATTGCATTATTCATCTGTAATGTTACCAACATCTCCTAAAGAGCCCTTTAATTCAACCTCTGTATTTATTGGTTTCCAAAATTCTAGACCAATGCCACTTTGACAATTAAAAAGCCATTTTTACTATTTCAAAGACATTCCTTATAAGAAAAGCACAAATGCATAGTTAACTAAGAATGTTGAAATGTTCTTTTGTTTATGTGGAAAACTCTTCCAATGAAGGAACTGACAAGAAAAAAACATGGTCTAAATAAGGATAAATATCTTGCTTCCTATACCCATCTGTCTTATTTTCCTATTGGAAGCCTTTCCCAAGCTTAAAAATAAAAAAGAACATCTATTTTGGAGATGGGCAACACATTTTTTCCTAGCAGCAACTCAAAACATGATGAGTAATTTGGAAAAGAACTGTCAAATCGACCAGCTGCCTTACTTGTGACGCTGAGCCCTGCCTCATTTTATATCTTGTACACCATATGCTATCTGCTGATTGCCTCAAGTAGAGAGACCAAAAGCTGAGCATATCAGGTGAAACATGTTTGAAATATCACAAACAAACTGACAGTACACAACTTTATGAAAAAACTTTTTTCCCAATTCAGTGACATAAAAGTATGTTCTTTTGATAGTAGAATATAATTGGTCACAGAAGAATTCATAAATATTGAAAAAATCATGTTCTTGGCAAAATTCCACATTTTTCGATTATGATTTTATAGAATCTGCCACTAGTCAAAACAGACATCTATAGGGACATAGTTTTTCAATGTTTTAACTGCTTAAGCACAAAAGTAAACATATTCTCATTTTAGAAAGATCTATTTTATGAGTTGAGGCAGTTTTGGAATAGCATGTTCTAACATATTTTATTCGTGAGGCCACCAAGAAATACAACAACAACAATAAAATGAGTGAATAAAATAATAATTCAAGACAAATTATAAATCAGTTATTACTAAGGAACAAGGTGACAGATATTTTTGACACCTTCATATCCCACCCTACCTTGAAATTTGGAAACTATAATGTGCTAAATGTAATTTATATTAGAAGTGGAAAAATTACAGTTACTTTCAAGTCAAAAAAAAACATGGTTATTATGCAGCATGCTAAGATGTATTATTTGTAAAAGGTGTTCTGAGTGTGTTTTGGAAGGAGACCTAGAATTTTATTCCTTTCATTCTTTCTTTGTTGGACAAACTGTACCTCATAACCTGGGGTAATCTTTTCTTTCCTTCAAGTTCTTGATGTTTCTTGCACCTGGCACTAATTAGCTACTTTATACAGAGTCCTGATTAACTATTACTAAATAAATATCATGTTTTTCATCGCCCCATATATTTTTACAAAATTATGGGTAAAAATGCATATTCTAATAGAGTTTCCACTATGTGAAATGTTCAAGATATCTTAAACTAATTCTTATTTTTAAAGTGAAAAACAATTTTAGATTACTTCTGCTGGGCCAGTTTTAGCCTTATGTGCTTGACAGCATCTGTCCATTGTCTCTATAGGGAAGGTTAGGTAAGAATTATTGAATCACATATTTCTTTCTTTCTTTCTTTTTGTTTCTCAAAACTGGATGACATATTCTCTTTTTTTTGGAATTGAAAGGTACTTCCACAACAATTCCCTCTTGGTTGGGATATCTCTTTACATATGAATACCCATGTGATCCCTTCTTCCATATATATTTTCTGGATTACATGTTGATGATAATCAACCTTCATCAGATATTCCTGGGACACCAAAAGCTCCCCAAATCTATAGGATCATAATTAAGTTAATCCTGCAAGGATGTTTCCTTCTGTTTTATCTTTGAATATTTTTCTTTCACTTACTTTCTTCAGACATACTTTGTTTATTGTCTTTCCTATGTTTACATTCCATGTTTAATGACTATGCTGTAATAATTTCAAAGGTAAGAATTTTATTTCATATGTGTGAATTTTAATGTCAGTTTTCACCTTCCTTTTTAAATTATAATCATCACATATTTCTTCTTACTAAAATAATTTATTTCTTACTAAAATAATTTATCTCATGTGTCACTTAATCCATTTACCCCTTTTATGAATTTGTTTGTTGCTTTTGTAGAAGAAAAACTTCATTGTATGTACTTTCCTTTAAAATATGGTCAACTATTTAAAGTATGTCTGTGTTTCTTTGATAATTCCTAGAAGGTACTGGTCATTTCTCTTGGATTAATTATTTTTCCTTTTTTCTCTTTAATTAAATAAGTAGTTCAGTAATATATATATTTATTTTGTTTTGCATAGATCATATTGAATCCTTATCTGGTAATTATCTAGTTGAGTGCAGAAGACTACAGTTTGCATGTTTAGAGAAGAGAAAGAGGAAAGTATGAGGGTCATTTGCTAGCCCTTGCTTGGAATGCAATCTTAAATCTCTCTTTTTTTTTTTCTTAATTTTTAAGCGTATTTGTTCTAGTCAGTTATATATGACAGCAGAATGCTTCTCTGGTTGTACATGAAGTAGGGTCACACCATTGATGCAATCATGACCTAGTATAACGATGTCAGTCTCACTCCATCATTTCTTCAAATCTTCATGCTCCCTCCTCTCTCTTCCCTGCCTTTGCCCAATCCAGAGTTCCTCCACGCATCCCGTGCCCAACTCCCCATTATGGATTAGCATCCACTTATCAAAGAAAACATTTGGCCTTTAGTTTTGGGGGATTGGCTTACTTCGCTTAGCATGATATTCTACAACTCCATCCATTTATGTGCAAATACATAATTTTATTTTCTTTTATAGTAATATTCTATTGTGTACATATACCACAGTTTCTTTATCCATTCATCTATTGAAGAGCATCTAGATTGGTTCCTTTATGAAAAAATAAAATCAATTTCTTCTTAGTGTTTTATTGACTCTGCTGATAAACAATAATCTTTGTTAGGTTTTGAGCTCTCTGCTTTCCCACATGAAACTACCTCCTCATCTTCCCTTTATATTCCTTTGTTCATAATGAAGATGGCTTTCAGGCATGGTAGTTTTCTATTACTGAGAGAAAATCGTCACAAACTGAGCTATTTAAAACAACATCCAGGGCTGGGGATGTGGCTCAAGTGGTAGCGCGCTCGCTTGGCATGCGTGCGGCCCGGGTTCAATCCTCAGCACCACATACAAACAAAGATGTTGTGTCCGCAGAAAAAACTAAAAAACAAATATTAAAGATTCTCTCTTGCTTGCTCGCTCTCGCTCTCTCTTTAAAAATAAAAAATAAAACAACATCCATTAATTAAGTCAAAATTCTATAGATACAAAGAACAGACAGGTAAAAGCGGGGGGGGGGGGTTCTGTTTAGGGTCTCAACAGGTGAAAATCAAAATATATACCCAGTTAGGCTCTTCTGTAGAAACTCTCCGAAAAAAA
Organism: Spermophilus citellus; assembly: GCF_964194105.1. NCBI lineage: Eukaryota > Metazoa > Chordata > Mammalia > Rodentia > Sciuridae > Spermophilus > Spermophilus citellus. The sequence continues at coordinate 136,098,999 of NC_138188.1, read as the reverse complement.
AGCACTTCAAATTTTGTTTGTGTTGATGGCAGACTTAAGTTCCTCGCAGTTGTAGACTGAAGACCCCAATTCCTTGGCTGCAAGTCAGTGTCACCCACAGTTTTGAGAGGTCACTCTTCAGCCTTCCTATATGGCTTACAGGGCCTTCAAAGTTGGCAATGGTTTCTTGAATTCTTATGTGTTAATTTTGTATTGCTTCCCTTTTGGTACTAGAGAAAATCTACTTATTTAAAAATCTCATAGGATTAAGTTAGACCCAACTGACTCATCTTCCTGTCTTCGGGTCAACTGATTTGTACTCTCAGTTATATCTTCAGAATCTCTTTTGTAACATAACATGATCATGAGGGTAACTCCAGCAAGCGGAAGTCACGTGGGTCACCTTAGAATTCTGCCCACCACAGGACTCTTGGCTTTTTCTTTCTTTAAGTTCACCTTCCTTTCTTCTAAATTTTAGCTGGTTTTCTATGTAGTCATGTCTCTTATTTTCAAAATCATGATTAAAGGATCAAATGACTAGCTTTTGCAATGTGACAGGAAATTATAGTGACATGACTAGTGATAGAGAATGGAGGCTGTTTATGCTGATGTTCACCTTGCTTCCTCTTTCTCCTCCCGACTTGAACCTGTTTGGCAGGGATACCATACAGTTTGTTGTTTTGGCTTACAGTAGCTTTTCCATATTATTCATTTCTTTTCTTATAATAACTAGAGGAAAATAGAGCAAAATATATTGACTACATTATCTTAAACCAAACATCAAAAAGTTTAAATCTCATTAATTTTAGAATCTCTCCACATAGGATTAAAATAGAAACTAAATATTTTAACTTGGTACCTAAAGTACTATAAGTTTTGAATATTGTAATAATGTAAATTCTGTGGCCTGAAACTGTCCAATGAGATGAGAATTAAGAGATTTCACTGGATATAGACAGAATAAAACACATGAACATCTGAGTCATGCCTTTAAAAAAGGTCAAAAGTTTCATTTTTATATGTTATTGTAATTTGTAGACAGCAAGTAACACTATGATATGTATGTTTTCATATCCTATAAAATATATTGTGATATGTATTACACCTAAGTCTTACATGCATGACATTTAAATTACTGCACTACGTACTTAAACATATTAAAGGTTACTCAAGGGACTAGTACATAATTATATTCATTAAAAATATATAAACTAGCAAATTAAATTAAATTTTGAGTTAAAATATATCTGAATGCACATTAGGCTATCTGGCAAATATTGCTTCCAAGATTTATTGGTGATGCTATTTTCTTCTATCCTACAAAATGATTCGTTCTTTATCTGCAAATATGTTGTTGTATTAATCTTTCTGCTGCTTCTAGCTCTAGCATAACACTTACATGTGGTAGGGGCATGCCAAATGTTGGCACAGTTAATTGATACACACATATGCATACATAGGTAATACTTGCCTAGAAAATGTTTATGCAAGCAGCTTTAAATAGTGCCATAAAAAGATTAAGCAACATTAATGGTAACAGGCCAATCACATATTCCTCATTCTGCTAGTAGGAGATAAAATACAACAAAAAGAAGGCACTAATGAGTTAGGATGGTGCCTTACTAAGCGTGTAATTAATGTTATTAAGAAACATTGCAGTTGCATATTAAAATTCCGTTAACTAAGCAACCCTTCAGCATCAGTACATTGGTTCCTGGGTTGCAAAAAATTTTTCCTTTTCCCTTTTTCTGATTGGCATCTTCATGCAATCTTTCTTTAAAAAATGAGATAATGGGATGTGATCAGCCTTCCTGGTTTTCCTGGAATGCTGATGTGACAGTTCTGGCAAGTTGACAGGTTAAGTGACTGAAAGTGGATGTCTTGTCTCACCATTTACTTGAAGAGCCATTTTTTAGGCTATAGTTTTCCCCTCCTCACTTGCACAGTTATGACCCCTTCTACCCCCAATATAAGAAATCTTATTTCCCCAGTTTAGCAGCATAGGACCTTGATATTTTTTAACAAACTTTTAAAATATTCTCTATTTGCTGGTCAAAAATATGATCATCCTTTTCTGAATTATGTGAATATTGTCTTGATAAACAATTAGTTCTAAAATTAATAGTATTTCATTTGCAAATCAAGAGTTCCCTAAAGAGTGAAAAAAAATTATTCTGATAAAAAACAGAAAATATGGGGAAGTGATACTTAGAAGTTCAAAATTTCTTAAAATGTTTATAGATGTTTCTAGAATGTTTTCAATGTATAGATTTTTTTATAGTTCAGATGTTCTATGCAACTTGTATGTTGAATCAAGTATGAGTTCCTGTAATTACCTACAATCAAAATTAAATCTACTTTGGTAATCCAAGATATAATAAAGCTTAAAATTTCTATAAACATACCTGAGTTATACAATGAAGTTAGTGTACTACTTATACGAATTATGACCAACAGTATCACTGGTGGAAAAGTGTCAGAAGCTTTGAGTATAATGAGATGGAAAAAAATATTGCAATGTAGAAATATTTAATACCATCATAGGATTATAGAAGGCTTTGTAAAACAAGGAAAGACAATTAATATGGAAAAATACATGGTTTCACTAATATGATCCTTTTGTTTAACATGCTGACTAAAAATGTAGAATGATCTAGATTGCCGGTGGTGACAAAGAAGGAGGTGAGGTTAATGGACCCTTGGTGCCATTGGAAGAATTTTATATTTCTAACATAAAACATGTGTTTTTCTCTCTGTGAAGAACAACCTCTTACCCTTCCTCTTAACTGTTTAATCAATAAAAAATAATCAAATTCTATCCTTCCTCCCTTTCTCCCTCTGTCCCTTCCCTTTCTCCCTCTTTCCTTCCTTTAGCTTCTCTTAGAATTGCTTTTACAGTTGCTCTACAATGCAATTAAGAAGTCCTACTTTGGTCATCAGATTTGGAATAATTGAGAGTGGTTTTGGGGTTTCAAGTATTATATGAACCCTCCAAAATTGTAGTCCTCCCATAGTCAACAAATTCCATAGGAGGAAGTAAGAAATGCACAGAGTAATATTAAATGACAGCAGCATCATTATTCACACAAGGAATGGATGCTCCTATGTATGTGACCTCTGATAGGTGAAGAGCAGGATGTGAAGTCTGAATAGATGAAGATTCTAAGGAATCTCATTCATTGTGATCATTCTATTCTCTTTAACCATTTACTTCACTTTTTCAAATTTATGAAACCAGTAAACTATATAGTACTTTTCCATCTTCATTTGGATATCAGAAAAGTGTGTATATTGGGGGGTGGGCCAGGCATGGGGGTGCACACCTGTAATCCGAGTAGCTCTGGAGGCTGAGACAGGAGGACTGCAAGTTCAAAGCCTGCATCAGCAACGGTGAGATGTTAAACAACTCAGTAAGACTCTGTTTCTAATAAAATACAAAATTAGGCTGGGGATGTGGCTAAATGGTTGAGTGCCCCTGAGTTCAATCTCTGGTATCACCACCACCCCCCAAAAAAAGATGTCATAAAAATACATATCTGTTTATGTTTATACAAATTATATTATTGTCAAAAGAAAAGGTATAGATATTGGTATTTTTAGCATGGAATAAGAATTTTAATATTAGCTACAATTACTCATTAGAAAAGAAACAATTCACTCATCTAGAAGAGTTATTGCTATGGACTCAGTAAGAAAAACAATTAATTGGAAAAGTAAGTAACTTAGCAATTTGATCATTTATATTCCTTGGAAATAGTGACAAATGAATAAAATGTGATTAAATGGGCTTTATAAAAGTGATTACCTTAAATCCTATATTTCTAATTTATATTTTCCATTACAAATGCATTCTTTCCTCTGAGATGAATTATGTATTAATATGCTTCAAATCAAATATTTTATGACATTATGTATGCATTTCCAATATTAAAAGAAATGATATGGACTCAAGTGAATGTTAAATAGTAAAAAATTAATAAAATTAAATAAGTTCAAAACAATCACTTATCAATTAGAAGTCAAACTCTTCTGTTTTTAGATTGAATAAACATTTATCTCTTATTTCTAGAGTACACTGCATTGTAATGAAATGACTTCTGCCTACTAACATTTTGCCAGGACTTCTAGGTCTGATTGCTATAAAATGCCTATTTTTGTCTATATACTTTTGTTCCTCTGGGATGGTAGCTACTTGTTTATAGTTATATAGTCATGTTCAAATTGGTTAGAATTTTTTTTCCAACATTTTCTGTCATTTCCCTCCATCCAAATTATTACCAATAGTATTGGTGAAAAAATGTCAGAAGCTTTGAGTACAATGAGATGGAAAAAAATTGAATATTTGCTATCCATTTTAAAAAATTTCCTAATCCATGCCCTTTACTTAGAAATTCACTCTTAGGAGCTTTTCTAGGCCAAGTAAAGACAACATTTCAGTGCAAGGTGGTAAACAACACTTCACACCAATAAGAATGTACTACTGATCTGAGTAAGATATGTAAATGGGGGAAAATAGAGGAAAAAAAGAGAGAGACAATGCAAGCAAGGGCATGTACCTGAAATTGGAAGGAACAAAGGGCAAGTACAAGGTCAGGGTGTGTTCAGGTTAATCCTTGTTGACAAGGTGAATCAAAAGATAATAGATATCAAGATTGGTTAAGCACAAGAAAAGCCAATATATATGTGAGTGATGGAGAGAAGACTGGTCTACTGAAATTCTGGAAGTAGTCTGGGGACAAATGAGTGTCAGGATGATAAAATCTTGGGAGGGAATGATTTGCAAGCCTTGCAATGATATGCATTGTAGGTTTTTATTGCCATGTAATGAAAAGCACTGTAGGGTTTTGAATCAAGAGTGATTTGAAAGAAAGTGTATTTAAGAAAGGCTGTACTTAGAGTTAGTATAGGAAGAAAAAGATTATGGGTTTTATGCTCCTTTAAATAATAAAAACAGCTATTCAAGAAAAACATGTTATGATTTTTAAAATATTATACCTTATTGGAAATTGTAGCCTAAAGTTCTTACTCAATTATTTGATACTAGACATGAAAAATTCTCAGTTAATCAGATTATAATTTGAAGTAAAACAAATAAAACTAGCAGTTCAGTGTTTAATAGGTCCAACTACGACATTGAAATGAACGAATGTAAAGTAAACCTATCTTCCAGTCTAAGACTTTAACCTTAAGAAAATTGTGTACCCTTTATAAAGTTCAGTTTACTGGCCTTTATATCATAATGGTAATCATTAAGACATCAGGTTTTCAAATTTTAAATGAAATAATGCCTGTAAATGGTTTAACATAGTCCCTAGCACTTAATAAGCACTCAATTAATGTTAATTATTTTCATTGTATTGCACAGTTTGTGACTGAGCAAGTCTTTGACTCAAGCAAAAGATCAAAGAGATTGCTTTTTAAATGTTTGCAGAATATATTAGCATTTAATAAGTAAATTATATTAAATAGCAAAAAATATTTTCTACTCCAGTTTGTCAGGAAGTTCAAAATGTTTATTACTATTGAATCAAAAGTTTATTCATTCAGGCATGAAATTGCACCCAAAGAAAGGGAGCAGCTGAGTGTGCCTGTAATCACCCTGTATCACATATTAATGTACCTAACTGCTGCATGACTATCTCCATGTTAATGCCTGCCATACAAAGTCATATTTTCCTGTAGAAACAACTTGAACATGATGCGATTAACCTTTAAGGTCCCCCTCCCCTCATCTGAAAGCCCACCTCATGCATGGCCTATGCTTCCTACTCCTGTTCAGCCATCTGATTTCCATATCACCCACTCACTCTCACCAGCAAGCATTAGCATAACAGAGCTGTCTCGTGACTTTGATTGAAGCCAGCTTGGGCTGAATTCAGTATCAAAGCATAATTTCACAGAAATCAAATCTAATTTGCTGTGCATTGTATTTAAATTCTCAAAACACAGTTTCAAGTGAACTGGCCTAGACCTCTAATCTTAATTGACCTTTTTATAGATCAGGTCTACTTCTCTGGAAATCACACAACATACTTTTCTCATAGAGATATTGTTTTTTAATGTGTAAGTGTTGATTAAATACTGAACTGCATCACTCTGCTCCATCTCATTTCGTCTTATAGCTAAAGCAATAAGGTATAATCACTTGACATAGTAAGCAAGTAGGTTATTGCAGTATAGTTACAAGAAATTTGTCTAATGTTTTCAGGTTTTAGAGAGGACATAAATATGTATTTCATAGTCATCTGTCTTAACAAACATCAGAGAATTGCCATTTTTATAACTAGCATATTCTTTTGGAGTTTATAACTCGATATCCTTAATTCAAATTGGGTTTAAATTGTGTTTTGAATTGTCATCTTGAGGACCTAATTGTGTGTTTTTCATATTTAATGAGAAACATTGTATAAAATCCCTTTTATGTAGAGCACACTTCCCACTATCATGCTGTGTTGATAAAACACCACCCCTGTCTACTCCCTCCGTTTGGTGCCATCAGCCAAGTACTCTTTTCAAACCATTCTCACTGCCACCTGGCAGAGATGTGGAAACTGTGGAGTGTCATCAGAAGAATAATTGATGCTATTTTTCATTTTAAAATCTCAAAAGTAAATTCCTTGAGTTGATACGCCTTCACAGAAGATTGCAATATAGATCTTGGGCAGAGAAAGAGAATCTACAAAAGTAAAAGTGGTCGTTGCAATTTTATTTGTTGGCCTGACTTTGGGTGACAATAGGACATACATTTTCAGAGACTCAAAAGCTTTTTAGATTGTTTTGCTAAATGATTCAACATTTTTAGTTTTCTTTTAAAAAAAAATTTACACCTGACAATTCTGGTTCTATTGAGACCCATGAGGCTATTGACATGAAATAATTACATACATTAGAAATAGAGCATATTTGTAGTAACTTAGAATAAAAGTATAATATAAATAGATATCACAGGGAAAAGAGTGTTCTTAGGATTGATGGCTTTTGGTTAGTGGTCTTTAAAAAATATAAAACTGGAAAAAAGTTCAAGAAATTATGATTTCCTGGTCTTTCAAAATGATATCATGAGTGGTAAATATTATGTTGTGATACTGCAGCACTTCATTTTTGTGTAGGAGTTCTGATGAAATGTTTTCTTTAGGTGCCTCTCATAGCAATTCTCACTGGATTTTCTATCCCAACTTGCCAAGGTGTTCCAGCCCTTTGTCTCTGTCTTTCTAATCATCATCTCCAATCACCATCTACATTGCTTCCAGAGCATTCTTTTTAAAACCATGTATCTGATATCTATTTTGCAAAATCATCTTTGAAAAGATCTTAATAGCTTTCAGGACACAATTTTAAACTCCTTTGTATAAATTATCTGGTCTTATCTGTATCAGCTCTGTACACCAGGTTTCTTCTACTTTCAAAACTTATGTTTGGTGCCTTTGTTCTGTGACCTTAATTCTCTTCATCTAGTGATCTATTACCTGTGCTTCAAAACACAGCTCAAATGTAGCCATTTCTTGCATTTTTCTATTATTGTACAAATTGTGTAATGGTGTGTTTGTTCCCCGAGAAATCTCTGCCATAGGACAAGTAGGATGAGAGCACCTCCCAACACCTCTTTTTTTTTCTCTCTTGTTCTTTTATTTTGGGTGTGATGGAGATGGAACCCAGAGCCTGTGAATGCTAGAAAAGAGCTCTAACAGTGAGCTATACCCCCACTCAAGTGCCATGTTATATTTGGCTTCCCATGCCCTGAACCAAGCAGAATGTCTTAGAATTTGTATTCAATCAGTACATTTTGAATGAATAAATGGATGAACTCTAGCTTCTCAGGAAAGTGTATGCCTAGATATGGTCAATTCTGAATCCTTTTGGGGGGAGACTATATTTTAGCAGCTGTGATAAAACTATAGGATGTGGATTTCAAAAATGCTTTACAAAAACAATCATGTAAAACACATTTTTAAACATTTAAATATCAAATTCAAGGAAGTCTATAGCTGTATCTAAATTACAGATAGTGCTTTTACTGACATAGGTGGATGACAGAGAATAAAATGCTTAAAACTATGTTTTCATTGCTTCCATTTATGTTTCATTTGATGATTTCAATCTGTTATTGCTTTATATATATATATATATATATATATATATATATATATATATATATATATATATATGGATTATGTAAGTACCCAGGTTCTCAGGTCTTACTAACTAGTTATATAGGCCAATTTAAATTCTTTCTCACCCAAAGCTGTGCAAATGAACTAATAAGCTGAATAGGCAACTTTTATTAAAGAGTGTCAAATAACTGATTTTGACTGAATTGGGTTTTTAATTTTTGAAGATGACATACAAGCTAAATACCTCAATACTTCTCAAAAAGCTAATGTCCACATTGGCATTATTACTTTTCTTTCATAGGATTTCATACAACTATACACTGATTCTTAAATATTTCATAACATTTTTTTTCTAGAAAAATCCTATACCATATTACAGATGATGAAGACCAACCTTTAATCTTCTGTGGCAAAAATATCCAGTGGTTTCACATTTCTGCTGAAAAATGAATACTGCTGTGCTTTAAAAGTTTTTCCTAAAGTAATTTTGTAACATTGATTTAAACTATCATTTCTATTAGCAAACATGTAACAAAAATCAATGTATCTGCTGATTCAGGAGAAGTGTGTAGAAATAACAAGTAGATTGTGAGAGGCCTGTAATCTTCTGAGCATGCCAGGCAACATAAACCACACTCTGTCCAAATAGAGCCATAAATCCAGGTTCTCTGTACTGTTAGAATGAGTCTTCCGTTATCTTTAGTTATAGAAAAGAATTTCACTTAGTAGATTTATCCCTTCTGTCCTTGGGGTATGTGTTGGATACCTTGAATTAGGAGCCTGGAAAATAGAACACCTAAAAAAAATAAGTCAATACAAATCTCACTGAATTCTTTTTGAGAAAAATACCCCATGCTTTCACAGTGACAGCATTTTTGTTAGGATGAATGATTGGTTTTAGGTTTGGGGCACCATGTATTTATTCTGTTCTTGGATTTGCACTTATGCACTTGAAATATATATAGATATAGGTATAGATAGATAGATTAAGCCCTGGGGTGCTCTATCCCTGAGATACATCCCCAGCCCTATTTTTAAATTTTATTTTAAAACAGGGTCTAATTAAGTTGCCCAGAGTGGCCCTGAACTTTTGATACTTGTGTCTCAGCATCCTGAGTCATGGGATTACAGGTGTGCATCACTGTACCCAGCCCCTCATCCCTCTCTTTTTCTTTACTGTTAGAGTTACTCATTTGTTTTCCTTATTATCTTCACAATACCATTTTATTAGCTTGTTAGCCAGACTCCATGCTTTAGTGACTAAATGTCACTCACCCCATTCATTCTTCCTCATCCATACTAAGTTCATTGAAGGGTTAAAGCTTCCCAAACCACTTTTATCATCACTAACCCACTCAGAAAGAGACAGTATAAAGTGAGTATGGCTTCTAAAGTCTTCCTTTGTTGCCATGATATTTATATAACTCCGACCTCCTTTCCTGCCAGATTGTACACTGTTAGGCTGGAGATGGTCTTGCTGCTTCTACTTTGCCAGGAAGACGCCTATGCTTGGAATGTGTTCATCAACCACTTATCCAAATGCTTCCCTTGCCCCAGAGTTCCCACAACTTCCCTTTCCCACACACAGCCTTTCACAGCCACTCAAGCACAAAGAGATCCCTCCCTCCTGAAGTCTGGTCACACTGACTGTGTACACCATAACTGAAGAGTTCCCCTCAGAGCTCGAAGAGGACCTCTACCACTGAACTTAACATTGCTTAGATGTATAGGTTTTGTGTTTACTGTTATCAAAACCATCATGTTTTTTAAAATGTCTCTATTCAACTGTGAGTTCCTTGACAACTATCATATAAAGCTTTACCCTGTGTGATTTTACTGCCAAGTAAGAGAACATAAGAATTGCCTGACTATTGCCTATCTGTCCAAATGAAATTAATTAACTAGAATAAACTAATTTGATACATTTATTTATATTGTTTGTTATTTCAAATAAGTAACTTCCATCCCTTAAATAATTCAATGTCTTTAATCTTCAAATCTTGAATTCCAGAATATAAGAATTTTAATAATATGGATCATATTTTATGCCTTCTGACATTCCATTGCCTCATTCAATATCTTACAAATATTGTAATAAAATGAGTGTGTACCAGGAGATGGATTTTAAAGGAGGAGATAATTGTGTAAAGGAGTGATTCCTTTCCATGTTTTTCTATTAAAAAACATAACCAGATCATTTTTCTAAAAAATGTTAGAATCATAAGGGATCTATTTTCCCATAAAAGTAGGTGGGACACAGGGATATAATATAATGGACAATATTTAAAATAGATCTGCTAATAAGTTTTCTCACATTATTTCCCCAATCCCTTAATGTTTTAAGAAATGTCTACAAGTAAGTAAAAAAAAAAAAAAATGGTAGCCTCTCTGGCACTGAGCAATCCACCCAGAGCCAGATTTTCTCTTTGATATCTTTTTCTTTGACAATGGTTGATATTTACACATTTTCTTTCCTTTTAAATTATAGCTCCTCCACAGTTTGTGGTTAGGCCAAGAGATCAGATTGTTGCTCAAGGTCGAACTGCAACATTTCCCTGTGAAACTAAAGGAAACCCCCAGCCAGCTGTGTTTTGGCAGAAAGAAGGCAGCCAGGTGAGTGTGAGGCTTGACTGCTTTTCTGAAGTCTCCGAACTTTGCTGACTTTGGTACTCCCTGAAGCTTGCCTTGCCCCCATTGCTATCAGATGCTGAACTTATTTTATTGCTAAAAGAAATGATTCTAAAATAAGTTAAAGACAGATGTTCTTGCACTTTTTATTTGCTAGTGGTAATCTTTGAAAATCCTGCATTTTGCAAGAAACAGAGTACAGCAAACTTATTTTAAAAATCCAACCAAACCTCTGTAAATATTTAAATCTCTGCAGGTTAAGGTGATTTTGCTTTCTTGCACAGGATTAGTCTGTGTAAGTGAGTTGGTACATACAAAGAGCTGAGAATAATTCCTCGCTCATGGAGGATGATCAAAAAATATTTCTAGCATTTATTGGCATAGATCCAACATCCCTCCACTCCTAGATAGAAAATATAAATGACTTTTAAAAATTATTAATTTAAGCCTGTTTCCACTTAAGAGTTGAAGAAATCTTTTCTTTCATTTTCCCTTCTGGATTTCTTCACAGTAGGGTTAAACAGAAATAATATATAACACAAAGAGCCAATACCTGCCTTGTCTTTGCTTTGCTCTTTCTGGACATGATGGCCTCTCAATGTCTCTCCCAAAGCCAACTGGATACATTACTTCTATAATTTAGCACTTGGTCCAAATTCGGAGAGTGTTTAGCCTCTTCATTTCTGAGGCAATGAATGGAACTTTCAGCTTAAATTAGATCTGAAATTGTGATCTTTGCATAAAAATTTGTGCATTCCTGAGAGATCTTGAATGATTTTGTGCTAGATTCTCTAAAACCATACAGACAAGAAATGTAGTTCTTGTGGTATTCCTCCCCAGCACATTCTGTACTAGTCCACGTTCTGAAAAAATTTCTCAAGGATTAATTGAAAATATTATTACAAGTCATAGGAAATTTGAAAACTTTGCCATCAATAGGGAATGGTTTTAGCTACATTAAGAGAACCTAAAGATTAGAACTCATATATGTCTATCTTTCTGGAGAGCATCTAGGAAGTCCTGCTCAGCTATGCTTTCTAATTTGCAGGGGTTCCTCTGCATTCCTGAACCACCCCCAAACTAGCAGTTTTAATCTCTGAATGGACACCTGGTCAAGTAACACTCCTTGTTACTTCCCCTCTGAGTCAGGGATGTAAAGGCAATGAAGAAAAGAGAGTCATACCCACTGCCTTATCCCATATCAGAATTATCAGACTTCAACTCCCAAATTTTATCATTTAACAGCTATAAAATATATTTCTCTTCATAGATTTCCTTGACTATTCTTTTCAGTTTCTTTCACATGAATTTATCCCAAACATTCCAGTGAGTATGAAAAAAAATGATATGATAGTTAAACACACACATGCATACACACTCACAATCTTTAAAGGAGAGGCCGTAAAGCCATTTTTCTCCTTTTTTGTTGCATAGTATTTGTAAGTGCTATGTAACTTTACTAAAGCTAGTTTTTATACTAATCTGAAATTTTGGGCTATACATCTTACCTCCTATGAGTTATGAAGATTTCATGAATAAGTGTAAATGTAAAAGGAATTTACATGTTATGAAGATAACACAAATTGCTATTTTGTCACTGATAGCAAACATAATGATGTGAAGCAATTTGATTATTGCAAATTCACACTTTAAGTCATGTTTTGAGTGAAATCTCATAATGTTTCCTGATTTATTTTTGTAAGATTATTTCATGTGTACATAATATCCCTCAAAATAGCTCTAAGTTAGATACAAAATGTTTTTTTCCTGTAGTCTAATTCACATATGGTATTAAACATTGTTTTTAATGGTTATGAAAATAGTTATCAAAAGCATTGAAGTATTCATTTTCCTATTTGACAAAGTAGCATGTAAATCCATATATACTATAGCTAAGGATGCCACAAAATTTCTACTTAGCTTCTTTGGCTTGTTTATTATCATAGGTCTAGTTACCTTCTTCTTACCAATCTGCTCCCATCAGGGATCTAGAGATTGGGAGGAGAGAGGGAGGCACAGAGGGAGAGAGAGTAAAGAGAAGTGCTTGAGCAAACTGTAAATTTTCAAATCATGAATTAGGATATTAGGAAAAATAACTTGGTCTTACTCTCTCTAGTATCCAGTTTCTATGGTGATCTATGACTATCCATCAGTAGAAAGAGTGAAGTGCTTGGACTTAATGGTCCATATTCCTCAATATGTGCTGATAATGCCAATTAGTACTAATAGGATTCTCAGACACTTCAAGGCAAGCAGAGCTCTGTAGAGTTCCTTGGTTTTGCTTATAATCCATTTTCTTTTGGCCATGTCATACAAGCAGGGAATAAAGATGATGGGTTAACCTCAATCAAATGCCATTTTCCATGTCAATGGATCATTTAGAAGGTGGACTGATATTACATCGTAGAGGAAAAGATCCCAGAGAGAATTAGCCCATCTGATGGATTGGTGCTATGTAAATTAGTATTCTAATGGCTAATTGTAAGAAAGTGCACACTTTGAGTTATTGTATCATTTTCAAGTGCCTTTAAATTTAGACCCTTCTCTTTTGGATGTTTTATTTCTGTAATATATTTGGATTCCACATGAGATTTAACTTGTTCTCAAATTATGTTTCATAAGCATGAAAATATCTAGACTCTGATAGTAATTCAAATTTTAGGAGAGGGAAACAGTTTTTTTGAAATCATATCCCTGACAGGCTAGCAAACATCTCTTCTTTTAGGAGTTTAATAACATGGTAATGTTTATGTAAAGTGGGCTTATAGTGTCACACTTGAATCTAATAAAGTGGACATCCATCATGTTGCAATAAAGAGCAGAGCTTCTAATTAAAGTAGGACATCATTTGCAGGATTAAAGTCATTTAGCGTAATTGAAAAGTGTTAATACCCTATTTTATCCTCTTCCATTGGTAGTACTTCAAGGGTAAAAACATTTTAAGGTGAAAATGTGTCTTGTGCCTTTAATTGAATGTTATTACCTTCTGATTGCAACTTATTGAAACTGTTTAATTACAAACCTGGAAAATTAATTACTATATTGAGAAACAGATCCCCGAGGGTTATAATGTTCTTTTTTGTAAGTAAATAGAACATAAAAATTGATATGTTCTTATTTATAATCCAACTTGGAAACATGCCGCAATATGATTTATTATATCCAAATGTTTTTCTTAATTGAACAACAGTAAAGTGACATAGGTCATCTAAATTGATGTTACTGCTCTCATATAAAAACTTTCAACATTTATGATTAGGCTATAAGAGATATATGATAGGCTTTTTTTGTGATATATAGTAAAGTGTTTTTTAAAAATAATACTTCAAAATTGTTTGGTAGAACATTCTAACTTCCATAATAATTCTACATCCTTTTATTTTCAGCCATTGATTTTATCATGCTTAGATTAGCATTTGTCCATAGCTCTTTAGGAAGTTGTCATGATTTGCACAGCATTATAGCAATACACTCAGCTTTGTCTGTCAGTCAAAGACACACACACATTTTTGAAAAATGTTAGAATTGAATTTGTTGTCCCCAAAGTATTCAAGATTATCAGTAGCAATTGCAATTATATTTTACATTCTTTGTTTCTTGTAAGTTTAAAAAACACCTACATATTTATTGTTACTCTCTCCATCCTTACCTTGTGTAGGAGTTAAATCATATGAGCATTATGCTGCCCATTTTATAGATGAGGAAAACTTGTTTTAGAGAGAGTAAATGGCTGAGATCAAGAAACCTTAATGTTACCCTGATTTTATCATTACATGCTGTATATATGTGTTGAATTTATATACTGTAGCCCATTAAAATGTACAAGCATTATATGCCAATCAAAACTTAAAAATTAAAGACAGATCCAGCTCTTTAAAAATGCAGATGATTATTCCTTCAATTGCAGTATATTGAGGTCATAGAGCATACACCATGATTGGAAACTTTCCCAGTTAGTTTTCCCACTACCCGACCTATAATTATTTTGGAAACTTTTTTGCTTAAATTTATACATCTTTTTACCAATCATATTTTTCATAACTATAATATTTGTTGTTAATGCAATTTTCCTTGTAAATGGTAAAAAAAAAATATTGATAAGATTGTGTTTGCTTCTACAGAACCTACTTTTCCCAAACCAACCCCAGCAGCCCAACAGTAGATGTTCAGTGTCACCAACTGGAGACCTCACCATTACCAACATTCAGCGCTCAGATGCGGGTTACTACATCTGCCAGGCCTTGACTGTGGCAGGAAGCATTTTAGCAAAAGCTCAACTGGAGGTTACCGATGGTGCGATATTGTTTTTAGATTCGTCTCATAAAAAATATGATTTTTATTTCATGATACACATTAAATGTGGGGGTTTTTCTATTTGTTAAATGGTTTAGATCAATGTTTACCCTCTAAATTTAAATCTAGGTAAAGTAACACATTTTAACAGTTTTTAATTTACCTGCCATTATTTCCTTTAATGCCATTTATTTTCCCAAAGGCAGCCCATTTTAATATTAAAAACAGTGATTTGAAAGAAATTTTAATTTTAAATTTAAAGTAATTTTAAAGAAATGACATCAAAATTATTGTGTTTACAAGTGTAATCTGAATACTTTTAGTTAGTCTTATGTTGACATGACAGCTTCTCAAAGATGTTAATAATTTTATACTTTACTGGAGAATAAGAGATATCATCTTTAATATTATCAGTGAAATAGAGAATTAGTTTTTAGTTAGCTAATCACATTATGACATTCCTCTGCCTTTAATCATACATTCACTAAGTTAAATTAATTAAATACTTTTGGAAGCACTGATGAATGCTAAAATTATTATTTTTTACTTGCACTTATATACTTTGAATCTTAACTGAGACACTTACATTCAGAGTGAAAGTTGAAAAGGTTCTGATCTTTCCCCAAGGTTCATCACAATTGACAGGAAGTTCTAGCTATTTTTTGAGCCTCTGAGCATGAATTTATTTCCTATTCTTCCATGCCTTAAATTAAAATTTTCTATTGCTGTCTTATATTGGTGAGCTTTTTGTGTTTGTTTTCCCTTCTCATGCTGGTTTCTGAGATATAAGACCTTTCGTCTGTGGTTTCTCTAATTCTCTGCTGGTTAAATTTCAATGTGCTTTCATACAATTTGAATTTACATGTAGATTGAAAGGTCATTTAAAATTAATATAAAGGCAGTATTTTTTAATATCTGTCCATGGTATGGCCTGATTCAGCACCATGTCAGGAATGGGAATAAATAGGACAGACAAACACTGGCTGTGAAGACATTGAGTCGTTAATGTCTGTACCTGCTGATGCTCTGGAAATTTATGGCCATGGAGCTGAAAGAAGAAGTCAGGTTCAAGGGTAACAGTGTTGAGAAATCCTTCCTTAAATAGGCAGTGCTTCCTTAAAGCCTCTTTGATGGTTTCTACCTCTTTGTTTATTTAAAAAGAGTGAAAGATAATTATGAATATTTTAAAAGTACTCATATATTCTATCAGTAAAAATTTCTAGGTATTTATACTTGGAAAACAAGATATCTGGGCCTAAACCTAAGATTTACTCTAAATTGCTATAAAATATTTCAAGCATAATGCTTAAAATATCTACTATAATCTAGCTACTTGTAGTATTTTACATGAGAGAGACTGAGC
This sequence comes from Spermophilus citellus, assembly GCF_964194105.1. Taxonomy (NCBI): domain Eukaryota; kingdom Metazoa; phylum Chordata; class Mammalia; order Rodentia; family Sciuridae; genus Spermophilus; species Spermophilus citellus. The sequence goes on along the minus strand of NC_138188.1, from coordinate 136,082,625 downwards.
TTAAATGAATAATTTGCTACGAAAAAGCAGACCATATATGTAGAAAACAAAATGAGTGAATTAGAAGAGGTAGTGGTTTCAACTGATAGGGTTCATGAGACAGGTAGATATTGAGAATTATTTTTGATACAATGAATTGAAAACTTATGTTAGTTGATGATATCTCACAGCTAGAATATCTATTCTAGGTCAAAATTTAAAAGGTAATGATCGAGTTTAAATTTTCAGTTGACTGAGATGGCTCTGAACATTTCATTACAACTGTTTTGAACATTAATTCCTACATTGATTTTTACTTAATCAAAAAGTCAAAGTTATTATGAATAACTATCTCTAAATATGAAGTTGTGTCCTTGGCTGATGACTTCAGCTTCTAGTCATACTTTAGGTTTTTCAGAATAGTTAGTGATTTAATCACATGTAAGCCATCATTTTCATTTTAGGTGTACTCTTTGATAAGATCTAGGGCAATTTTGAGTCAATTGAAATTGTAAATTGAAAAATATATGTCATATTCAGAGAAACAAGTGCTTATTCCATCTGTACCAATGTTTTTGTTATATCTTTGACATTAAACTCAATTACTGAGCATATTTTTAATTTAAACATTCATATAGTATTCACATACTATTGCTAATAGTGATGAAATATGTCATGTCGAGTTACAGTTGTACAGATTATGGATTGAGGTAAGATGTTTCCAAATACTTAAGTTTCAAAATAGACCTCTAAAAGATCTTCTCATAGTTATTCACTTTTTTCCTTTGCCCTTATTTCAGAAAGTTAAAATAAAAAAAAAAAACTTGTAAAGAAAACTCTATGGGTGGAATGAATAGAATCTAAAAGGACTAGGAGCTGAAATGCATTTCTGTCTTATACTGACTATAAATGTCAAACCATAATCTTACATGAATGGTTTATTGAAGATTTATAATGCATAGTTAGAGAAGACCATGGAGTTGTTCACAGATCACTGGAAACCCTAAATGTTCATTTAAACTTTGACCTTAATGTCATGGAAACCTTGTGGTCATCTTTCACCCATAACATCCTTGAAAGTGAGAATTCCTCTGGCCAGGAGATTTTCAATTCACTTATTGATCGAAGTCATTCAAAAGACAATGAACCACACATTTAGGCATTAAAAAAAAAGAAAGAAAAAAAAAAGGCAGAGGGGAATAATTAGATGACCTTTGGCTACATCTAATGATTTCAGAGATATGACAATAAAAGCAGGTTATAAGAAATTACTGGAATTCTTATGAAGAACTTAATTTGAAGCAAAGACATAACATTTAAAATTTGATAAATAAGTTAGACTCTGAAGACTATTTTTCTCCTCATATTAAAAAAATCCATTTATCTAGTTTTGGCTCATAAACGATTTACGTAAAACCATTAGCTTAAATTTCTATTTGCCAAATTATTGCCAGATGTCTCAGAATTATTGTAATGTTGGGCTCCCACATTCTCTTAAGCTTCTTCATTTGTTTCTAAAATGAAGAAAGTGATCAAAAAAATCAGTGAAATAAGTAGTTCTAATTTTGGTGTATGACCAAGTAATTGTTCTATGGTTTATCATAGTTTTTTTATTATCAATATAATAAATTCAGGTTCTTTGGGGTCTACAGTGTCTTGACTTGCAGGGGACCTATTATCCTAAGTTCTAATGTAAATTAAAATTGATTGGTTGTGTCATGGGTGGTTCGTAGAGGCCTGGTAGTTTTAATGATTTCTTCACCAAATCTGTGAACACTAGTGTAAATATGATGCATACAGATGGAGACAGAGTCTTGAAAATTGGTGTTTACAAACATGGACAGACAAAGGAATTGAGAACCTCAAGCAAAATTACTTTTATAATTATTTACCTGGTAATAAAAAATAACTTTTTGGAGAAAAGAAACCATTTTTTTTTCATCACAGTTGCTAAACAATAATTTAAATCCACTATTCTTTTTTATTTTCTGGGAGGATTTTTAAATATATATCTTATGTATTGGATGTTATATGTACATATATGATATATATGATGGGTATTGAATAAATACACAAAGTAAGTTCTAAGTAATATGCTTGGCTTTGGGGTTTTCACCTTACTTCCGATATCAGTACTTTAAGACTATTGAATGCATAGGAGTTAAAATATACTAAATATGTCTTTATTCTTTAGTTTTGACAGATAGACCTCCGCCCATAATCTTACAAGGCCCAGTAAACCAAACACTAGCAGTTGATGGTACAGCATTACTAAAATGTAAAGCCACTGGTGATCCTCTTCCAGTCATTAGCTGGTTAAAGGAGGGATTTACTTTTCTGGGTAGAGATTCAAGAGCATCTATACAAGAGCAAGGGACACTGCAAATTAAGAATTTACGGGTAAGCAATATGTGGTTTGCATTTGAGTCCTTGTCTTAACATAAGAACTGTTCTAGGGAAATATTTTGTGGTGAACTTAAAATCTTACATCTTAGCATGCCTTCTGTGCGTGTTATTTCTTACTGTAAAAATTCTTAGTTGAAATTAGAGCAAGGGTCTTTTCCTTATGTCACTCTTAAATTCAAAATAGACCTAGAATCTTTTTACTCTTGTATCACATCTGCTTTGTATGTAATCATTGAAACTATAAATCATAGTTTAATGATTTAAGGATAGTAGTAGAATATATAAAATCCTTTGAAAAAGTGACAGATGTTTCTGATTTTACTATCACTGATGAAAGGGATATCATAGCAAAATGTAGATAAGTTGGCTTGGTCAAAAAATTGTGTAGAAAAAATAAAGGGATGAAACTGAATGCATGAAAGGCAGGTTTGGCTAGTTAGAGGAAACCCATAGGTTTTAGGGGATGTTGCTGTGGATGTTTTCATTTAAATACCAGGATAAGAACAAATTATTGGTGATCTTTTAACTGAAATGTATGCAACAGAGAAAGACCATTCCTGGAAATTTAACAAGTTGGTACCTCTTCAGGAGCAACTCAAAATAATATGTATGCTTCTGGATATTTTTTAACTATCTATTACAATGTAACAGTATTGGCAGTAAAACATAATTAATATCTCATAGCTTATGTGAGTTAGAAGCATGACCATGACTTAATAGGGCCACCTGTTTCAGAGGTATAATCAGAAGTGCCAGTTAGAGGAGATGAGGGCTCATATGAAGATTGACAGGATATTTGCTTCCAATCACCATGACTGCTGGTAGACTAGAGTTATTTTGGTCTACTGGATTAACAACTTCAGTTTACTTGCCTTTAGTACATTGCTATGTGGACTTTCTCAGTATGCCTGTCTCCTTCCTCTATGTCAACAAGGAAGATCATCTCCTACCAAAATAGGCATTGCAATTCTATGTACGAAAGTCACAAACAAGTCTTAAAACCTTGAAACCAATGGTTTTCAATTTACTCAGGTGGAATATGGAAATTGTAAAATCCAGGTGAATGTCACCATGAGGGATATCTGTTCTCTGCCAGTATATTCAACTCTTTCAACCAAGAATAGTTACTCTACCCCTACTTGCCCCATGTTGCAAGCATTACACTAAAGCTGGAGAATATATTCATAGCACTGGGTTTGAGAGCCATAATTAAGATAGTGGGTATAATATAATGCATGAGGAAAAATGGATTGAAAACAATTCAGTGGAAGAACAGTTAGTAGAAACTGGTATCTAGGTAGAAATTGGGAATGAAAGATAAAGAAAAAACAAACAAGCAAGCAAAACCATATGGCTCAATTTTCACATTCAGAAGCCAAGGAGGAAAGTAAAAAATGTTCTACTATAAATGTTTTCAAATGAAAAGGATTCTTCCCGTATGATGGGAAATGTTATCTATACTTATATGTTTATCTGGTTATTTATCACTGTAACACACACATACACACACACACATACACACACACACACAAGCCAAATAGAAGAATGATCCTACTTTTGTAGCAAATACATGCGTACATTTTTAATTGTGTGTGTATGTGTGTATATATAAACACACACACCACACATATATATGATTTTGAGACATAGGCATTAATTATTGCTCTTAAGTAACAAATCTACTGCCAAGTTCAGTTAAAGGAAAATAAATTAATACAGACTCTTTTTAATCTGTCTTTTCATTGATTGTAAATTAGTTATTAACTTTCTTTGAACAAAATGGAGGTTATTAAAAAATTAATGCCAGCTCTCCTTGGGTAAACACTTTAACCTCTCTCTCTGGGCCCAAGGCAGCCTAGGGCCATGGAGGTTAATGCATTTTCGCTGTATTGTTGAATTAAAGGGTATTCTCGAAGAGTCAAGATTCCTAGGAGTGTTTGAAAGAAGCAATTAAAGGTGCCTGCTTGATGATGTCAAACTCAGAGCCCTGACAGGCTTCTGAGTAGTCTCTAAGATGCCAGCTCCTAGGAGCTTGTCTATAGCCAACTGCACAAGGAGAAAAGTAGGATGGAGTGAGCTAGAATATGCACCTCTTAAAGCAATTGGTGAGATGAATGGTAAGATTGAAAGAGAAGTGAAGCATTCCTGTCCAGAAAAGTTATTATTTAAAGTTAAAACAATAAAAGAGAGTGAAGTGCTGATGAATTTAGTGATAAAATAGTGAGATTTATCAATGATATTCAGGCATTTGATAAACACCAAAGTAAGCACATCATTCTTTTTCTGTAAAGTCTCTTTACAGGAGGATTCAAATAGGCTTTTTAGTGTTTCACTTGTATAATCAAGAAAGGTTTTCTATAGGTCATGTTCTTTTGTGTCTCACTATTTCCTTTTCAGTATGTAAAGCAAGAGAAAAAAATAACATGATGAATACAGTGTTCTCATAGTCCAGCTAATTGGTAACTGAATCTGTATCTTTTGAGAAGTAGAATATTCCAGTACTCATTAAAACCTACCTACCACAGCTAATGTCAGGTTGTATCTCCACACAATGACAAGGAGCTACAGTTAAGAAGCATCACCTACATACTCTTCTTTTAGCATTTGCACAGAATAACAAGTGCTACGTTTTAGTTCAACAGCTATAATAAAATGCAAATTTTTTTACTCTTTCACAGTCCATATTCAAATGAACATCCCATTAAAATCCAACCTCGGCTCATTATATTTAGTTTGTGAGTGATGCTTCTTAAATGCAAAGATTTCTAATGACTATAATGTGCATACAGCCACATTTGAAAGAATGGCTCATTCTACAATGGCTATTCCCATCATCCCTCTGTGTAATAGAAGACAATTGTACGGAGATAATATGGCGAAGAATGACATGCCAGAGCAATTTGAAACTTAAGTTAAAATACATAATGACATTTAAAATCAATTAAAACAGTGAAATGGCAGTAACATCCATGCACTAATGATATACCTGAGAATTCATTCTGAAATCTGGAATCATCAATACACTTACATTTTGAACCTGACAGATGTAATATTCTATGAACTCCCACATTTCACCAACAATTAAGTTCAAGTTCATCACAGTTTTAATCTATGTCTTCTGCCTTGCTTTATTCTCTTTTTTCATGAGCCTCTCTTCCCAGTCTCACTTTTCCTGTACTCCTAACCCAACATAAGTGAGTGTTGTTTACCATGGAAGCCCACAAGGCTCAACCACAGTGAGGACTTTTGAATTACATCTTTTATTGACCTTGGGGCTATTTTCAAAGTATTATGAGAGAATCTTTTGGCTTAGATTTGTAAAAGAGACCTCTTTTTAAGTGTCCTTGGCTATTCTTCAATGAGTAATGAAAACATTTTCAGTCATCAATGAAATGACAGTTTTTAAAAATGTTTGAATTTTGTTAGATTATTTTTATGATCGCTTTCAACACTAACTCCATAGTCAGTATTCGTTGATTTACATATGACACAACTTTCTTTTACTGGATTCCGCACTGCTACAATTTACATAGAAGTGAATACTGAACTCCTTAAAAGAAAAAAAGAATTTTTTTCTTCTTAAAACAATATTTTTTCTTATTTTTTTCATGTTTTTGAAAAGAAAGAAAGTATGGCTTCCTATTATCTCATTGCTAATTTATTCCAGAGTAAATAGTTTATTTTAAACAGAAAAAAACAGAAAAGACAGCTTTTCATTTCTGATGGTGTGTATCCTTATGATATTATGAATGAATTCTGTCCTGAGTTGTCTATATTTAACTCAGGCTCCTTTATAAAATGGAATTAAGAGGTTAGTATTATCAAAAAAGAAAAAAGACAAATAGAATTTATCCAGTACATTTAATTGTAGAAATATAATTTTGAAAACTTTCGAATCAATGCTATGAATAACATTGTATGAATTTATTTTAATATTTCATATATATAAAATTAATGCATTATTTAGATGGGCAAATGGTACCCCTCACTTTAAAAAAAATCAAATATTTCCTGTTTGAGATTGAGTAATTATTCTGCACATTGATTACAGTTGAATTCTCTCCTTCCATGCATGCTAGATTTCTGACACTGGCACTTACACTTGTGTGGCTACAAGTTCAAGTGGGGAGACATCCTGGAGTGCAGTGCTGGATGTGACAGGTGAGCTCTTTGTGAACCATCTTAGCAGCAGAAATCTTGAGCCTCATAATGATGGTTCATTATTAAATAACAAGGTAGTGGATGATCAAAGTTTTAATTGATTGAATGTAAATCTAAGTCTTTACATTCAATACCACTTTTTAAGCCCTCTACCAGTTCACACTCAGCATTACATTTGTGAAATTTAGTACATTTGTTATTGAAAACTTTGTTATTTTACATCCTCTTAAGTGCAGGCAATTCTAGTGATCATGTGTGAAAGTAGAGTTTGCATTTACTAATGTGTAAGAAAAGCAGATATTCACTTACATAGATGCTACTGATTAATGAAGATGAATTGTTCACCATCTAAGCCAACTCCTTTAGTACACTGTTTTCTTCTTGTAAGCATCAATGTCAACATGACTGATCAGGAACAAAGTTTTTTCTGTCTGTCTTCTATAGAATCTGGAGCAACAATCAGTAAAAATTATGATTTAAATGACCTGCCAGGACCACCATCAAAACCACAGGTCACTGATGTTACTAAGAATAGTGTTACCTTGTCCTGGCAACCAGGTACCCCTGGAACTCTTCCAGCAAGTGCATATATCATTGAAGCTTTCAGGTATGGCATGATTTCTTTTTTCTTAGTTGTGTTTTTAATTTAGCTCTTAAGTACTAAAGCCTCACCTGAGCTATATGGCTGTGTTATGATAAGAATGGGTTCAATGGATGCATTTGAAGAATTTATCTTTTATATCAGTCTTTATTCAAGAACAGACTTTATGTTTTAATTTATAACTTAATTGTAGGATTAAATATGCATCATCTATGTCTATATCTATAGAAATGTAGTCATGATACAATCACTTAGCTCATTTATTTTTCCTGACAAGTGTATGTATTTAAAATGAGAATTTGGGCATTAAAAATGGGAAGACAATACTTTAATTAGGGACAGACACATCTTTGTGTTATGCAATATTTATTGAAGCATGAGACTTTGGAATATTTATGCCTAATAATTAGGATAGAACTTAATTCCAGTGTTTTTATGCTATATGAATAAATCTATTAAATATGTCTGTAAGAAAATGTAAATCCAAATTAAGAAACTGATTCCATGTGGTTTTAGTGCAGAAAGGAAAAGATGTTTTCATGTATTATTTGAAATCTTATCAACTTACAGATATGAATGATAAATTAGCAAGTATTATTATAAAATTACTTTATAGGAATTTAATAGCATACTTATGCAAATGGGAAAATATACTTAATTTACTTTCATGTTCAATTTCACATCATGACATCATACATTTTGAAGGATAGCCTTTGTCCTTTGTCAATATTGGGACAAATGATCACTTTCATTTTAAGTTTTTTGAATCCATATTTAAGATAATGAAAGGTACATAGTTTCAAAATACTATTTTTCTACAGTTTGATAGTTTGATGCTTAAAGACATCTAAAATGAAACCTCCCTAATACCATTTTTTTCTTCATTGTAAGCAAAAGTAGCATTTGACTATAGACAAAGTATTTTAAAATGTCATCCATCCATCTGGCTCTAACAGGTCTGTCTACACACACACACAAACACACACACACACACACACACATACATATTCAGAGATATTTTCACCAGTCTGAGATGCCAAATCACAATTCTGTGTAATGTACAATTTTTTAAAAAATGTAACCGAGGGAAAATATTCATTACATGCTTCCTTTCTTCTTTTACAGATATGTAGTTTTAGAAGGCTCTATTATAATATTGCATGTGGAATTGATGCAAAAGAAAACACACCTTGTAACAGGAAAATATATTGGCATAATTTACTCTGTAGTCCATTTATTCTTTCTGCAGGTTAATTCTTTTCAAGGTATATATATGCATTTATGAGGACCATACTTATTGTATAAACTTGATGTTGTGATCTTGGCCTCTGTTCCTTTTACAGGTATTCATTTAGTGGGCTGCTGTGCATTAGCAAAGGGCTGTCACATCTCCTGGGCTGAGTTTAATTTTGTTGTGCATGGCACTTCCGTTAGGTGGGCTCGGCTTTGTTGTTGAATAAACTGAATTCATCCAAATGTTTCATTTATTGGGCTGAACACTTCAAGTGTTGTGTGTGTGTGTGTTTAATTTTCAGCCATTAACCTTTGTCATTGCTACCCAACTCCATTTCCAATAACTGTATGACTGTTCTTTAAATGAAATTTCTGTTCGCATTTCAGCCAATCAGTGAGCAATAGCTGGCAGACAGTGGCAAACCATGTAAAGACCACCCTTTATACTGTGAGAGGATTGCGACCCAATACAATCTACTTGTTCATGGTCCGAGCGATCAACCCCCAAGGTCTCAGTGACCCAAGCCCTATGTCAGACCCTGTGCGCACACAAGGTAATTTCAATAGCTGTAAACATGACTGGTTCTAGAGAGAGGCATCAGATGGACATTTGAAAACAAACAGATTGCATGAGGAAAAGTACATGTATGTACACTGCTTTGTAAAATGATTCACTGGACTTTATCTAGTGAAGAAGAAAGAAGTCAGCAGTTCACCTTGCTAAAATGTTTCCTTTCTCTGGAGCTATTAGGATCTTTGCAGTGAAAAATTAAATCAGGTACATTTACATGTTAAAAGTAAATCCACTAAGCTAGGACTTTAGTATATTTACTATAGGGAAAAAAAGATAAAATAAAATAAATAAAAATTTTAAAAAATTCTCCTTCTTTGGAAGAAATTATACACTAGCAAAAAAAGTGATATTTAATGGATAGATGCTCAGATAGGGGTATCCAAATTACTTCAGAAATTCTATTTTTATAGTACAGTGACTGTCCTGAGAATGCAGCATCTGGATCCTCTGAGATAGTTAGAAACACAGATTTTCAGGCTCTAAGTCAAAAACACTGGGGTCAGCCAGTGTCTATCTTAATATACCCTCCAGGGGATGCTGGTGCTAAAGTTTAATGACCACAGTTATGATGTATTTTATTCAATCCAATGTTTCAAAAAGTAATTTAGTACAGAAAACAGTAAATCAAGTTTTCTTCCTGAGGCTTGTCATTCTTTTGACTAGTATAAAAACTCCTAGAATATCAAAATGTGATTTCAAAATGCAGATGTCCTTATCTCATCTTTAGTTACCTGTCTCTTCCAACTGAAAAGTCACTGGAATCTCAGATGGAATGCAGGATGCTAGATTATAGTTTCCTTTTCTACTAGTAGGTAAAGGGAATTAATACAATAGAAGTAGTGCCTTTATTATTTGCTGCAAACTGCTCCCCACAGAGTTATAAGAAAGGGTTAATTATTTCTTATTTGTAAAAAGCTTTGAACAAAGATATAATTCAAAGTAGTATTTTGTGCTATGAAAAGCACTATACAGCCATAAAATATTATTATAATTACCATGTAGTTCAGTGATAGTAACTAGCATGCCATTATAACAGAGAAGGTGCCTTAAAGGAATAAAGTGAGATAAAGTCACCACGTGACTAACGTTGCTGACATGATGACAGTCAAGAGAGGAGGGAATGCCACTCTGCTATTGTTCTCTAAGCAGTAATGTGATTAATTTTCCTTGATGATAAAGGGCCTGTAGGTAAAAAACCTGTCTCAGGAAAAAGAAAAAGCACAACAAAGAATCTTAAGACCTGAAACTAGTTATATTTTACCTTACCTAGATCCAATTGCTTTATAGGGTGTCTGAATTTAATGAGTAAATTAAATTATTGGATGCAAAATGGAAAAGATGTATAATTTTAATTCAGGAAATCCTAGTACCTAGATCATTTACACCTGTGTGGATTGCAATAGTTTTTTGTGTACAACTGCAGTGTGAGGTAAGGAGATAACAGAATGTGGACGACTTGAGTGTGATTGAGTCTGGCAGACTGTCCAGATCATTCAATAACTATGCCAGTCACTAAATCTTGACTCATAAAATAACTCTCCGTGAAAAGGTCAAGAAAGATTAATGAAAAGTTGTTTGTGATCTGACCTGTTTCAGTTGAGAGACTATCCAGAGCAAAAGACTTATGTTCTTTTAACATATATTTAATAGGAAAACTCATGTTGTGTGTCTGAATGTCAGGATCATTTTTGATACCTCACTTTCAGTAGCTTTGCATTTTGCAACCAATAACTTTCAAAGAGCTCTTATTTTACAAAGATTTTAAATATCAGAGAACACAGAAATTATTTATTTCATTAAGGCTACTAAATGCTTACACCATCAACATCACAATTGAGTGTACTTATGTAGGCAAAGATTAACATTGTTCATATAAAGGGACTCCCTCCTCCCCCAATTTCAATGAGATTGTATTTTGCAGTTTTGTCAAGGAAGAAACAAAGAAGGAAAATGAGGGGGAAAATCACCCAAGTATAGTTTCCAAGTATTTATGTTGTAATTTAAGTTAGTGCACTCAATTTAAATTATAGCTAAGATATGCACTTTAAAGACATTTCTGCAAGAATGTGGCATGGTGGCCTGAGAAAACAGGAGAAAAAAAAGATGAAGAAAATAAATCATTTTAAATTGGACCTCCTTAGTTTGAATTCAACTAAACTTTGAAGTGTACCAGTTAAAGACAACTTGAAGAGTGTGAAATTCAGTGTTTGATATCAATTAAATGTCTATAACTTACCATTTTGTCTTAATGGACACAGAATATATACCATTGTATACAGTAATAGGTGAATGGTGAATAAGGAGACAACAATGTACAGTTGAGGATGTCTTATTCAAAACATCACCATTCTTTCTTTTCCTCCTTTATTAACCACCAAAAGCAGCTGCATTTCCTCTTTTCAGATATTGGAGTTCTGGCCAAAATTTATTATTTTGGAATATTTTGTCAGTATTCTAAATTTTTCAGTTACTGTGAATTTGCGGAGCTCCGTCCCCTCTCTCCTCTACTCTGTTTACCTTTAATGACATAGTTCATTGTTCCAGTCTCCCAAATTTTTCTTTCCATACTCCCAGACTGAAATAGTTCAAGGGGTAGAAAAACACAACCTGAAACAAGGGATTCAACAAATTTCTAACCTTCTGTGTTCAGATATGTCTCAACTGACCACTGGGGAAAATCCTTCAATGCTCTAAAATCTACATAAAGCCAATCCTTCTAGAAAAGTCTCAGAGTATGTACTTCATTCTTTCTAAAGGATCATTCTAGTGATCTTCCACAATACTGTGTCTGCGTTTGAATGGAGATGAGAGACTTTAAATGCTCTTTCATTAAACCATTGTAATGAAGATTAATATCTTTTAACTTATGTCCTCACTTTGTGAAGTACACACATACACACACACACACACACACACACATGCTTAAATGCTCTTTGTCATGAAAGGTTTGTAATTTTTTTCCCCAAAATTAATTCTAGAAGGATAATTTGACTTTTATAAAGTAAATTAGAATTTTATTATGAATTTATAAAAATCAGGAGTTTTTATTTCATCGAACTGCAGATATCAGCCCACCAGCACAAGGAGTGGATCACAGACAAGTACAGAAGGAACTAGGGGATGTCCTTGTCCGCCTTCACACTCCAGTTGTACTGACTCCCACCACTGTTCAGGTCACATGGACGGTAAGTTGTTAAAAACTCTATGAGGCTTTATGGACAGCTTTATGTGTAGTGACAAAGGCTATATGAAATGTTTTGTAATACTTTAAGGAAACCAGAAATAATAGGAAAATGCAACTAACCAAACTCAAAACGAATAATTAAAATGCTCACCTTTTAAAATCCAGGTATAATCCATGAAAATACTCAATAGATAAATGTGTAAGTGGAGTAGTAGAATAAAAATATATTATGATATAAACATGACCTTTTCTATCTTCTAAATTTTTAACAGTTTTATTAAGGTATAAGTAACACGTCAAAGTGCACAACTAAATATTTTTATTATATTTATAGAGGTTTGAAATTATCATCAAAATCTAATTTTAAAACACATTTTGAAATGAAACTCTGTTCCCACTATAGGCATTCTCTGTATTATATATCTTAGCCCTGTGCAACTAGTAATTTTCTCTATATATATAGATTTGCCTATTCTAGACTTTCTTGGGTATGGATTCATGTAATGTATGTCTTTATTGTATGGCTTCTTTAATTCACCATAATGTATTTAATGTTCACCCATTGTGAAGTATGTGTCAGTACTTTGTTCCTTAAAATGTATTATTTTATTGTGGGATTTCATTCCCTTCTTTACCAGGATAGTGATTCCAAATAGCACTACATTGTATATCATATTTTCTTTATCCATTTATCTACTGATGGGCCTTTGGGTTGTTTGGAATTTTGGCTATTATAAATAATGGCACTTTGAACATTTGTATGCAAGTCTTGGTGTGGACATACATTTAATTGTTCTTAGTATACACCTAAGAATTTTTGAATGATATGGAAACTCCCCACTTAATTTTTTGATGAAGTAGCAAAATGTCCTCACAGTGATGATATCATTGTGTATTCGAAACAGCAATGTTTTAACATTCCAATTTCCTCCAAATCCATTCCAATTTTTCTTTCATCCTTGTTAACACTTATTATTCTTTCTCTTTTTTGGTTATGGCTGTTCTAGTGGGTGTATAGTAGTTTATCACTGTGATTTTGACTTGCATTTCTTTCTAGACTAATGATGTTCTTCTTTTCATGTGCTTGTTGGCATTTGTATATCTATTTAGAGAAATATCTATTCAAATTCTTTGTAATTTTCTAGTTGAAATGTTTGTCTTCTTCTTAAAGACTTATTCCAGATATGTCACTTATCTGATACATGACTTGCAAATATTTCCAGCCTGTGAGTTGTTTTTTTTACATTCTTTACGGTGTCATTTGAAACACAAAAGATTTTAATTCTGATGAAGTTATCTTCTGAATTTAAATAAGCCATCTTTATATTCTTTTAGGTGAATGTGATACAACAGCACAAAACATTTACACAATTTTAATCATTTGGCATGTGTGGTCAAAAAATTAAGTGAGCTTTATCTAATAATTTGATATTTTAATGAATGTTAAGAAAGCTCAAGTGTCATGCATTATTACATGTGTCAGAATATATGCTTATTTCAAATGGCAGATGTTTGTATCAGATGGCAACTGCTGTAGTGAAATCAACAAAAAGGATGAAAATAGAAATATCAGTTGTATTTGAGAATACTGCTACTGTGTGTGCCTATTGTATGTGTGTGACTGTGTTTTGAGAGGAGTCAGAACCTATTCTCTGTACCTACTATAGTTAGCACCAACTTCTCATTTATGTCCAAATCCCTCTCCATTATAAATCCGAAAAATCCATTAAAATATACATATTGGAATGATAGAAGAGTACGTCTACTTGGAACACTCTGAGGATGTGGCAGAATTTGTTAAAGTAATGAACATTTGAGGGCATGGTTAAGAGTTTTCACTTTAATTACAATATTGTTTATTTAGACAGTACTTGTGTTTCTATTGTTGTTGTTTGATATTATGTAAGTAGAAGGAAGACAAAAAGTTAAGATAATGTGTTTACTGCTCTTGGAATCTAAGTTACTTCAGAGAAAGAACTCTATCATTATTCCTACCAACTCCCTTAACTAATAGAGAGGAGAATGCAAAACTAGTTATTTTTGGTCAGTTTGTGAGTAGTTATGTTTGGAATATAAAACACAATAAAGAGAAACATACTGATGTCTTCCTCATGATAATTCCATTGCATAAATCCAGTTTCAACAAGCGTTTTTTTGTGAATGAATTATGTTCTAGATGGAGAGTAGCACCACATAAGGTGTGATTCTAGTTGCTGATACACATGAATGGTTGCAATAACAGTATTTATGCACACATTCAAATGAAAAGGAAGTGATTAATTCTATCATAGGCACCAAAAGACACTATTATTCTTTCCCATCCATATTGAGAAATATGGAGACATTATTGTGTAACAAAAGGAAAAAATGAAAATAACAGTTAAGAATGTTTAGTCCATGCTCCCCTCCACCCAACCCCACTATGAATCAGCCTCCTTATATCAGAGAAAACATTCAGCATTTGTTTTTTGGGGATTGGGTAACTTCACTTAACATTATATTCTCCAACTCCATCCATTGACCTGCAAATCCCATAATTTTATCCCCTTTTATTACTGAGTAATATTCCAGTGTGTGTGTGTGTGTGTGTGTGTGTGTGTGTGTGTTTGTGTGTGACATTTTCTTTATCCATTCATCTACTGAAGGCCATCTAGGATTCCACAGTTTAGTTATTGTGAATTGTGCTGTTATAAACATTGATGTGGCTGTGTCCTTTTAGTATCCATGGGAGGATTAGAGGAACTCCAGATAGGGCAAAGGGGTGGCAGGGAAGGGAGGGGGCATGGGGATACAAAAGATGGTGGAATGTGTAGACATCATTACCCTAGGTGCAGGTATGAAGACACAAATGGTGTGAATGTACTTTGTATACAACCAGAGATATGAAAAACTATGCTCTATATGTGCAATATCAACTGTAATGCATTCTATTATCATATATAGCAAATTAGAATAAAAATAAATAAAATGTTTAGTCCAATTATATACTCTATAAAAGAAAAACAATGCAGACAGGTTGAATAGTATCCCTAATCTCCCTTGTTTATTTATAGGTAAAGATAAGACTAGAAGTCCCTGAATTTGCAGATTTTAAACTTTTTTTTAATGTGTGTAACTTTGGGGATTGAACCCAGAACCCTGAGCATGCTATATAAGTGCTCTACTACTGACCTACACTCAAACCCCAAATTACCTGGCTTTACATATGCATTCTTATTTATTTTTTTACTTTAAAGAGAAGAAGCTATATATAAATATTTAATTGAAAGGAATAACTTTTAATAATGAAATTTTGATATATGATTCTAGGTGACACATTTTGTTACTTCTTAAATGAAACCTCATTATTGTTCAAATTTTCTAATTTATTTGAACAAAATTGGATAATATTTTAATAAAAATATGACTAAGTTTATAGTGACTGTTTAGTATTGTAGCACTCCTAATTCCATTTTGATATAATTTTGTATTGGCCTACTTTATGTTCTGCACATAACACTTTCTATTCTTCCAATCCCATAAAAGTAATGTAATTCTCCAATAATTCCAGTGGTACAGACTGCCATGATTCTATCTTTCAGTATTTTTGACTGGATACAAAACCACCCAAGCCAGGAAACAATGTGTTTTTCATAGCAGATTTTCCACCATTCTTAATGGAAAACATGTCCTCTGTAAATTTTGAGGGGGTTTCTTTTTTATTGATTTTTTAAAAAATAAATGAAAGCAGAATGCATTATAATTCTTATTATATGTATACAGCATAATTTTTCATATCTCTGTTTGTATATAAAGTATATTCACACCAATCCGTGTCTCCATACATGTACTTTGGATAATGATGTCTATCACATTCCACCATCCTTGCTAATCCCCTACTGCCTCCCTTTCCCTCCCACCCCTCTGCCCTAACTAGAATTCATCTATTCCTCCCATGCTCCCCCACCCTACCCCACTATGAGTCAGCCTTCTTATATCAGAGAAAACATTTGGCATTTGTTTTTTGGGGATTGGCTAACTTCACTTATCATTATCTTCTCCAACACCATCCATTTACCTGAAAATGCCATGATTCTGTTCTCTTTTATTGCCGAGTAAAATTTCATTGTGTATATTTGCCACATTTTTTTATCCATTCATCCACTGAAGGACATCTAGGTTGGCTCCACAGTTTAGCTATTGTGAATTGTGCTGCTATAAACATTGATGTGGCTGTGTCCCTGTAGTATGCTGTTTTTAAGTCTTTTGGTTATAGACCAAGGAGAGGGATAGCTGGGTCCAATGGTGGTTCCATTCCCAGATTTCTAAGGAATCTCCATACTGCTTTCCATATTGGCTGCACCAATTTGCAGTCCCACCAGCAATGTATGAGTGTACCTTTTTCCCCACATCCTCACCAACAGTTATTGTTGTTTGACTTTATAAGAGCTGCCATTCTGACTGGAGTCAGATGATATCTTAGAATAGTTTTGAATTTGCATTTCTCTAATTGCTAGAGATAATGAACTTTTTTTTATATATTTGTTGATTGATTGTATATCCTCTTCTGAGAAGTGTCTGTTCATGTCTTTGGCCCATTTGTTGATTGGGTTATTTGTTTTTTGGGTGCTTACCTTTTTGAGTTCTTTATATACCCTAGAGATTAGTGCTCTATCTGATATGTGAGGGGTCAAAATTTGCTCCCAGGATGTAGGCTTTCTGTTCACTTCACAGATTGTTTCTTTTGCTGAGAGGAAACTTTTTAGTTTGATTCCATCTCATTTATTGATTCTTGGTTTTAATTCTTGCACTATAGGAGTCTTGTTAAGGAAGTTGGAGCCTAATCCCACATGATGGAGATCAGGGCCTACTTTTTCTTCTATTAGACGCAGAGTCTCTGGTTTAATTCCTAGGTCCCTGATCAACTTTGAGTTGAGTTTTGTGCATGTACAGAATAGAGGACACAGAGCCTAACCCACAAAATTACAATTATCTTATATTAGACAAAGTTGCCAAAAATACCCATTGGAGAAAAGATATCCTCTTCAACAAATGGTGCTGGGAAAACTGGAAATCCACATGCAACAAAATGAGGGAGCTTCTTTAAGCTACTTCTAAGTGAAGAAAATATTTGGGGAAGAATCAAAGTCATCATGTTTATGAAGTTAATTGCTTTAAGATTCACTAAGTTTAAAAGAGTACATCGAATTAGATTAAAATTGCATGTCTGTATATTGGGAGTTCTTCCAGGAAAGGACCATGTCATATTTATCTCTGTAGCCCATGAAGGTTGACATTGCCAGTTTGCTTATCTATCTCTTTCTTGGTCAGGGATTTCTGTGAGTATAGAATCCTTTTGTTTCCTGTTTTTCAAAATATTCTTTTAATAACTGCCTATTAAGCAATTGAAGCAGTTGCTTTCATAGGTCTTTATTTTTCTTTTGAAATGTAACATATTCAATAATATCTCAGGGTATTGTCCCCCTTCAGTTTGTAGTTACACCTATGGTAAGAATGTGTTTGAAGCCAGGCATGGTGGTGCATGCCTGTAATCCCAGCAGCTTGAGAGGCTGAGGCAGGAGGGTCGCAACTTCAAAAGTGAGACCCTAAGCAACTAAGTGAGACCCTGTCTCTAAATAAAATACAAAATAGGGCAGGGAATGTGGCTCAGCGGTCAAGTGCCCCTGAGTTCAATCCTTGGCAAACCCCCCACCCACACCCACCAACCACCACAAAAAAAGAAAAAAACGTACTTGAGAGAGATAAGTTTTAGTGAAAAAAGTCTGATTGGGGGTGGGACCAGTAGCCAAAGAAATTGTAATTTTGTAATATTTTAACTTGCTAAATGTGTAGGTTATTTAAATTATTACACTGTTATCATTTGAATGACAGATGTATTGGAGTTTAAGGGGAGAAATATATTCTCCAGCCAAGTGATTGGATCTGTGGGCAGCTGAGGTGATTTACCAAAGGTCCACAGGATTCAGCTATCGAAAGGACAAGACATTGTACTGAAAAATTATCCCCATGCCTCACCAGTGGCTGAAGTTACAGCAACAATAGTTAGCAATAGCTAATTTCAGAAAATCAAATTACCACTGTTTTAATGAAGATAGGCAAGATGATTAGAAAATACCTGTTCCACAAAGAAAAATAGTCACTCACTGAACAATGATTATTCCTGTGCTTGATTGTTATCATTGCTGTTCAAGGCCAAAAGGATCACAGACCATTTGACTCCAAAAACTCTCAACACTGACATAGAAAATAATATTGTTTTGAACTCAACTAGAACCAGATCAGTTCCTTAGCAGATAGGCCCATCAAAGAAAACTCACTTTGAATTGTATATTTAAATGGATGTTTTTGTTTTTGTTTTATTGGAAAAGTAGCTATTAAACATCTTGAATGGTTCAATAACAACACTGATTTGAAAGCCCATATATTCCACTTCTTTTTAGTACATCCCTTCTTTAGCAAAGCTCCTTAACATTACACATCTGTACAGTTTACAGTGTTTTTACTGAAATTAGACATCTGATTATTTTTGCACCCTTGAGCTGAGGGTATTATTGAACAAAATAAGTATAGGAAGGCTCAGAAAACTTAAAAGACTAAACTCTGTTTGAAATCAAGGTCTTATACTGGAAGTCTGAAGTTTTCTTTATCATTTCACTTCTTCCTTAACACAATTCTTTTTAATACATGTTTCAAAATACAGTGGTATTTTTTTAAATCATATAAACCTATAAATTTGTGGCCAGACTCTGATTGCAATCAACTCTAAGAGCACATTTTTCTTCTCCTCAGAATGTTAATAAAACTAGTGACAAGCATATGGTTTAACTTGAAAATGATTACCTGTCAAAATGAGCACCACACGTTAGTGGTGTAGAACACACATCCAATAAAAGCCAGCCTATTTGTTTAAATGGTAATGCTCAGCATTTTCATTTTTGCTTCCACCTGTAACAACAAATTTCCTCTCCCCCCAAATGCCTGGCAACTGCACAAACTGAAGTTAAACCACGTGGCTATTAAGTAGGCCATTACTATCTAGGGGTTGGAGACGGTGCCCACTGAAGTGAGCAAGGCGATGTGGGGTAGTAAACATTAGCTTCATAAAGTCCCTAAAACACTTAATTAATGAAAACCAAACATGGATAAAACCAATTTACCCTGATTTACAGACTCCCTTCATCTGGAAACAGCTGCTTAATGTTCTTCTTAAAAACACAGCTTGCTTCTTTCAGTATTAACAAGCTATTATTGTGAGTTATGTCTTTCTTTCAGTATATAAATTCACTTAAAGCCAACACAGAGAAGTTTATAAAATGTAAGCTTGATGTTGTTTTAACATATGCTGCAAGGGTTTTTTTTTTTTTTTTCTTTTTTTTTTTTAAACTTTGACAGTTTTGATGAAAAGCATCACTCTTTGACTCTTGTAAATTTAACTTTTTGCTTCTTGGTTGCCTTATTTTATGATGTCAGAATGACTCCTGCTTTTCAAAAAAATATGTCAGTCATTATGAACACAAACTGGTAACATGGATGAGGACGCAGAGACCACAAGCTTCTATGTTAGACCTGGGCTCCCCCTTTTCCTCTTTCAAATTTCTTTCTTTCTTTCTTTTCTTTCTTTTCTTTCTTTCTTTCTTTCTTTCTTTCTTTCTTTCTTTCTTTCTTTCTTTCTTTCTTTCTTTCTTTCTTTCCTTAAATGGGATTTTACACATTTACTAAAATGTCATTTTAATGAATTATTTATTTATTTTCATTGGTTTCTTTTAGTTATACATGTCAGTAGAATTCATTTTTATATAATACTAAAGCATAGAATATATTATATTCCAGAGGATGTACTTACTATATGGTGAGATTCACCGTGGTATATTCATGTATATCCATAGGAAAGTTTTGTCAGATTCATTCCACTCTCTTTCCTTTTCCCATCCTTCCTCCCTTCCCTTCAATCCCCATTGTCTGCTCCACTGAATTTCTATCCCCCACCCCCTGATTGTGGTTTAGCTTCCACATATTATTATTAAGAGTGCTTAATAATAATAATGTTTTCAGTGAAAACATTCCACCTTTGGTATCTGGAACTGGTGTCTTTTACTTAGCATGATAGTCTACAGATCCATCCATTTACTGACAGGCAAATATCGTAAGTCATTATTGATATAATCTTCTACAAGTATACCTGTAATTCCATAAAAATCTTTGAGGGTTAGAAAGTTGTCAGATGGGTGAAGAAATTTATATTTGTTGAGACTCATCTGAAGGCTGGAATTAGCTGTATATAGATACACACACACTCAGACCCATCAACTTCATAGAGATTTCTAGCTTGGACATTCTGAACATGGAAAAAAATTGTTCCATTGTTTTGATTAAAGTTCTGCATTTTTATTATTTGAAAACTAATAGCTTAATATTCATTGATTTGCTGACTTCCTTTAACAAACAAAACAATGATGAAGCTAAATAAGAGGTGTTAGAAGTTAATTCATGAAAACAACATTTTTTGTTCATAACAAGCTGACAATTGAATAAAGAATTTTTTTAAGAGTTAACATAACCATTTCCATCATCACCTTCTCTCTTTTTTCTTTCTTCATAACCATTCTGAAATGAGGTGATTTTATTTCTCTCCATTAATCTTTGCTTTTGATTTGAAAGTAAAATATATCAAGCTTAAAGCTTCTTAGTATATGAATATTAAACTATAATATGAGATATTAATTGAAGAAGTTACCATCACCGTTTATGCTTCAATACAGCATCTTAAGAAATAGGACTGGAGCAAAAACTCTTTAAAAATAAAGAAAAAAAACTAAAATTCCTTTCCCTACAAATGAAGAAACTCTGAGATGCCTGTGAAGAGTGCTTAATAAATGTACAAAGGGAGCATGTTTATTTTTCTACTTGCACTTATATTGTTTGATTTTCATGTAATTATCATGAGACTGAACAAAAATACATATAAAAATACATATGAAAAGTTCTATTTGATTTAAATTTTAAATTAAAAATCTCAGATCATTATTAAAAATAGCTAGTGTCTCTTAAGTAAATGAAAACGTAAGAGAGTTCGGTTGTGTACAGAGCAGGCCCACTGAAAGAATAAGAAGTTACTGAATTAACAAAAACTTTTTCATGGAATATTTGGTAATGGGTATAAGCTTTCATATGCATTTAAAACATTAGTACTTGTTTCACAACTGAAATCTCTTTTATATGCTCTCTCTAGCCACAGGGTGGTTACACATTTGTCCCCACTTTCCTTTCCTCTGGTAAACTATTCTTATTGCAGATAGCAAATCCTCTGACTTTTGTCCGGAAACTACCTCCCCTTCCCAACTCATTGAGCTTCGTCTGCTCTTATTTCCTGGGGCCTGTCATTCATTACATTTATTTCTGATATGTGCTGTAACTGAACTTGGCCATAGTAGGCATGATAATGCCTACCTTCCACCTGGACTCAAAGTACCATGAGGCCAAGAGTTGGCTCTACCAACTTTTTCCATTTTATCCCCAGTGCTTAGCAGAATTCCTGGCAGCTACTAGTAAGAACTCAAGAATGTCTAAGGAGCAGACAAGTGATGAGAATGGAAATCCCTGAAAAATACCACATCACATATAAAACCATAAATATGGGCTTTGAATGCAAGAGAGTTGTCCTACTCTTCATTTTGGAGATAATGTTGGGGGCAATGTGAATGTGGGATTGGAAGAGGTTATTGGAAGCAGGGAGATGAGTTAGAAAGCCCTGGTCTCACTGAGATGATAAGTGTGTGGATTGAACTGGAACAGAGAAGAGAGGATAGGTCTCTTGTGAATCTGGCACACCTCCCTTCAGGTTCAGAGGGTCTTTGATGTGTTTTCCAGGTTGACCGCCAGCCTCAGTTTATTCAAGGCTACCGAGTAATGTATCGTCAGACTTCAGGCCTACAAGCCACCTCCTCATGGCAGAATTTAGATGCCAAAGTCCCAACTGAACGAAGTGCTGTCTTAGTCAATCTGAAAAAAGGAGTCACTTATGAAATTAAAGTCCGACCGTATTTTAATGAGTTCCAAGGAATGGATAGTGAATCTAAAACAGTCCGTACTACTGAAGAAGGTGAGTATCCCAATTTGTAATGTAAACCAAACTTATACTATGAATAAACCAATTTCTCTTACAGTTCTATTTTAGTATATTCCTTAGAAAACTAGACAGAACATTTAAAGATATATGGGCTGGGGTTGTAGTTCAGTGGTAGAACACTTGCCTAGCATGTGAGGCACTGGGTTGAATCCTCAGCACAACATATAAATAAATAAAACAAAGGTCCATTGAAAACTAAAAAGTTATTTAAAAATAGAAAAATATATAGCAGGCACTGTCATTTTTCTCTTTGTATTAGGAGAATTGTACAGAATCTGACAAAAATGAATATAAAAATATAAATAGATTCTGAATTTAAATTCTTCTTAAACATTTGCCCCAAGTTTTACATGTTTCTGTGCCCTGGAATTTGATTGTAACATATTTCCATATATTTATGTGGGTGCAGTTCATAGGGACAGACTATAGAAAATACAAGATCACAGGTTATTTACAGTGACTACTCCTTTTTTAATGTAGTAGAATGTGATATTTTCTTTTATCAGCCATTTTCTACTGTGGGCATTGCCAGTCTGAAACATAAGTTCTGATTTGGATGGTTACTTTCATGTTTGTAATACCTTTCTTCTTAGGAAAGTTCTTGCCTTCTCTCTAGTCTTGAAAATTTTTTACCCACAGATACTTTAAAGTCAATCTATGATGGACCAAAGATTGATACAGGTTTCAACTAGTCCATTTATAAAGTCTCCTTCAATAAGCCAGAGACTTATAATGAATATTGATATTAAAATAAAAATGTGGGATGACAAAACAAATCCCACCTCTTGTTTTTATACTAATTTTATGTGCACCAATCCTAATAAAAACCTTTTGTCTAAATGTACTTCATGCAAAAAGATATTTTAAAAAAGGCTTTAAGAAAATGTATATCGTTTGCATATACTGACAGGTATGTCTGACCAAAGAAATTTTATAAAATATAATTTTTCTATAATATAATACACAGCAAAAATAGAATGTCCACATTAGTTTACAGGCATGAGCAGAAAGCCTTATTTTAAAGGCACATTTGGTTCACTTTTAGGATACGAAAAGAAAATGCAAGATTGATAAAAATTGGTAATATTTTCTCCAGCATTAAATTTTACCATATCTTGCAAGTGTAGTACTAATGAGCAGGGTGGATAACTCCAATACAGAAGATCATGTTGGAATCCTCCCTCCAAAAGTCAGTTTCACTGCAGTTAGGCTTTTCCTCTGGCTTAGACATTTGTCACCATTCAGTGTACATTCATCTCTGATTTCTGTGGCCTTGTGAAAGTAACAAATGGAACTCAGCTGGGCTATGTCTGGGAATGATGAGCAGCGATTTGGGTTCTTTCACATCTGTACAAAGAAGCTGAGTACCAGAATAATTGACCTGTCAGGAAGCAGGCCTGGTGTTCTCGCCAAGCCACCAGCGAGGAGAATGAAAAGCCAGTTTCAAAAGTGTTATTTTTCAGTGCAGTCTACTTAATAACTACAAGGCTGGTAGAAAAGTGGTCAGATTGATGTCATCATACCCCATTTTACAGCAATATTGTCACATAGAGGAATAGGAAATGAGCAATATTGTATTATCACATGTCTGTGTACATCCTATATCTCAATGTAAATATGATCATTCCTCTTTGAAATTTATGTCCTGACAAGTTTGCCAAACATGGGAAAAACCTTATCAATGGGTCTTTAAAATATCTTTTAGATACGATTTTTAAGGGACTAAACTGCAGAATATAAAAGCATTGATGATTTTATATTAAAAATCCTTTAATGTCATAAAATTCCTTGTTTTCTAATTATCAAAGAATTTTTATGTAGAATCCTTATTATGCTTTCTCTACATTTGGTTTAAATTCAGAGATTCACTGAAAATAAATGAGTTTTTTTCTGCAAAATTAATATTTCTTAACTCTCAGATGCACTGTATGGAATATGCTTAGTCTAAATTCAGGAAAACCTTCTTGCTTCCTATTTCTCAGTACAGTGGTAATTAGTTATAGGAGAAACTATAAAGGAAGAGAATTATTGTTGGAAATAAAAATCTGACTATTTCACATTTGACCCAACATGAACCTGTTTTCATATTTATCATCATAGTCCCTTGACCATCCATATAAAATCAGTTTTAAATCTTAAATTACGGGTCAGTTTATGAGAGTCAATTATTGTTCCCAGTGTGAAAGGATTGTTTTTCTTTGTTGGTGAAATTTATATCTGTGTTTCAGTTTTTATTTACTAAACACAATCAAAAACAATATTTTTAAAAAGACTGTCAATAATGCCACTATTCAGAAATAACACCTGATAAAATTTTGAGATAGATTCTCTCAAAATAACACTGAGTTGCTTAGTGCCTGGCTTTTGCTGGGGCTAGCTTTGAACTTTTGATCCCCCTGCCTTAGACTCCCAAGCTGCTGCAATTACTGGCGTGTGCCACCAAGCCTGGCTTCATTTGACTGTGATAAATTTCTTACAGTAGATCATTTCCTTTTCTGTGAAATTAAGAGATGCTTCTACCCACTGAGGTTATGGTGATAATGAAAATTGACATTTGGTACTGGGCATATAAAAACCACTCATTAGCATGTTAGCTGTTAAATTTATTATTTAGTGCATGTTTTCCCACCTGTTGTATTTGTTTTAATTTTTTCATTGAGTTTAATGGCTTAATTCTCAAAAAAAAATTGTCACTGTTAAATGCTATATACAAATTTAGAACTACTGGAAGCCAAAATGTCATTGGTCTTGCCTTTCTATTCATATTTTGTAAGCAGTACTAATGTACACTGAGACTCAAAGTCTGCATTTATTCTAATTACTCCCTCTGCAGCCCCAAGTGCCCCTCCACAATCTGTCACTGTGCTGACAGTCGGAAGCCACAATAGCACAAGCATTAGTGTTTCCTGGGATCCTCCTCCTCCAGATCACCAGAATGGAATAATCCAAGAGTACAAGGTAGGGCCTGCATGAAGAAGGAGGGTTTATGGATAGTTTTTTGGAGAAAGTTCAGTGCATATGAGAAAGAGACAGCTCTAAATATTCTCTTTTCCATTTAAAGTGTGAAGTGATTATACCTTTGTATGACAGGTAAGGAAACAAATGCATCGGGAATCACAACTTAACTTTAAGATTACAGACACACAACTGAGTTGAGCAAAAAACCTACAACAGAGGAATGATTTTCTATATGGTATGATTCAGGAACCAAGGATTTAAAGGGATGGGGATAGATGTAGGTAGTAAAGATGTCATCCCAGAAATTGCCTGCATGATTAATATTAAATTCTGTGTAAGGGACTTAGGGCAGCTGTTTTAAAACTGGTTCTCAAGAAATGGAGAGAGATTTTGGATTTAGAGGGGATAGTGTAGGGACAGAAGATGGCAACACCAACTTGTACTCTATATTCTGCTTTTATTTATTTATTAAGATTTTGAAAGATATTTCCCTTGGGGTGGGGGGAAGGTGATCATTAAAACAACAAATTAAAAAAAAAACTTAAAAAAAGGTTTGTCTCTTTTATTAATTGGTAAACTTGTTGTTATTTAGAAAGAGTATCTGTTGTTTTATCCTCATCCTTGATGTTTAAGACACAGGCCATGTCTAAGGATTCAAAATAAAATTTTGCCTAACTGATATGATTAAACCATGGATGAGTGTAAAACTTCTTACTAAACTTTGTAAAATTTGAAAACTATGTTGCTATTAGGAAATATTTCCAGAATTCTGAAAACAACTTATACAATAAAAATAATATAATAAAGAACACCTCACTTTACTTCAGAAATCCATAGTTGGTATGTGAAACAAAGTTGAAATAGTTCACTCAAAAGATTGCTGATTAAATTTTATCTCTAAAAATATCCTACATTTTAAATAGAACTGTATTAAATTGAAGGTCAACTTGGAAGCACATGAATGGACTAAAGCATAAGGTTTTATTTTAAAATGATTACCATCACATTATCAGCAAACATTCTAAAGAAGTATAAGAATAAATGCCTTCATAATAGGGTAGTTTTGTATATTCTCAAGTTTTAAAATATTAGAACATTGTTTGAACACTAGATAATTAATCACTATGGTGTATATATGTGTGTGTGCATGTCTATGACTTAATTCGGTGAGGAATTTGCTTTAGGACCATCTAGGTCTGAATACCCTAAATTTACTTTCAATTAAATTTTGATAAATTTATTTACAACATGATGAATGTTTTTCATAAATTATAAAATTTTCCACTCATTATAAATCTGTCATATTTTGTTAGCAAATTTTATACATAGATGAGGGATAAATATTCTTTTGTTAGGAACACAGATGTCAGATATAAATATGGAACAGGATGCACAAGAATTATTTTGCTAAAAAAATTCAGGGACTTACCTGTTTCAGAAACAAACCTTATGTATTCCTATACATTCATCTACATGTAGATTATGAAGTATAATATGAATTAAAATAAAGATATGCAGCAGAATTATTTTACAACCATTTTACAATTACAGTTTTTCATATCCCTAAAGAAAATATGCTCTAAAGTATGATTTTTTCTTGGAGTAAAGACCTAGGTGCTTTAACATCAGTGTCTACAGTCTTATAACCATTTTATTTTTGTGTGTTTCTGTGTGTCTCTGTGTGTGTATGTGTGCATGTATTCATCAATATAAAGATTTATTAGTGTCAATGTAAATATTGGCTTTAATCTCATTTTAGTCAATACCTATAACTTAGGTCAATTAATCTCACTAACTACTTCTGTGTAAGTTAATATTTTCTTAAATGAAATATAAATTACTTAGATGTACACCTATATGCCTTAGACATTATAATTCATAACCATCATATTTTAAATAAGTTAAATGCACAATAAATTTTGATAAATTAAGTGGAAAAAAGTATGTGTTTTAATGTGTACCAAAATGCTATTTCCAACTAAAGACCATTTTCTAGATAGGTGTTAAAGGAATCACTGTTTGTTACAGATTATTTATCAGAATTCCTTGATATTATATATATATAGTTGAATGTGGGATAGTTTTATTTTCTTTTATTGTTCTTCCTTTAATTCACACATATACATAAAATGCAGGAGTTGGACTTTGGGAAATGTCATTCACAAACATTTCTGTGAGACCAGAAAATAGATTGGTCACAATTAAAAATATTTAATCAATTATAGTCATTTAGTTACCACAAATGGGATTTTCATATTTATGTGTTTTCACTTTCCCTTTTTGTAGATCTGGTGTCTGGGAAACGAAACACGATTCCATATCAACAAAACTGTGGACGCAGCCATTCGGTCTGTAATAATTGGTGGATTATTCCCAGGTATTCAATACCGGGTAGAGGTTGCGGCTAGTACCAGCGCCGGGGTTGGAGTAAAAAGTGAACCACAGCCAATAATAATCGGTGAGTATCGATGTAGGTGCTAAGTACTTCAGCATTAGTCAACTGACAACAAGGTAGATTGGTTTCAATCTACATCTTAACCTTGGATATGATATGAACATACCATATGGGCAAATGACTGAGTAGGATTTCCTACAAAAATGATATAAGTTCTTGTACTCTTAAGACACCCACCAGCCTCTTGAATCTATAATCATTATGAGTTTAAAAGATGAAAGGTATTTGAAAATTATTTTTAATCACTAGCTTCATTTGTAATTTTGGTGTCACTGAAATATTAAGTAACTGAAAGGAGTGCATCGTGTCTCAAATCTACATGCTTCTTAGCCAGAAAAATGTCAAAAATTAACCAGAACCAGGCCAAAGAAACTTAGTAATCCAAATATACTATCCAAAAGAAATTCGTGTTAAATCTACTTCCATCATTGCATGGAACTCTTCTCTATCAACATATATTATATTTGTCTGCTCTTGAAGTGTATATAAATGGGATCATGCAGAATATGATATGTTATGTCTGTTTTTTTTCACTAAGCAGTTTTTTGGTGATTCAACCATGTATGTATTATGCAATTCACATGTTTTGCTGCTGAGCAGGATTCAGTTCTATGAATAAGCTGTGTTTTGTTTATCTGCTTTTCTCTTGGGAGAATGAACATTTTTCTGTAAGCCTTTACAAGGACACATGTTTTCATTTCCTTTGGAGAAACACCTAGGAGAGGAATTTGTGGGTAATAGGGCTTTATAGTTTTGACTTTATAAGGAACTGCTAAACAGTTTCCACAATTTCAAATTTTAAAATTTAATACTCCCAGCAGCAAGGACAAAGACTGTCAGTTTCTCTGCATTATCACCAACATCTGATGTTGCCAGCCTTTGAAAATTTAGCATTCAAGTGTATGTAAAACAGTAACATCCTTGTGATTTTACCTTGAATTTTCTTTAATGACTAATGATCTCAAGCAACTTTATATGTGCTTCCTAGCTGTTCACATATTTTGTTTTGTAATTTTGCCAGGTCTTTGCCTCTCTAAACTTGGACTGTTTCTTGCTACTCCTTGGGGAGAGTTGTTTTTAAATTCTAGAGATAGATAGATAGATAGATAGATAGATAGATAGATAGATATACACACACAAACATATATCTCACAAACATTTTCTCCTAATCCATGACTTCATATTTATTTTCTTAATGTATTTTGATGAACAAAAGTCTTAAATTTTAATGAAGTACAACTTATCATATTTTTTTCATATTTGTTGTTCCTAAGAATTGTGTTCTACTTCTAGATATTGATGACATTATCTCATACTTCTTCTAGAGGCCTTATAATTTTAGCTTTCATACATAGGTCTGTAATTCAGTTTAAGGTAATTACATGTGGTTCAAGGATTAATGTTTATGTATGCATATCAAATTGTATAGGCACACTGAAAAGACTTGTTTTCCTCCAATTAACCACATACACATGGATCCATTCCTGGGTTCCTTATGTTTATAATGTTTATATGGCAATTATACTGTCTTGATTACTGTATCTTATAGTAACTCTTGAAACCAGGTAATATGAATACTGCCCATTATCTTCTGCAGAATTGTTTTGGCTGATAATAGGTCTTCTACCTTTCCATATACTTTTCAAATTAATGTCAATTTCTACAACATGTTGAAAGTGTGAGTGAAGTGCAATGAATCTATCCATCAAAATTGGGTAAACATTTTACTCATGATTTTTTTCTGTTCAGGACATGATATACTTCTTCATTATAGACATCTTCAATACTATTTCAGAATATTTTGTAGTTTTCTATGTATGGATGAGCTTACATGTTTTGTTAAAATATTTTGTGTGTACTTAAAGATTTTTTTACTATGATAAATGGATTTTTGAAATTTCCTTTTGTTTTACATTTTACATACAGTAAATTTTTATATTGCCATTCTATCTTGTGGCCTTACTAACATCTCTTGTTCATTTTAATAGTTGTGAAATGCCTTTTTTGAGTTTATTAAAATGACCATATTTGGGGGGGGGGTTGGTTTATTTTGTTTTAAGGTGGGCGGTGGTTGTTGACAGGGTCAATTCTAATGAATGGTTTTCAAAGGTAAATCAACTTTGCATTCCTGGGATAAATTCCACTTGGTCAGGATTGTCCTCTATATGGATGTTTCCGGATTTTATCTACTGACATTTTGTAAAGAATCTTGCACTTATAATTAATAGGTAGCATTTTTTTCTTCTACGATCTTTGTCAAGTTTTGGAATCAGAGTATCTGGATTTATAAAATGGGTAGGAAGTATTTCTTCCTCCTCTTTATTCCTCAGGAATTTTTGGAGAGTTTTTTCATTATATCTTCCATTAATATTTGCTAAAAATCACTGATGATATCCATTCCTAGAAGTTTAATTTTGATTTTTTTAAATTCAATGAATGTAGATCTGTTTAGCATTTTTTTAAAATTTTTTCTTGTATTGGCTGTGGTAAGTAGATTTTTAGTTTTGGCCCAAAAATGAACTAATTCATCTAAGTTATTGAATTTATTAGCATGTGATTAGTTGTATTTCCTTAAGATCTTTGTCATGTCTGC
This sequence comes from Spermophilus citellus, assembly GCF_964194105.1. NCBI lineage: Eukaryota > Metazoa > Chordata > Mammalia > Rodentia > Sciuridae > Spermophilus > Spermophilus citellus. The sequence continues at coordinate 136,052,355 of NC_138188.1, read as the reverse complement.
AGAATATGTCCTAATTATGTTAGATTTTCTTCATTGTGACAAATACCTGAGAAAATAAACTTAGAGAAGGAAAGATTTATTTTGACTCATGGTTTCAGGGGTTTCTGTCCAAGATCAGCCAGTCCATTGCTTTGGGCCTGACTTGATCATGGCAAAATGGGCATGTCAGAGCAAAGTTACTCATGTTGGCCCAAAAGCAGAGAAAGAGGAAGGGGCTACAGATGGAATATAGTTTCCAAAGTCATGTCCTATGGAAGCATTCCTTACAACTAGGCTGTATATCTCACATACATTTTCTCCTAATCTATGAATTTTCTTTTTTTTATTAATTGTTCAAAACATTACAGAGCTCATGATATATCAACTTTCATACATTTGACTCAATTGGGTTATGAACTCCCATTTTTACCCCAAATACAAATTGCAGAATCACATAGGTTACACACTCACATTTTTACATAATGGCATATTAGTGACTGTTGTATTCTGCTACCATTCCTATCCCCTACTATCCCCCTCCCCTCCCCTCCCCTCCCATCTTCCCTCTCTACCTCCTTTGCTGTTGTTTGATTCTCTCCCCTTATTTATTCCCTCCCCCTTGCCCCTCACAACCTCTTATAATTTTGTGTATCATTGAAGGTCTCCTACCATTTCCATATGCTTTCCCTTCTCTCTCCCTTTCTCTGCCCCCATTCGTCTTTGTTTACTGTTAGTCTTTCCCTCATGCTCTTCCTTCCTGTTCTGTTCTTAGTTGCTCTCTTTATATCAAAGAAGACATTTGGCATTTGTTTTTTAGGGCTTGGCTAGCTTCACTTAGCATAATCTGCTCTAATGCCATCCATTTCCCTGAAAATTCTATGATTTTGTCATTTCTTAGTGCTGCATAATACTCCATTGTGTATAGATGCCACATTTTTTTAATCCATTCATCTATTGAAGGGCATCTAGGTTGGTTCCATAGTCTAGCTATTGTGAATTGTGCCGCTATAATCATTGATGTGGCAGTATCCCTATAGTACGCTCTTTTAAGGTCCTCAAGGAATAGTCCGAGAAGGGCGATAGCTGGGTCAAATGGTGGATCCATTCCCAGCTTTCCCAGGAATCTCCATACTGCTTTCCAAATTGGCCTCACCAATTTGTAGTCCGGCCAGCAGTGTACAAGTGTACCCTTTTCCCCACATCCTCACCAACACTTATTGTTGTTTGACTTCATAATGGCTGCCAAGTATATGGAAAGGTAGAAGGTCTATTATCAGCCAAAACAATTTCAACCTCCTCCCTAGAATGTCATCAAATTATTAATTTACCAAGAAGATCAGAGCCTTATGATCTAATCACTTCCCCAAAACCTCACTTCTGAACATTACTGCATTAGGGACCAACACATGAGCCTTTGGGAGACATTCCTGAACCAAAACATAACAGTAGCATCTTTCTTTTCTTCATAAATACTAGGAATTTGTGTGTACTTTTCTGCCTATTTTTTGTACCCCTTTGTGACTGCCTCTCTCTCTCTCCCCACACACAGTTATTACTATTAGTCTTTTTAAAATATACTTTTTAGTTGTTGATAGACATTTTAGTTAATTAATTAATCAATTTATTCTTTTATTTATGTATTTATTTATTTATATTCAGTGTCTCCCACATGCTAAGCAAACACTCTACCACTAAGCTACAACTCTAGACCTTATTCAGTCTTCATAATGATTTAGGAATTTTAATGATATTTTAAAATTACAAACATTTGACTTTTTCAGTTTTGTTTTCTAATTAATTGTTTTTTGCTATTTCATCTACTTTTATTTTGCTTCTTAAGACCAATAATTATTTAATTTTGGGGACATTTTTGGTTTTCTGATATGAATATTTTAAAGTTTTACTTTATTTTGGAACACTTCTTCAGCTAAATATTACCAATTTTGATATACTGTTTCCATTTATTATGAAGTATAAAATTTTTCATTTTTTATATATTTTTGTTCTTTTACTGAGGTAATTTGTAAATACATTGTATAATATACAAATGTTTGGGGAATTTTCCAGATATATTTTTGTTCACTGACTTCTAATGTAATTCCTTTAAGGACAGAGAATGTACTTTGTGTGAATTTAATTTTTTAAATATAGAGTAATTTTATGGCCCAACACTTAATCTTGTATGTACTTGTATTTCATAAATGTAAAGTAAACTTGGTAGTGTTTTACAAGTCATTAATGACTTTCTTTCTTTTTTTTTCTTTGAAATACAAATAAAGGGTCTGGAAATCTATTATAATTATGGATTTATGCATTATTTTTCTGCCTACAATTTTGTTTCATGTCTTTGTTAATTTGCTTAAATGATCACATTTTAAGAATGTTAGCTTCTAAATGAACTTATACTTTAGCATTATGAGATTTCCCTCTTCAGTAATAGCCCCCAAACTTGCTTTGTCTGATACTAATATAGCCATCTTTATATAGGCAGTGTAGTCTCTTTCAAGTATTTGCAAGATTTGTCTATTTTCCAGTCATTTTTGTTAACCTCTCTTTCATTGCATGTAATGTGCACTTCCGTTATTTAATTTACATACTAACAGGTCTCATTATTTATATATTCTGATTATTTTTGCCTATTAATCATGGTGTTCAGATTATCATTAGTGTATTTATTGACACGTTGGAATTTAAAATTATCAACTTGCTATGGATTATCTGTGTTACTTTCTGCATTCTTTGTACAAACTTAGGAACTTTCAGTTTTATATTTTATCTCCACTAATGGATTTTTAAATATGTTTCTATATTTGTTTTTTGTTGTTGTTATTGTTGTTTTTAGTGCTGATCAAACCCAGGGCCTTTATGCATGTAAGGCAAGCACTCTACCAACTGAGCTATAGCCTCAGCCCCTTCTATATTTGTAATGGCTTCTCTAAGATTTCCTACAAGGATCTGAAGTAAAATTTCATTTCTTTCTCTCATCCTATTTAATTAGCCATACCATTTATTTCTAAATTTGTGATAATTATCAGTGTGTAAATTATAGTGCATGATTTTTTTTTTTTTCTGTAAGGACACAACCATCTTTCAAATAAATTTAAAATAAGAAAAAAAAATTTGGTTACTCCTATGCACCTGATACTCTGCTCCATAAATTTAATCCCTGAGCTTTCCCAGTGCCTCCTTGTCGTTAGTCATGAATGATCTCAGTCATGTTTGGGTGACCTATACTGCATCACATGTTCAAAACTGTCTCCATTTGGAAATCTGTGAAATAGTAAAGATCCCCTGTTTCATTCCTGTATCTTAGAGATCCCAATAACATTCTTTTTCTTATGTATTTAATCTGGTCTTGTTTGTGATGTTTGCATATGTCCCATGCCTGCTATTTCTTCCTGGGTAGAGGTAAAATTATCCAAGGAGATATTCACTTAATATATTATATTTTTCTGATATCCAATTTCTATTTCCTTTCTTTTATATTTTTCATTTCCCTCTGATATTTTCTATACATTCATTCATTATGACTTTATTAACATTTTAAATCTATAACCACATTATAACAACTGCTTTAAAACCCATTTCTCCTGATTTCAATGTCTGTGTTGTATCAAGGTATATTTTTATTGAGTATATTTTCTAGTTTTTTACCTTGGGGTATATTTTTCTAGTTTGTTGTTATTGTTTGCTTATTTTTGCATGTCTGGTAATATTTATTCTATACTGATTATTGCTGATGACATTATAAAAATTGTATTATCTGTCAAAGTATGTTAAGTTTGTTCTAGAATACAGTCTAGGTAAATACCTAGAATTTTTCCTTTTTTTATTATGTCAGTATGGGATTGTTTATGTGTTCTCTTTATTCTTAGAGCATAATCTTGGTTTGATATTTACTTTGAAGGCATGGCCCTCCTAGGATTTCAATGAAAATTGTAATATATTTATCGGATCTCCCTAACTTGATGCAATTTAAACTTCAATCATTAAGTTATTTTTAATAGCTATCAGATGAAACCTCTCTTCAGTCTTTCATCTTTCTAGTTTTTGATTTTCATGAGATCCTTGCAATCTTATTCCTACATGCATAATTCAGGATTCACCCTAAGATTTAGGGAGGGGGGTCATTTGGAGATTTGGGAATTCACTCTCCACTGCTTTCTTTTGCGCATAGTTTTCCCCTTAATTTTCAGTAAGTATTGCAGTCCTGAACTCTATCTTCTGGCTCATCATACCCTTAAGAATGTGACTTTTGAGACTGGGCTCTGGCTTCCCTATATTGCATGAGCTAAGTATATCTCTAAGGTGGAGGGGGCTTATCAATACATATTTCCTCTAATAGAGCTTTTTTTTTATCTCAAGAGTCAAATCTCTTTCAATTAGCTCTGTTCTTATTGCTTGGCAGGGCCATTAATTTTTTAAAAAGTATTTAAAATATTTTTCCCAGAATTTATATATTTTCAAAATATCTGTCATGCATTTGTATAAGCCAGTTAGCTTTTAGATTCCATGACCAAAATACCTGACAGGAACAACTTTGAGGAGGGAAAGTTTATTTTGGGCTCATGGTGTCAGAAATTTAGTTCATGGTTGTCCAACTGCATTGCTCTGGGCCTGAAGTGAGGCAGATAATTATGGCAGAAGGGCCTACTAGAGGAAAAGTTTCATCTCATGGCAGGAAGGAAGCAGAGAGAGAAAGAGAGGAGAAAAAATCATGGACAGATATAGTCCAGGCCACACCCACAGTGTCCTATTTCCTCCAGCCCTACCCCACCTGCCTACAGTTAACACAGTAGTCTGTTCAATTTATTAATCTATCAAGTGCATTAATCCACTGATGAGGGTACAGCTTGCATAATCTAATCATTTCACCTTCTGAGCACTCTTGCATTGCCTGACACATGAGATCCTTGGGGGAAATTTTAAGATCCAAACCATAACACCAAACCCATTATTCTCTGTTTATTTTTTTGAAGTAGCATATAGAGGCTATATTGCTAGTGACTAGATGATTATTTCTACTGAAAAGTATTTAATATGTATATATTTAAACTCAGTCATAATGTTAAAACATTTAGATTACCTGAGTTTTCTGTTTTATATATTAATAACATTGAAGAGAGAAAGTTAAAGTATTACCTTTTCTTTAAATTGCCTTCCCTTTCTTAATTAGTTGTACAAACTGAATTAATTTCTTAACCGGAGGGAAACCTACAATCTTACCCTTCTGAGATTTTCTAAGATAAATTGGAATAAGAAAGAAATACAGGTATACCCAAAAGGATTTAATTGATACATAGATACATATATGATAATATATATGTATATAATAATATATATGTATATAATAATATATAATATATATATACACACACATACATACATATTTATTTCTCTTACAGTATTTAGAAGTATGCCATTAATTGTTTCCCTAAAAACTATATATGAAGCATATTTAAATGCAATAGTTCAATGTGAGTGCCCCTAGATAGATAAGTAAGAAACTTATTTTTTGTGTCTCCCTACTATATATATATATATATATATATATATATATATATATATATATATATGGTTTTATAGTAACATAAATTAATAAAGTCAATTTATGTATGTGTATATATGTATATATAATGGATTTATTAAATATAATTATTATAACTTGAAGATAAGTAAGATTACCAAATAACTATATTTGCATTTCATGTTTTATTTTTATATACTTTAGAAATAAGTATATTTCTTAAGGAATGGCATTTTTATCTTTTCCTAGTGACTATTTGATTCCCAATATATTGGAGAGCTATGACTCTTGGAGGCAAAGAAAAAATAACAAATATAAGATATAACCAATCCCTTGTCATGACAATCAAAGTTATATGCTAAACAGTTTTATAGTAACATAAACTAATAAAGTGAATTTAGATTATTTTAAATCAAAAAGTTTTCATTAGCTTTTCAATCATTTACAAGAGATAGAGTCTCCAAATGAATAATGAGTATTTAAAAAAAATTTAGAGTACCACAGAAAGATTCAAATTTTCCTATGAAATTAAAAATATCTAGTAAATTATTTTACTATCTTGTCTTCAGATAATTAGAATATGTTGTGACTGAGGGGTAATGATAGAAGGTAGAATTATAGTAATTGAGTAGATGCATGTGCACACACACATACATACACAAGCAGAGTTCAGCCCCCAAAAGTCTATTTGTCTGAAGAGATTTATTTCTTTTTAATATATACTGTTGTAGTGAGAAACCTCCTAATTGTTTCTTTAATTATCACTCCATATCTACCTTCACATCTTGTCTGATAACATTATCTACACAACTGTTATTCCTAGTTGAATAGTGATGGCTAATCTCCTTTCTGTTTCAATTTATGCTCTCCTTATTGCTAATTCAGTACTGGAAACAGCATTGAAGTGACTCAAGCTCTCTCTCATTTCCCCTTTGCTTTAATTAAATTGCATATTGTCATTTGATGTAATTTCTGGTTCCTCATTTTACATTTGTCCTATGCCAGACCAAATGTACTGTTTTATCTCTTCCCTCTCAGTTTTCTTCATTTCAAAAGATTCCATAAGGAGACCATTAATTAAAATATTGAAAAATATAATGTAGGACCTAATCCAAGCTTAAAATCAGTGTTATTCTTTTTTTTCTACAGTTTTCCATGGGAAAGTGACTTTTATATGAAAGTGTCCATAAGCCCATATCATTCGTAAAACTTACAGGCACAAAAATGCAACACCATTTGTTCACACACATAACTATCAAGCAATATTTCATGTAAAAATTTTACATTGATTTACAGTTTTTGGGAATCTTGTTTAGTAATATATCTATTGTCTCTCTAATCATTTGGCCTTTTCACGCTTACATTACATAGTTGGTAATAATATGTGGAACAGCTGCAAACTTTCACAGTAATAGGTACAATCGAATCTGATGTGTCTAATTAATTTTTAGTCCAACAAATTAGTTTTGTTCTTCATTACTCTCCAATGGGAGGGAGACATTATATTTCATTATATTTTTTGTCTGCAGGAACAATGGAGCGTTACAGGTCACACACATCTTTGTCTGTGCTCTAATTAGTCCAACTGATAACATTATTTCAAAAATGCAAGGAACATTAAAAAATAGTAACACACCTTGGCAAAATAAGTATTGTACCATACTAAATAATATTCTATTGACTCTTTATAAAAATGAAGGGAAATTTTTCTTTTCTCTTTGCACTAGAAGGTATTTATTTTCTTTTAGGTAACTGTTAATAGTTAAGAAAATCAGCAAATCTAGTACTGAAAATGCAAACTATTTTAAGTACAGTTTTGGTTGTGTTTATATGTATGATTATGGGTAAACTTATTGGAGGAAAAAGTAGACTTACTACCTAAGTGAGTCTGGTTTCAAAACTGGAAATTAATACAAAATAACTTTTGGGAATGAAATATAAGTATGTATAAGGAAATATAAGCAGCTTAACAATAAACCTTCATTTTGATTGTATTCACAAAATAAAAGGTTTTTATACCCTTACTCATAGTCTAGTGTAAGACAGGTCATCAGAATGGAAAATAGGGTTTCAGGGTCCCATATAGTGTTCCAGGAACCTTGTATCCAAACTTAGCCCTATTATCTCTTAGAGATTCAACATCTCTCTAACATGTAAGGAAACATAAAGAGTGTCAAGTATTGTTACAGAAAGTAATGGGTTAGGGCCCAAGGTGTTGTGCATCATTTGTGCCTACACACTATTACTTAACATTCAGTCACTTTGTTGTACTCAACTCCATGTGAGTCTGGGAGATATAAGTTAATTTTCTGCTCCAGGAGAAAGGGGGAAGAGTGTGGTAAACTAGACATTCACAGTTTGACTTATATTTCATTCCCCAAAGTTGTTTGTATTAAAAGTAGTAAATCTACTTTTTCAAATCTAGATAATTCATGATGCCATGAATTTAACAGAAATGCTCTTAAAGTAAAACTCTTACCATTATGTGAGTCATAATTTTCAGTGAAAAAGATACTGTGCATCTATTAACCTCCTTATATGTATCATCTCCTTGAATCTTCCCCAAATGAATGAAGTAGACAATGTTGTTGCCGACTAACTCAAACAGGGACTTAAGATTAGTTATCTTACGTAAGTTCCTTGCTTACCTAGCTAGTTAAGTGACAGAGATGGTACTCCAATCCAGGACTTCAAGGACCATCCTCTTCATAATAGTTACATTGCCATAAGGTAATGACGGTCCTACGCATACTTTTCATGTAATACACTGAAATGTGCCATATATTTTGCTTGCAATTCAATTTTTGAAGGTCTTTGATTAGACACTCACTAGATATGATATTTACTTTACAAATCACTTAATTCCCAAGGTCTGAATTTCTTTATTTATTAAATAAGTATCTGAATGTTCACTCTCTAATGATGTTTTGATTCCATTATTAAAAATATAGATTGAAATATTTTAAATTTTTTTGATAGATCTAAATTTTCAAAACATGACCAAATCCAGAATAATCTTTGTCTAGATTTACACGTATGTTTTAGTTATGAAGATCTTAAAATCATTTTAAAGTTGTTTCTCATATTTGATATTTAATCATATTGTTAAATTAGTCAAATACATGAGATTTACCTTTTCTTTTTTTTTTTCACATCTCAGTGGTTTTTAATATATTCACAGGGTTGTGCAATTGTTGCAGAACAAGGTCATCTGTAGAGACAAAGTGACCAACTGACGTCCTCAGTCACTAATTCTTGTGACCACTGGAAAGATTTCATAGGAGTCACTTGGAATAGTAGACACAAGTTTAATAGAAGGAATAGGAAAAGAATAAAAGGGGACACTCTCAAGGGAGGGAGTGGGCCCTTAGAGAGGAAAAAGTCAACATGTCCTTCCTGCCCACCTGCTTTATTGGGCATTCCAGGAAATTTTCCGGAGTCTCACCCAAATCTACCTCTTGACTTTTTTTGTTTTGTTTTGTTTTGTTTTGTTTTGTTTTGTTTTAAGAGGTTATGAGGGGCAAGGGGGCGGGAAAAAAAGGGAGAAAATTGAACAACAGCAGGGGAGGTAGAGAGGGAAGATGGGAGGGGAGGGGAGGGGAGGGGAGGGGGGATAGTAGGGGATAGGAAAGGTAGCAGAATACAACAGTCACTGATATGGCATTATGTAAAAATGTGAATATGTAACAGATGTGATTCTGCAATCTGTATTTGGGGTGAAAATGGGAGTTCAAAACACAATTTGAGTCAAATGTATGAAAGATGATATATCATGAGCTATGAGATTTACCTTTTCATTAGGTTTTAATTATACATGCTGAACTCTATAAAAAGACATTTTTATGACTATAATGATTTTGTATAGCAGTTTTTCTTTGAGAAAGTTAAAGCATAGTTGTACAAAAGGAAAGGGTAACATGAAATTATATATTTTTGTGTACCAGGAACATTTGAATATAAACAGATCCATGGCCAAAAATCAATTGGTACATACCTGTGTTAAATGCTGTAGTTGCTTCCTTTTCTGAGAACTATTTTTAAAAATATTTTGCTTAACTCAATAAAAATTACTATTGTTTAAATTCCCAGTACTTGTGTGAGTCCTTATTTATAAGGATATAGATCAAGAAATGGTTCAGAATTTTAGCAAACCAAAACAAACAAAAAAAGAGAGAGCAAAATTCTTAGTCATGCTTTTAAGAACATGCCTCATTTCTTCTTTTTAAACATGCAACATATGTATGTTGATGATTGTCACAATTACAGGACAGAACAAATACTATTTGAGCTTACAGGGATTTTCTGTGCCTTTGATGCGCCCCATATGTATTCTGCATTTATTTTTGTCTTCATATTTACTAACACTGTTGTTTCTTCTATAGGAGGAAGGAATGAAGTTGTCATTACTGAAAACAATAACAGCATAACTGAACAAATCACTGATGTTGTGAAGCAACCGGCTTTTATAGCTGGTATTGGTGGTGCCTGCTGGGTAATTTTGATGGGCTTTAGCATCTGGTTGTATTGGCGAAGAAAGAAGAGAAAGGGCCTCAGTAATTATGCTGGTAAGAGACTATTTACAGTTAAGAAAACCTCTTATCTTTAGGAATGTAACGAAAGGAAAGAAAAAAAAGTATATGAACGAACAAATGAATGATTTGGGCTTGTTTTAAAATCCTGCTCTGTAAAATGTGATGATAAACAACCTACTTTCACATACTACTCTTGACCATATCACTTTATGACTTTAGGCAATCTTTTTGCTTGTATCTCCAGTGAAGCGTAATGAGAGTGCACAGTGATAAAATGTTCAGCTGCTTTTCTCAACTAGTTCTTCAAAATACTTTGAACACTATGAAGCCATTCTTTGAAAAATCTGTTTAGGCAACAGCATTACTAAAACACAAAAGGAAAATAAAGGAGAGATTTGGAATCTAGCTTGTAGTATGTCAGGATGCAGATTGCAATAGGAAATGTCCCAGAAGGAAAATACAAACAAGCAAAAATCTCACCAATATTAATAAAACTGATGAGGCATGAATGGAGTGATTTACTCTTCACTTAAATGGGGTGGTCTATTTCAGTGGGAACTGCAGCCTTTTAGAAGGAAAAAAGTAGGAGAGAGGAGCAAAAGGAAAAGGGAAAGAAGCAGATCAGCAGACCAAAATAAAACAAAAAAAACTTGGATGTTCTATTTTTTTTTTAAATAAATTGGTTTTGAATCCTAGACAGAGTTTCAAGGACATTAGATATTGTGACCTTCAAATTATCTCCAAAGGAGGGAGGGATAGAGCAGGTGAGAGAGAGAAAGAGATAAAATCATAAAGTGGGTAAATGAGAGAAGATATTGAATGCTGAAGTTATGTTCAATTACATTTTGATCATAATTTACATTAAATATTATCTCTAACAGCAACAATTCATCCAAAACTGACAATATTTTATACTTTCTAGAATTTGTAAGCGGACCTGTTTAAAATAATATCATCCTACAGACATTTAAACAGTTTCTGAGACATTATATTCAGTCTTCCATTTTTAATAATCAGCAAAGGCTCTGTCAAAATAAATTATTATTAAGACATTTGTGTTTTAACAAAACATTAAAAATAGAAGATTTAATATAATCAAATACAATATGTACATAGTGAAAAATGTACGACATACCACCCATTCAGTTGTATTGCATTTTATGTGACAGCACTAAACATGATAATCTAGTTGTGACATTGTGACTTATCTCTGCATCTTGTGAAGATTAAATTTATTAGTTATTGGTCAAAATAAATTCCAGTAGTAGTAGAAAGGAGTATGGCATATCCATTGAGCAGAGGTTTCCGTGTGGTTGACATTCTACCATTCTCAGTTCTCAGTGGTTCTTGGCTGCCCAATTCCTTATGTTCTGTCATCCAAGTATTAAACCACTGCACCAATTAGAGATTCTTCCCAGAGAGGTGTGCTCAGAACTAACTGCTGAGTATAGAGTCCTGAATATTAAAAAAACTTTCATATACTTTCTTGTTTTGCATTATAGCCCTTTGCCTTCACCCATGAATGTATTGTCTATCAGCCCTTTCTTTAATCAGTCATTATGTAATATTTTATCTCTGTGAGACACACATATAAAAATTAAAAAAAAACTGCTCCTCACATATAAATGATTTAAAAAAACTTAAGGAAGAATTGATTTAATTCAAGGACAATTTTGTGTTTATCCCTTCACTTGACTTTAAAGATAATAAAAGATGAATTATGCAAGTCACTTCAGTGCAGAATTCTAATATATCCATATTTGGAATGATGCATTTTTAAACTTCATACTTCTTCATTCATTTACGACTTACAAATGAAATATCTCTCATAGTTGGTAGGTTTGCACTTTTAGTACAATCACGTTAAGCTGACTTTCTTCTTCTACTACTACTTCTTTTTTTTTTTACAGCCATTCTTTGCAAAACCTATGCACTTAATTTGAAAATATCTGTTGGTCTTTGAGCTTGACAAGAATAGTACATTTCCCATTATCATTTCTCATTGTGATTGATATCCATCTGCTTGTAGAAAACTGCTAACTCGGAATGTGCTATGCCCTTCAAATATTTTGGAAGAAGGCCAAGCCAGAGAAAAGCCTTTCAAAACTTTTATACTGAATTGATAGATGGCTTACTCTCAGAATGGATTTCCCTTCAGCTAGTAATTTGCCTTCTAGCAACTGGTACTCCAGATGAGAAGCAAATGAAAATTTGCCAAACCACAGATACCTAGCATTACATGTCTGATTTGTGATATTTGCTACATATTTTCCTCCAAAAATAACCTGTCTTCCACCTTTTTAAGTTTTCACATTCTTGTCCTTTTATAACTTAAAGAACAAGGGATTTTGAATGAGTAATGGAATATATATTTATCTTTTGTTTCTATTTTTGACATTTCATGTGTGAGCTAATAATCATACATGAAAGAGCAGAGAGATTTCATAAGGGCTTTTTAACTCGAAGGTCTTATAAAATTTAAAGTTTAAGAGCGGAGAGATTTCATAAGGACTTTTTACCTCGAAGGTCTTATAAAAATTATTTTAAAAATTCTTGTGTTGGGCTTGTTTATATTTTGGTTTTCATACATATTTCTTAGTCTTACAATTTTATAGTATAAAAACTGAGGAAGGTAATCAGAAGGAAGGAAAGGAAAGGGATATCGTAAAAATAGAGAAGAGACCCAGAAGACTAGAACAAGGGAATATGGAGAGAGGAGAGAGGTAAAGAAGATGGTATGAGGGAATGGAGCAGACCAAATTGTGAGTTGTGCATGTATAAATATATCACAGTGAATTCCATTATTATGTAAAACTATAATATACCAATATAAAAGTGAAAACTAAACCAAATAGAATTCAAGCAATGTGATTTGATTTGTAAAATGTAGTCTGAAATGTGTATGTATTTTTTTACTACCTGGTAATGTGTATATAGTCTCAAATCTATATCTACAGTCTCTAATTGTTGATTTATGATAAAGCACCTTTTCTTGTACAATCAGGTTCCACTTTGAGTCAATATTTAAATTACTTTATAGCACATTTATTTCAAACTTCAATTGTGGTCATAATTAAATCTTTGGTGGAATTTTCCTGCATTAGAAAACATATTTTTAATGTAATTGGATTGACTGTAAAAAAACAGGCTAAATTTGTTTTCAAACCTCCCTTTTCCTACTTCTTCATTTCTGTTTATCCACTAGAGGAAGGAAAAAGAATTTGTGTAAGTGCAGAATTGCTTTGCAAGGTGTGATCCAAACTCTGGGTAGGATGCCTTAGCTAACTCTATGTAGGCCAAACATTACCCATTGACTCATACAGTAGCTCCTCTGGGACTTGCCATTATTGCAGAAAATTATACTTGAAGACTTAGAAAAGAAGCAACAACAACAACAAAAAAAACTGCTCCTCACTGTTAATACTTTCTTTTAGGTGTCAGAGGGTATAACAGATGTATCAGAGAACAGTAATGGATTAAATTTTAGATTAAATATCAAGAATTGAATGTATATCTATATATTCATATCATCTGGGAGGAAAATCTGGCCTAAACATGTTTTGCCTCTTCACATAGGAGAAAGTAGAGGAACCTCTGAGACAATGTTACACATCAACTTATAATTTTATATATGCATATTAATCACTTACTTAAACTCTTCAGATATAAACACACATCTCAGGTTTTGACCCATAGCAATAAGGGCAGCTGCAAGAACTAAAAGCATCTCTGTGTATCATATCCTATGTGAAATAATATTATACTTCTATAAGCAACATGAAGCGCTATCTACCTTAATTTTTGCTGAGCACTAACAATCTCCATATCACTGCCAATGGGGGTCCTGTTTGCTGAACATATTCAGTCCTTAAACTATTATAAACAATAAAAATTGTAGAAATTTAGATAGAAAATATTAGGTGGTTTTGAATTTGAAGTAAATATTTGATAATATCTGTAATAGTTTTTGTGAATAGAAAAAAGAATTATGTAAGTTGGGAAAAAAATCTATACAGCTTTGATAAGGTTCATATAAATATATTAGTATAAATGTATATAACTGTATTATAATCTGTATGGTAAATGCACAGTACTTTTCAAACTTCTGCTATCCATTTTTCTATTTGTGATTATTGAAATCATCAAATTTAATGAAAGCAAATGTATTTTTCCAGAAGTATAAAGGGTACGTTATGTTTTGTGAATATTCTCTCTGAGGATAACATTTTATGAAACTCAGTAAATATAAACAATTCGTGAGTGAGCAAATTTGAAAATGCTAAACACGTCACACATAGGTTTTATAACTGGTGGTGAAATAAGTTACTTGACAGTACTATCCAAAAGCAACTAAAAGATTTGATGGAATTTTTATACTCTGATTATCTGGGGTGAGTTAATGCTTCTTAAAAAGGATTAATATGCTTTCATATTTGCCAAATAAACATATTAGGAAAGAGAATGAGAATTGGCTGCAACAATGAAGTTTCCATTTGGAGTAGGAAAATGTGACCTACTAGAGATAGGCATTCTGAAAGCTTCATTACCTCAAAATGCCAATTTACCACATAGTTACATTTTCCTCCCAGTTCTGGCAGACATGTAGTATTAATCCTGTCAGATAGTAGTAGACTTACTTTGTATATGTTATAGCTTTGAAAAATCTCACTGGTATGTGGGAGAAATTTCTGGAAGCATTATTAGTATTCAGTTCATTTTTGGTCAAAACTTCTATATGTTATGCCTTGTAAGCTTTTAATTTGAGATTCCACACAGACTTGTGATTAAGAGCTTGTGATAATTAAGTTATTCCAAATTTATTTCTGATGAGCACAAAGTTACTGCATTGTGATTTCAAAATTATAAAAAATATAACAAGAAAAAGATTATTCACCATCGATCTATCACCCCCTCATTCCCACTCCTTCAAGTTAAACTTTTCTTATAAATGAGGACTACCTCAAAATAGCTTTCAGTATCCAATGGCATTTATTTTTATGTTACACATGCCCACACACACACACACACACACACACACACACATATACACACACACACTTGCACGTTTATATATACACATTCATCAAAATGCCATATATGATTTCCATTTTAGAAGTTTTATTTGTTCATTCTAATTTGTAGTCTCTTTTGATGGCCTAATAGACTAAGTTACTCTTGTCCTACTTTTCAAAATGAAATTAATGTAAATATTTTGGAGCAAAGCATTAAAAAAAGAAGTGTGAAAAGATGTCCCCTTTCCTCCCTCGCTTTTAAAACACAGCTAACCAATGTTAGTAAGAGAAAATATGTGTGTGTGTTCTCTTCCTCCTCCTATTGTACTTTCCTTCCTCTTCTTTTCCTCATCTGCCTCCTTCTGTGACAGAAAAATGCAAAATGAAAGATTCCTGTGTATACTAAATTGTATGGAGCCCATTTTAAGTTATTCAGGTATTCCCATAATATTCTGTGAAGTTTTGCCTATGTTAGTAGGCATGCAGAGATAGAGATGAATGACATTATAGAATATTTGACAAACTATTAGCAGTCTAGAATCATTTGAGAAACAAATGTTAATGACAATTAGGACACAAATAAAATGGATATGTCCTGAATACTGAATGTGAAATTAATTATTTTGCTTCCAAATTTAGCTCTCAACTGGCAGATATGGACCATCCCATGTGGTCTATATTCTAGCACATCTGCAAATTAACCTTAATGAATGATATATTTTGATAGTACTTTGAATGTTATGTCATACTGCTTTAAACTTCACATTTGATGAAAAATGCCATTGGTTATCTCATAGAGTTAAGTACAACTCAATTTTTGTGACTCTGCTTCAGTTTCTTTTCTCTGCTATACTTTATTCCTATGGCAGTAACAGAAATTTTGGATGATGAAATAAAAGTCATCTAAATTAGGGAGAACTATGTAGCATCTCAAATCTCTTAAACAGCACAATTTTGAGATGCATCCCATCAGAACCTGCTTATTTGCATATTTGCAATGATGTTCACAGCATTATCTTAACTCCCTTTTAGCAGAGTAAAACAATCACTTGATATTCCATTAAAACGCCACATAACTGAAAAGTCACATCAGATGGAAAGCTAATTAGCTGTACCACTTTCACATTGTGAAAATGCATTTTTACATGTGTGTGTGTCCTAATCAGGCCTTTATTGAATACTTCTAGTGCTCAATTTTTTTGCATTAATTGTTTCAGATTAATTCTATTGTGTTCAAAGCAATTAATAAGAGGCACATTGTGATACAGTTGCACTGCTGATTCATGACTCCCAGCCCTGAAGTGACTCTGTAGTGATCAGTATTTTTTCATCATTTCTGCGGAGCTGTCTACTGCCAATTCTGGGCAGATGTTAAGGTTATGTCAGGATTGTTGTACAATGCATTTGAGGTGTTACCTGAAAAAATGAAAAGGTTGTATATTTCAGATCCCAGTTTGAAGGCCCTTATTTATTTTACTGTCTTGAAATCCTGATGGACCCTTGGAATTATGTTCATATTGCCTGGTAGTGTCATGAAAAGTAATGTTACTAGATGACCTTTCATATGGGCCCAGGAAACTATGCTTGGAAACTTACAAAATTTAAAGAGTTATCATATTTAATAGCTCAAACCTGAAAAGCAGAAGAATTATGGAGAACCATTCAAATGAAAAAGTATCCACTGTTTGTCTATCTTAAGTGGAAATATGCTTGTTTACTTGAAATATGAATTCCTTCATTAAAATTTTAGTTAATTTCACTTTTAGTCACCAAGCAACAACTTTTAATAGACATAATTATTCTGTTCCAAAGATAAGACGTATTGTTTTCACAACTGTGAAAATGGTATTTTTCTTTCATCCCCAGGGATTGATTTACTGACCCTTGCTTTTATGTTTGTTTTGTTTTGATTTGATTTTAGAATTCCAAGTTTATTGCAATTTTGTAATCTATAAGTTTCTTAACAAATACCTTGTCCATAATTTTCTAGTTAAGTAATTTAGTGGCAAAACTTGGTACAAGCTAGTGTGAAGCTATTTTAGACTTTATAATCATTCATATTCAGTTTTCATTGGACAAATATTACATAAATTTGAGTGCAATTTGCTACTTCAAACATTATAGTATGAAAAGTATATTACCTTTTTCAGGTATGAATCATTTTGAAGTCTAAATACATTTGGCTTCAACAGTTTGGGATAAGGTGATGGCCCTCAACTGATATTTGCATTCTTTGGCTGTTCCTGGAAGTCCACTTGCTCATTGTTAGCTTAGTGGAGTGGAAGACATTGACTGGAGGGAGTGGCTTCATTGACCTTGGTTCTACTAGATACTAGTGGACATTGTTAATAAGTCACACAGTTTTGTAGAAAACTTTAACTTGTGATCATTACATATAATTGGAGTCTATTTAGTATAAATTGGTTAAAATTTTATTTTCATGAATATGTTATTCTCTATTAGTTACAGTTTACATCTACTGTAATTATACCTATTCAATTCATAGTAACTATTAGCATACTTAAAAGGATCTATGATGATAAGCAATGTGTAATAATAGTTACCTGTTTTTCTTATCTTGTTGGAAGGACATTACCTGTTAAAACACTCCTGTTTCAATTTCTAGTATATATTTTGCTTTATGCCTTGTAATTAAGATAGTTTTATGTTAATACTAGCAGTTTGATTTGATAACTCTTCATTAATGCTGTGACAATCTTCCAGGACTACTAGGTCCACCACTCATAACAGTGTTTGATGCCTAAATCCAAATTGCCATACTTTTGACTTGAAGAAACTTGAAATATTCTATTAAAGTTGGAGCAAGTGATGACTTTGCCCTGAGCCAAACCACTGCTTTTTACTATCTGCACAATTATGTTAATTATATTTTGTTAAAATTCCCATAGGCTTAGGTCTAAACTGAGGTCCAATATGCAGTTGTTATTAATTGTAATTAATATTGACTACTTATGTGTGTACATGTCTTTCTGTGTTTTTTTTTTACAGTTACATTTCAAAGAGGAGATGGAGGACTAATGAGCAATGGAAGGTATGCTAAGGAGATTCTTTATTAGTATTTTTAATCAGGACTAGAAAAACTCTGTAGTAAGAAGCTATTATTGTAATAAACGATCACTTATAAGTCTGAGAATTCTAGGAGGAATTAAATGGCTTACTATTAGGTTTAATGATCTATCTGTTGTGCACTTTAGAGGAATCAAGTCCAGATGTTTCATATCTCCCAGATGCCCCTGAAGAAATTAGTAGTAAATATCACAAGGAATGTGTTCATTTGTTAGAAGGATGTTTATTGCATTAATTAGACATTAGCAAATGAAGTTGCTGTTGTTTAAGACTCCTTATTGGCTCACACTAAATTGCTGTGAGTGAACAATTACATATAATCGATCACAAAGTAAATGATTCATGGATGATGAATAGGCTGGGGATTGATAGGACTAGATTCCACAACTTTGGATACTCAATTGAAATTGATAAAAGCTGATAACAAACCCATATATCCTCATCTATTTTCCCTTTGCCAATATGGAGATTGTAATTAGGCTCTGGTAATAACTTCCAATCTCCCATTTAATCAATATTTTAGCAAAAAGAGATTAAGTCTAATGAGAACTAGTGGATGTAGCAAGGAAGCAGTTGAATCTTCTTATTGCAGTTTCCATAGAAACACGTTTCTCTTAGGTATTATACCAGAAGGGGTCTATCAACAACAACAACAAAAAAGTACAATGATTATAGATGTTCTATTTCTTTGTAAATATGTTAATAACCTGGAAAGGAATCAGAATCCCATTTTAACATTAAAGAAGGGAATTCTTTATTAAATACAATGTGAAGGAAATTTTCCTTGTAGACTATACTCACATGCTGGAGCAGATCACAGGGTGTCTTTTTTTGCCTTCAGAAAAACACTTAATAGCCCCCTGATATTTTGCCATTTAAAGAACTTGGAAATGTGCTATTGATGGAACAGTATAAGAACTGTTCATTAATTTCTTTCAAGTTCTTTGCCTCTAAATCAAACATGAAGGCTCACAATAAGGGTGACAGGCTAGAGGACAGATTCATGTTGGGACTGCAGTTACTGGGAACAAAATAACCCAAAGTCCTGGAAATGGCTAATACCAAGAAGCCATTCCGAAAGATTGTTCCCTTGAGGTGTCAATTTATCATCAAATCTTGTGTGGGGTTACTACTATTGCCAATTCCCACCAGTTTCAGGGTAGACATCTGATTTCTTGTGGATTTTGACAGGGTCTCAGGCAAAGACACTTCTTCCACTGACAGGGTTGATCTATAGATAGCCTTAATGAACTGCCAAAGTTCCTTAATTTTTGAGAGCCTGCACATTTCAATTCTAAATTCAATTAAAATCTTCTTAAATTCCTTCACCCTTTTTAGTGCATGAGACAGGCATTAACATCTTTCATTGAGCTCCATAGACTGATTTCCTTTTCATTTCTGTCTTAGCCGTCCAGGTCTTCTAAATGCGGGTGATCCCAGCTATCCATGGCTTGCTGATTCATGGCCAGCCACAAGCTTGCCAGTGAACAACAGCAATAGTGGCCCAAATGAAATTGGGAATTTTGGGCGTGGAGGTAAGTTGTATTTTTAAAAATAATGTTATTTTTCATTTTTTTCTGTCTTCATATTCCAGATTATTTTTAAGAGATAGAGGGTATTTCTTCCATAGTTAAAAGAATAAAGCACATATACTAACATTGCTGTATATTTCCTAAATATTTTATTATAAAATTAGTGTGTCTATAATACCTTAAATAATAAAGTAAAGGAGGTCATTATTAATGTGGAGGTATTCATAATACATTTGGTTTTTAGGAATATCAGTAGAAGGTAACTAAAATCATGAAGTATGCTGATAATTAGGGTTTATGCTTTTGGAACAAATATTTCATTTTTCAAAATCTCATTCAAGGGCTGGGGATGTGGCTCAGGCGGTAGCGCACTCGCCTGGCATGCGTGCGGCCCGGGTTCGATCCTCAGCACCACATACCAACAAAGATGTTGTGTCCGCCGAGAACTAAAAAAAAATAAATAAATAAATATTAAAAAAATTCTCTCTCTCTCTCTCTCTCTCTTTCTCTCTCTCTCTCTCTCTAAAAAAAAAATCTCATTCAACATGTATTTATTGAGTACCTCCTGTGTACCTGGCACTATGGCAGTCAGAAAGAATATAATATTGGTATAAAAAGTTATCATTCTTACCCCCATAATATTTCATGTGAAGAAGACAGTTAACTAGTTGGGGTGGCATGTTCAGAGAGAACTTTCTATTCTACAATCATTAATTGCTATTCCAAAGCAAAGATAAAACAATGCAAAGTGGCTGACATGCTAATACCTCCAAAATTTCATGCTAAACTCCCCTCCATAGGTTTTTCTAAAGAGACAGAATTGTATCTAATATAAATAATGACTGCTTCCTCCCAAATGAAATTTTTCTTCTGGTGGATAGGTTAGTTTAGATAAAGATGAGAGGAGTAGAGAATTCCCTGATTGGCTCAGCAATTATACATAAGTTTTCTCCTGGTACAATACTATGCAGACAGTAAATGGACTTGAACTGCCTTATCAGTACCCTGATAAGAAAGGCTGAAATAAAGGCTGCCCAACTGGAGTAAGAAAATGTTGTAAAAGGAGTGTTATTTAAATTGATATCTGAAAGAGGGACAGGAATTAGCCAAAAGTATAAGAAGGTGTGTGGAGATAAATTACTATATTTTAAGGCCAGAAATAAGAGAGACATTGGGCTGGGGTTGTGGTTCAATGGTAGAGCTTTTGCCTAGCATATGTGAGGCCCTGGGTTCGAACCTCAACACCACATAAAAATAACAAGATAATAAAGGTATTATTGTTGTCTATCTATGATGAAAAAAATTAAAAGACAAAATGACAGACACTCAACCTATTTAAGAAATGAATAGGAGTCTGTGGATGTAGCTTATTGGTAGAAGACTTCTCCAGCATGACCAGGGGCCTACGTTGATTACCCAGCACTGAAAGGGAGGGTAGGTGAGGGGATAAGAAGGAAGGGAAAGATGGAACTTCCTAACAGTTGAGTTCAACGATGTTAGAAAGCACAAAGGGATAAGAAATAAAAGATGTTCTAAGTCACATTAAGAGTTTAAACTTTGTCCATAGGGTAATCAGAAATTATTGGTGGATTTTTAAGAGGAGAATGCTGAGATGTAAACACTGTTTTAAATCATTCAGGCTTCTTCTGGGTGGAGAATGGAAAAAGTAGAAAATCGGAGTGAGGAATTAGGAGATTCTTGTAAAGCAAAGCAAATTTAGATAGACACACTAGAAGATTTCCACACTTGGAGAATTAATTTGGAAGACCCAGGGCTGTGCTAAACTGTTCCAGTTCTACTAAAAGCTGCAGTGGATTTCACATGTATGACTATATAACCATATTCACTTAAGAAGAAGGGCTGGGCCTGTGGCTCAGTGGTAGAGTGCTCACCTAGTATGGGTGAGACACAGGATTCAATCCTCAGCACCACATAAAAATCAATAAATAAAAATAAAGGCATTGTGTCCACCTACAACTAAAAAAATTTTTTTTTAAATTTGGAGGAATCGTGGATCGTTGCATTTTCTCTTCAAGATGGATTAACAATGTATTTGCATATAAAGTAATACCTCAAATTATAAAGTTACTAAGTATTTCATAAGCCTGATTTCTATGAATATCATTTCAATTAACTCCTTTTCCTTTTTGAAAATAAAATATAAAGATAACCATCCCTACCTCATAGGTGTGTAATTAGAATTTAAATGGATGACAACATATAGTTTTCACACAGAGCTTAACTGCATAATCAACTCCCAAAAGGTATCAGATTAAATGAGAGAATACAAAGAAAGCTGTAAGTTTCTTTGACTTCCTGCTTTCTCTCTGTATGCCTTTACTCTCCCCTGGGAAGTTTGTATGTCTGAGTATTCCCCACCAAGGAAACAGATCATCTTTCCCCTAATATGCAGACTGATTTTTGCCTTAAGGAATTCTGTTCCCAAAGTTTTTATCAGTCAATAATAGCTCCCTATTTTACACTTTGTATTAGAACATCACAAGGTTCTATCTTTGTATCAAGAGATACATGCCTCAGATGGAGAAAACATTTTCTTTTTCTGTTGGCTAGCAAGATAAATTAACATCTAAAATGTCTTAGTCCAATTTAACTGAAGGTAGAATGCAAGGTTTTTCTTCCATTTCTACCTTATTTTTATGGCATAAACATCAAGGCCAAGACAAAGTTTTTCCAGTTTCTACCCACTCTCTCTTCAATTTGATAGTCATTTAAACACTTGTGCCAGAAATACTGTAGGACATTTTTGTATATTTAAATTTACATCTTTTGCATAATTATAAAATACATAAACATATTTACATGTTTAAAGTCAAGAGACTAGAGTTAAGCAAGATAATTTGAGAAGTGGATATAGAATGCACGTCTGGTGGATTTTTAATGCCTCTGCTATTTTATTTATACTGCTGTGTAGTCTTAAGTTGGGTTCATATGTATGATTTTATAACCACATTCACTTAGAAAAATAATCATGGATACTAACATTTTCCCTTTACAAATAGAATACCAATATATGAATGTAATGAAAATCATATTTTGAAAAATGAAAATATTAATTATCTCATAATTTTGCATTTTACCAATGCAAACTATGAGAAATTCATTTAAACATTCCATCAGCAAGCGCTTCCTCTCATAACAGTGGGTGAGGAATTATGGTAATGAAGGCATATATCCAATAGGCTCCTGTTTTCAAGTAACTTATGATGCCGTGAGGAAGGCAGTCCTTCATACAAATAATTACATTAGGCAAAAATAAAATAAATCCATGAATACAAATAAAGCCAAGGTACTCAAAAGCTGCACCACTAATCCAAACTGGAGTCAAGGTTTCTCAAATTCATAGGTTTCCAAAACAAATGTTAACAAGTGCCAGTCAGACAGCATTAAGGATGGGTTGGTGGGGACAGTAAGAAATGTTAAATGGATAGTCCTTCCTAATGATAGCAGCACTTATTCAGAGCCAGCTGGTTGAATGGAGGGCTGGTCCAGAGTTCCAGAGTATTTGATGTTATAAGATTCTCCTCCACATACAGATATTCATGTGTGATCCTCCAATATTTCAACGTTGGATATAATTTAATTTAGTTTTTGAAAATGTGGGAGTGATCAAATATTTGAAGACAATACATGCAGCCCAAAAATCAATATAGAAGCACTTAGGCTGGAAGGCTGACTATAATTTCATCTAGCAGGGAAAGAGAGATACTCTATTTCCAGAGCCATAACTTTAGTGTTTAGCTGTTAGTAATATTATGTAGAATCATATTCTTGGACAACATTGTTCCATTTTTTTTAATTGTTTGAGCACAGAACCCTTTCAATAACATGTAACTGAAGGGACTGTGGAGAATTGTAAGTTCAAGATATGAGAAACTGAGGTCCATGGAGAAGAAACATTTCTATTCAATTAATATTCAAATATTCAGCAGTGAAAGATAGGTGGAGAGAGCCCAAAAACTTATGCAAAAAAAAGATCTGTTTTTTTGCCAATTTTTGATATAGTATTAAATATTCAAGGTTTTGAGAATTAAAAAAATGATACTAATACTTGAGAATGAACAATGCTTCTTAAAATCAGATTCTATAATTATTAATCACAAAAAAGAATGACAGAAAAGCAATTTTCATATTCTGAAATCTAAAAAGTTTCTTGCTTATGCAACCTAGCATAATTTAAAATGTGAATATGTGTAACAATCTCACTGAGATGCCTTTAAAATCTTTATTTCAATAAACATCCACATATTTGTAAAACAGGTTGGTATTCCAGACTTTCAAAACTTCAGAAAGAGTGAAATTGCACACTGTACACAATATATTATAAATTTCTTGTCACTGTTATTAATGAAGTTTTTTTTCAGTTTTTACAAAATTCCAAAGAAAAGCTAATACTTCTGGGCTGGGGATGTGGCTCAAGCAGTAGCGCGCTCGCCTGGCATGCGTGCGGCCCGGGTTCGATCCTCAGCACCACATACCAACAAAGATGTTGTGTCTGCCGAGAACTAAAAAATAAATATTTAAAAAAAAAATTCTCTCTCTCTCTCTCTCTCTCTCTCTCTCTCTCTCTCTCTAAAAAAAAAAAAAAAAAAAAGCTAATACTTCTGTAAGAATTTTTATTTCAAGTACTATGGGCATCATCAAATCTAAAAGTTTTAAAGACAGTTGAAATGTCTTATAATGAAGAGATCGAGTAGGTTTCATGACCTCAAGTCCTATGAAGTGATATTTTCAGAACATACATTATTAAGGACTGCACTATAATTAGATTCATCTTAACTGTACATGATTAATACTAGAGTTAGTGATTTCTCTTTTAGATTCACTTAGTGTCTTTCTTCTGAAAAGGGAAAAGAGCTCAGGAGCGAGGTGGCAGATCTGAATTATAAAGCATCCTGTAAAGATAATTCAGCATACCAAAATGATAAATGGACTGATTGATATTCAGTGTTGTTCCTGAAGTTTAATTTTACTCGTGCTGTATTACAACGTGAAACTGTAATTCTCCACTTCTAAGTGTTGATAGCATAAATTAAACTCACTGATCACTAAGGTTGCTTTTTCTATAGTTAAATCCTGCTATATTATGGAAATGACTTATTCATGAAAATTTTCCTTTGTTATCCAAGAAAAAAGAACACATTTTCTACCATCAGTTCTCCATTTCTGCAGTTATAAAATTCGATCACATAAATGTCAAGTAAAAACTTCAGAAAAATGGATTTCAAAGTCAGGGTCGTATAATTTTGGAAATTTTTACAACTATTTAGCAGCCATATTCCATATCTTTGGGGATGAAGTGGAAAGAGCTGTTTTCCGGCATGATTTGTAGATTCCCTCTGTTCATTGCTGCTGTATCTTGCTACCACTTTCCATGATTCTAAAACACAGTGAACAACTGAAAGCATTTTTCAGTAGTGAAATATCCCAAACTTCTCATTCCTGGTTGGAGGAAATGGGGGAAGGGATGTGTTAAGCAGTGAGATGTGAAGGACGAGCAGTAGGCCTGCCTGTCACTGAGGTTGATAGCTTGGCGATGGTTGTATATCATCTACCCTTCATTGGTTCATGAAGCCCATCTCAGCTGAAATGCAAACGTGTGGCATGACACATTTATTTTTCATCTTCAATCCTGATAGTTTTGGGCTTCCTGTGCGTCATTAAATTGTTTCATTTCCCTATGTTCATCACAGATGTGCTGCCACCAGTTCCAGGCCAAGGGGATAAAACAGCAACGATGCTCTCAGATGGAGCCATTTATAGCAGCATTGACTTCACTACCAAAACCACTTACAACAGTTCCAGCCAAATAACACAGGCTACCCCATATGCCACGACACAGATCTTGCATTCCAATAGCATCCATGAATTGGCTGTCGATCTGCCTGATCCACAGTGGAAAAGCTCAATTCAGCAAAAAACAGATCTGATGGGATTTGGTTATTCTCTGCCTGAACAGAACAAAGGTAACAATGGTGAGTCACATTCTTCTGTCCTGAGAAGTTAACTTCATATCATTTGTGCATGAGATAGAAATTAGTATTTGTTGTTCAATTCAGTGATGCATTACCAGGTTTACTACCTAAACTAAAAAAACATACTGGCATGTATTCAGTACCTTGAACAATTCCTACCACCACCGCCACTGCCTCCACCGCCGCTACCACACACCAACACCAATCGGGTTCATCCTTTCAGCTCTTTTTCAGTATAGTGATCAGCAATCCATCTGTACTTCCATTAGGACAGGCTAGACGAAACATTCCTCCACTCTCCCACGACATCCGCTTCTGAGTTGCTAACTGCATGTTCTGCATGGGCTTGTGCTGTGAACTAATCACATGATGCCACTATGACCTCTGCCCTTTAACCCTTAGCCTTACTTTACATCCCTGACTACCGATTGGCTGAGGGATTGTCTAATAGAATGCCACACAACCAGTCACAGGATTTCAGCACCACCAGCTCTCACAACAGCTCAGAAAGGAGTGGCAGTCTCTCAGGTTGGTCTCATCACAGTAAGGAGAAATATTTGTTTGTCACCAGCATATGACCTGTGTTCCCTAACAACTGATGAGGAAATATTGAATTGCAAGCCACTGTCAGGCATTTATCTTTCAAATGACAATAGCAGTTGATCCTGATGAAATTATGCCTTGGTGGGGGTGGGCAATAAAAATCATTGTCATCAGTTACGTACTAATTGCACAATAATGTATTGAAAGAAAAATAGTGCCATTTTACTAATTACTATTTCTTAAAGAGCAGATTAGTTCATTCCATCTTGAACCAAATATATGAGTCCAAAGAACTTTATAATAAAAAGATCATTCATGAAAGTTAATTCCAGGCCATTGATATCAAAAGATAAATTCAACTGAAATGAAAATAATCTTGGAGACTTTTAGGGCAACCTCTCAAATATTATGTAATAGTTATCTATTCAATGATTACTAAATACAAATGTTAATATGTAAAATTATTTTTACTTCAAAAAATACAATATTTGGGGCTGGGGATGGGGCTCAAGCGGTAGCGGGCTCGCCTGGCATGCGTGCGGCCCGGGTTCGATCCTCAGCACCACATACCAACAAAGATGTTGTGTCCGCCGAGAACTAAAAAATAAATATTAAAAAAAAATTTCTCTCTCTCTCTCTCCCTCTCCCCTCTTTCACTCTCTCTTAAAAAAATACAATATTTGATAACAACAACTATTTTATGCTGTCACTTTTAATATATATTTGAAAAATATCAACTAAACCAACAAGTGTAAGGAAAAATGCATTTTATTGGATAGAAATATATTCCTATCCTAATGAGTTATCCTCCCTTTGTATGTGAGGATATTGTATTAACCACATTGTAAATTCCACCTATTTACATCACATGTCTTTATCTGCCTACTTCTGACTGGTTCCTGACTCCACTTACTTAATATGCTTAATTATATGCTAATTGTTTTTATGGAGTTTTTGTTTGGTTTTTTAAAATTACATATTAATAGTAAAGGATTATAGTGTACTATGATACTGTGCAGTCTCCCAGGCATCAAGACTATGAAGAGTTAATTTTTTCTTATCATTAGGGTTACATTTACTAAATTACTTTTCCTCAGGAGATGGAACCTTCTCAGAATGAAAATGTTAATGCTCTCTCTTCCCTCCAAAATGACTCATTTGCTCTTCTTGCCTATTGGTAGGATTAGGTACATTATAGAATTCAGAAAATTTTAAACATCTGTTATGAATTTAAACTGGCTTAATAATATAAGGGAATGTTTTGAATGACCTTCTATGTCATTTATGCTGGCATTTATTTATAATTAGTCCCACAATTTTTCTGAATAATTAAAAAGTAATTTTGTTGGATCTTCCTTTTTATTTCATTAAATATATGTAAAGATCAAGCAATATATGAAAAGAAATCTCCATATTGCAAGCCATGGACTCCATAAGACCTGTGAATCTTTCATTAAATGTTCTGTATAGATTGATTGTCACCGAATTTAAAAGTTATCTTTTGAGTAATTGTAAGCAGAACAGGATTCACAATGGTGCTTGCTGCTTTTTGAATCCATTAATCTCTTGAGTGACATTTACATATATCCAGGAATTATATTAACTACTTCATCTACATTTGAATACAGGATTACTTGAATTGGTGATAGAAAGCATTTTTTAGTAGGTAAGAGTGAAGTGATTATTCCTTTTACAGTTTAGTCTAATTGAGTTTAATATTACACTTTTTGTTTAATTCTTTTATTTATAGCTATGTTTCCTAGGGGCCAAATCTAAGAATTAACTGCCCCATGGCCAGCTAATCATATATTATGGGATTTTTCTAATCTGTGCACATTGGTGTAACCAATTTAAAATAATCACAGTGACAAAGAAAATTGGGCATTTCTGAATTATTTGAGTGAACTTCTTACCCTCTTTGAAACACTTTTATAATGCATTCAATATATATGTTCTGAGTACTTCTTGTTAAAAATCCAACCAGTAAAAACTATACAATAAAACTCAGATGTTTTAAAATAGTATCTGAAATCATAGTTGTATGTGTATATAATATAAAATATTGGTAACAATAGCTAAATCTTTTAATATAATATTTTTAAATAGACCATATGTTTAATTTTAAAATGAATCACTTTTATGATTTATTTTTTACAGAGAAGTCATTTTCAAGCTTTAACTATCTAAATATTTGCATTTTTATTTTAAGAGAAAAAGGTCAAATGTTTACAAGGCATCAAAATCTGTTCCCTTAAAACATAATTTAGGTACTCTGGCCTTCAGATGATTGAGGGTTCAAGGTGAAGCAGCAGACTGTGGCTTGCTTCTCTAAAGATTCAGATCTCAGAGATTTTAACAGTTGTGAGTTGTATCAAGCTCACCTCCATCTCAAAGTCCACCACTTAGTTCATTGTTAAGACAAGACGCACGTGTTGATGAATAATAGTCCTATCCAGACTGATCAAATGAGAGAACAGATATTTCTCCAGAACAGGGGAAAAATAAGTGTTGGTTGTAAAGTCCTCAGTAATTCTCTCTATGCTTCAGCTATTTCCAGCACACATTTTAAAGCCTGTTGTTGTTTGGAAGCATAATAACGAGTAGCTTTCTTGAACCTGAGCAAGGGCTTCAACAATGAGTTTCAGAGCTCTAGAAATAGTTTCAAGTTAAGCTGCTCAGTAGTAAATCTGATTGTTCTCCTGCTATGTGAAGGCGAATCACATAACACTCAGAGCCTTAGTGTCATCATCTAGAATACGGAGGTATAGGAACTTCTTTCTTAGGCACTTGGTTCAGGTGAGATTCAAATGACATTTCTAAACTGCTGTAGAATGTGATTAGGATTGTGCATACATAAAGTTGAAAGGGAGTGGTCAGGAAGAACAAATAGCTCAACTATTCTTCTCTCAATCATTGAAATATAGTTCTGATACTGTAAAAAGGAAATAGACCTTAGTCTTTGGTGGGTTAAGGAAATGAGGAATTGAGGTTCATTTACCTTAAAGACAAAAATTACATACTTATAACCAAGCAAGCTTATTATTATTTTTATTCTGAATATGAGGCCATTTCTGATAAGTAAGACTTCAGAAAACAAGTGAAACTGGGTTTGCTATGAGGAAGAGAAGACAGGAGAAAGCAATTATGATTGGCATTTATTGAGTTTTTCTGTGCATCTGAGCACTTCATATACAGTATCTCTTATAATCCTCATGACAACTCAAGGAAGTAGTAACTTTTGCATGCTTATAATCCCAACTACTCAGGAGGATCACAAATTTGAGGCCAGCCTCAGCAGCTTACCAAGGCCTTACACAACTTAGCAAGACCTTGTCACAAAATAAAAACTAAAGGGCTGGGGATGTGGCTCATAAAGCATTCCTGGGTTCAATCCCAAGTACCAAAGAAAAAAATGGAGTAAGTTCATATTTCTTTTACATGTATATAATTTAAGGCAATACCTTTTGAGTGAGGAGTTAAATTTCAAACTCAGAAACCAAACTCTTACTCACTAAACAGAGGACACTTTCTTACCCTCCTCTTAATATCTTTTGTCCTGTCAAAGAGTAGAAGTGAGAGTAAAGCTGAAAGCACTTTGTTTGCAGGGATCTTCTTTTAAATATTTATGTATCCTATGTGGAAAATGTACACAACTCAATAATTGGCTGTAGTGTCTAGTTTAAGAGTTTCATCACTTTCTGGCACTCAAATACATTATTACCAAATTGCATAATCTGACTCAGCAGCTGTAGAAAAAAGAGGATGGATTGACTTCTAGTGAGATCTAAATGGCTAGATAGCCCTGCTACAAATATCCTATGCTTAAAATTTAGCTATAAGTTGAGGTGGGATTATTGGAAGTTACTGAGTCACCCCTGAAAGGTCATTTTCATTTTGCTCAAGAAGTATTCATTCTGCATCCAACTGAGGTCCATTTTTATGAAAAAGCTTTATTTACTTGATTTTAAAAAGTACAGCACTATGCAGATGATGAATTTTATTTTTATACTTCATTAAGCATCATGTAATCTCAGATATGGCTCATGCACTCTTCATTTATGTTCTGCTCATATTTGTGCATGAATTCATTCATGTAACAAATAGTACTGAAACCGATTACTATATTATCATTAATTTTCCCTCCTTTTTGGAATTTATGAAATGTGATAGTTAAAACATCTGGGAAATATTCTCACTATATGCAAAAATAATTGTGCCATTTATTAGTCAAAAAGTCTATGAAATGTATCATTGTGAGAGATTTACAGGTATTCTCCAGATTGTACTTGATTGATTTTTATCAGTGACTTTTGAGAGAAAAATGTTACTCTCCTGGATTAATTAAATTGAGCAAATTCTAATGGAAAAGTTAAGCCTGTATCCTTAGACACTGTATTTTCCACTGAGAGAGATTATGCAAAAGAGCATTTTAAACTCACTAAAATCTGACATTTAAAAGAATTTGTTATGGACCATTATTTCCTCTAACAATGAAAACGTGGAGGCAGCAGACATGAATAAATCAATAAATGTTCTTTTGATACAGCAGCCATGTTTTTGGTTTATTCAGCTCTGCAGTTAATGCAATGGGAAAGAAACAATATCATTTTGAGTGATTTATAAAAATGTGTTTCTGATTGTATCATTTCATTGTTTATAGCTTTTACCATCTCTAACATAGTGATTCTGGTATTTTGAAAACAAATACATCTTTCCACCTGATATTGCCTGTTTGTTCTGATATTCACCATCTCTAAATAAATGCATTATTATTTCCAGGTGGGAAAGGTGGAAAAAAGAAGAAAAATAAAAACTCCTCTAAACCACAGAAAAACAATGGATCGACCTGGGCCAATGTCCCTCTACCTCCTCCCCCAGTCCAGCCCCTTCCTGGCACAGAGCTGGAACACTATGCAGTGGAACAGCAAGAGAATGGGTAAACGTTATTTTATATACCAACAAAATGGCCCAGGCTGCATTCCACTCTCTATTGTTCTCTTTTGCCCTGAGCCCTGAGTTCTTGTTCTTTCTTAGCTCCCCTCCCACCCTGTTCATTACATTTTCCCTCTTTCCTGTTTGCACTGTCCATGTATTTTTAGCTGATAAACACAAAACAGCACATATTGAGGACTGTGAATCCTTGGCCTTCAAGTGCCTCAGATTGTCTGCAATCATGATAATGCAGCCTACATTTATAATATTGCTTGTTAGTTTGAAAGCAAGTACCCACAGCTCTGTGAACTAAAGAGCCACTCCTGAGAAGGGCTGAAAAGGGAATTAAAATAACCTTCTTCACCATCCCTTGCAGTTCTCTAATGACTTGATGTCTGGCCATAGCAGGGCGCCACGGTAGAGCGCCATCACAATGGGATAATTGTAGGGACCTAGCCAGTGGGTAGAACTTTAATCATCAGCTCTGATGGGAATTTAGGGGCAGGGACAATAAAAGAGGTTCAAGCCAATGCACACTCTGTAACAAAACCTTTTTAAGTTAGAAAATTTCCTTTGAGGACCTTTAAATGTGATCAGTTTTCTTATTCTTTCTTTTGAAACATCTAACAAGAGTTAGTATCCTCTGTAAGCTTAAGTGTTAATTGATTTTGAACACAGACACAGATAATTTTTTACTTGAAAGAAAAAAACAGGTCAAAAGAAATGTACGCTCTTTTTCTGTATGAATAAATCCTATGTTTTCCTTATAATTTCTAGGTCATTGTTTATTTTTACTAGACCTTTATGTAACCTAAAATAGAGAATACAGAAAATTTTTCTTTGCATAAATTTTCTTTACTTAGAAATATATATATCAGTTTATTTGAATGATAGATTTAAGTCTTGTCTTGGTTCAAAAAATATCATATGTATGTACTTATCATTTTTTCTATCTGTTTTCTAAATCTTCTGAGGTTCCCACAGTATTTTTCATAACTATGTTTTCTATGTCATAGCTTTTGTTTTCTTTCAAAAATATTATCTGCATATATATATATATATATAAAACATGTAATATATATATATAAATATATATATACACACACACATAGTATCTATACATGCACACACATCACATACACACACACACACACACACACACTCCCTCCAAAGGACTTTATTTATTTCTCTGGGATTATAGTGCCCATATATATTCATATTATTATCATTTATACATTTTAGAAACATATTGACCTATGAAATAGGCAGCTAAGGGCACATGCTTTCTTTCCCTAACTTAAAAAAATTAAATTTTTTATATGAACTTAATTTACCCAAGGAGTAATCATAGATGCCAGGTAAGCAGGTAAGTCTTTAAAAAGCTGATAGCTGGAGAATATTGCCATCAATCTTGAATCATTTCTTCATAAAGAACATTACCAAGTTGTGTGGTTGTTAGTTGCCAGATATAGAGCAAAAGTAAGGACAAAGGAGAACAAGAAATAAGTCTCTAAACTAATGCATCTTATGTACTAGAAATAGGTCGTTAATCAGTAGCTGCATTGAGACAATACTAAGGTCACTATTTGAACAAATGGAAAGAAACTTCTCTGGGGAAAGACAAAAATATAAAATTAAAATTAATACTATGTGTGATGAGAAAATGAGAGTAGAAATAGCTCCATTGGTCTTCCTTTGGAAACCCTGCCCTATTCTAGTTAGTGGTATCTGCTTTTCTCTTAGTTGCCCCTACTCAGTACCACCCCCTTCCATGCCCTACCCCCAGCACTTTATTTTAATTACTTGTCTGCATCCTTCAGCAATTGGTGGCTTCTGTATGTGGTTTTATGAGCTTTAACCTACATTTTGTAGGACAACATCTGACATGGAGTCTTAGTTTTCATCGGGAATCCTTAATGCCATAGGAAAATTCTGATTTTTGAATACAGATGATGGATTGGAGAACATGATGCTGAAGGACATGGGACTGCAGGTGGATCACATACAAGATATCATAGCATATGAATAGCTGATATAAAAATGCTAAGGCAGTAAAATAAGACAATGACAGTGGGTAGGTGAGAAAGGAGTATATTTAGGCACAATACCTAGCTGATAAAAACTGTGATCTGGAAAATATAGTTTTTGTTACAATTTTTAGTATAATTTCTAAGTGTTTAGAAATCATCAATTTTCTTTCTAAGCATTTCTTGGACCAATCTTTCCTTACAATACTAAATAGCAAAAGTTATCAAAGCATTGTCCAAATAACAAAATATTTAATTGTTAATTCAATAATATGGGAACAATGCTAAATGTTCTCTCTCATCAATATGCATCTTCAGTTAGACAAAATAGTGTTAAAATGTATTAGTTCTTCACTATAAATATAATACATTTTATTATAGTCATGATGCTAGGAAGCATTGAATAGTAATTAAGTATAAAACTGGTGCTTTGCTTTGTTATTGCAATTAGAGATTGGCAAGCTTTTGCTAGTGTTGAACTTTATTGTATTTTTATTAGTAATTTGATATTTGTATTTGGCCTTTAACAAGTTAGTTCACATTCGGCATTGATTTGCCGTCATCTTTACCATTATTCATCAGGCAAGACATAACGTGACGCCTCATATTTCACTGACAGAATGTCACAAGAACAAGCGCTTCCCTAGGAAAGGTTGGCCAGAAGAACTATGGTTTGGCATTAGGAGAATTTTCATTCATTTTAATGTTACACAAGAAAAAGATGAAATTCTATCTCTCAAATAAGATGTGTATTGTAAAATGTGAAGGAAACTATCAAAACAGACATACATTTTTATAAACTTCATAGGCACATCTGTAGTCTTTTCATCCTTCATTAGTAGCTGCATGAACTAAGCCTAAAATATATGTTCCTCTGGAATGGATCAAGACTTGACGATTTCAGAGATGATGAACAATTCTTCACCATTATGATGTGCACTATATCCCAGCTTCCTTTCCTTTATTCTTTCATATTTTTCTTCTTTGGATATTCTTTCCTTCTTTGTTTATTTATCTAATGTTGGTACAAATCACTTTGAATCCATGGACTTTTCCCAGCTTTGCTTATATACTGCATGTAGACTTATGTACAGAGTTGGTATATTAAAGTTCTAGAGTAACTTTGAAAAAGGACGTAGAAGAATTGGTGATAAAATGTATAGTATGTTAATGAAATAGGTGATGAAATATGTTTTAGTCATTTAATACACTATGCAATGCATTTACATAGTATTAAAAATAATATTTTAATGGTTAGACACTTCTTTGCCTGATATTATTTGAATAATAAAAATGAATCTAATACAACTTACTACCATGTTTTTTTCCGTTACCTTAACACATGTGATGCATATACCATACACTTTTCCTTTCTCTTATGTTCGTTTTGTGTTTTCATTCCATAGGTATATCTCTAGTAGATTATTGGAAGTAAGAACAGTTTACTATTTATGGACTATACAAATTTTAGGAGATAACTGGCTAATTTCATTTGAAAGATTAAGTATATAGTTTTTTATTTAAAAGTATAATATATCTGGGAATAAACCAATGTAAGTAAAGAAAGTGCAACTGTGACTTTCTGACACAAAAATAAATGTGCTCTTTTCTACTGAATTTTACAAAATAAATGTAAATTTAATTGATGAAATATAACGGTAAACACATTCTATACTGAAAAAGGACAATTATTTTATGATTAGTTTTCTTGTATATTTTTTTTGTTTGAGTTAATAATATGACATTTAAAGTTAAGTAAGAAAATAAACCTAAGCATTTTTATTAATTAATCAACTTGTGTGTTTTCAGTTCAAATCAGTAAATATGCTTATAACCTACTATTTTTAAGGTATACTGTTAGGGGCAACAGAGCAAGAACAGTTCAGTGTTATAACTCTAAGGTAGCTTAAATCCACTTGAGAAAAAGATACCATAAACATGCAAAAAGTAAATACAAAAATAATTTAAAGTGTTAAAGAGTCCAACATTGGAAAGAACATTAGACTGTGCATAATCAATTTTCAAATAAATGTAGAAAAATATTGTCAGCACCAGTTAAGAAGAGTAGTTTAGCAGTGCTAGTTGGACTCATCAAGGAAATACTTATAAATATATGAGATTTCACCTATACCTTGAGGATTTATCAGATTAAGATAGGTAAAATTGGAGGCATCCAGTTTATTTGAAATAAGTTGGATTCTATAAACAAACCTACCAGAAAAGTATGTAGACAAGAGGAGACAAACCAATTTAGTTTGAGCAGAAGATTCATGTTGAGAAACTATAAAACCTATCCTAAAGGTAGACTAAAGATTAAATATATTTAATAAACAGAATAGATAAGAGAAATAAAATTGGTAGACCATTCTCATATTTTCATAGAAAAAAATGTAAGTGGTGCTCTGCTTCATCTGTGCCCATTTTTTTTTCTTTCTTTGGAAGATATTGCCATTTAGGGAACTATCTGAATTGTTCCAATACCATTTCCCTTCCACATATGTCACTTAAAATTTTCTCTTTTTAGTGGTCACTGTAGCCTTGACCAACCCCAAAACAATATTAGGCCTTCCAAATCAATTCTATAGTACCCTGTATTTTTAATAATTTACTTAATATCAATCTACTGAATTGTATGCTATATGAAATAAAGTCAGGACCTTAACACATAACTGTTGGGGAAAAAAGGATGATAAATTTGGGGTTACTTTAAAAAGAGATTTTAGTTTTTTAGACCAGTTTCGGGTTCACAAGAAAATGAAGTAAAGCATAGAGATTTATCCCAACTTTCACATATGCATAATCTCCTATCATCTCTCACCAAACTGGTGCACTTATTCTAGTTGATGAACTTGCATTGGCACATCATTATTGCCCAGAATGCATCATTTCCCACAGGGTTTACTCATCATGTGGTACATTCTGTGGTTTGGACAGATTCAGGTTGACATGTATCTACCATTATTGTATCATACAAAATATCTTCACTGCTCCAAAATCCACTTTGCTTTTTGCCCATCTCTCACTCACTCCCCAAAGTCTGGCATTACTGATATTTTTACTCTTTTCATGGTTTTGCCATTTCTAGAATGTTCTGGAATTGGAAATATACAATCTATACCCTTTGTATATTGACTTCTTTCACTTACCAAGGTGCATTTAAGTTTTCTCCATGTCTTTTTATGACTTGAAGCCCAATTCTTTTAAACATTGAATAATATTCCATTGTCTGGATGTATCTGTTTATTCAACTTCTGGGGATATCTTAGCTACTTCCAAATTTTGGCAATTATAAATAAAACTGCTATACATGTCCACGTGTAGGTTTTTATGATATATTCAGTTTTTAACAAAATGATTAAAATGTTACGTGAAGATATTCAACCTACAGTGGATCTATATGGGTTACAGTTTTTTTTTAATAAGGGAGATCAAGACTAGTTATGCATAGCTCTGATATGGATAGTTAATTCTAATTTTAGGTACTAGGCACTAGCAATGGAGAAGAGTATTAAAAAAGTTCTTGGACTTATGGATCTCACAGAATAATAGGACAAAAGAGACACAGAGACAAATAATCCCAATATAATATGGGAAGTTCCACAATGTAGGTATTATAAAATTCTAATCAGTTGTATATGGAAATGGGAGAGAAGGTTCCACAAAACTAACCACCTTTGAGGTTACCAGGAACCCACAGGCAGATAGATGATTTGAGAACAGTCATACGCAGACCCAGAGTTTAGGAAAAAAATAGAAAGTAGGCTGATGTTGGGAAACAGTGAGAAACAGAGCTAAAATAACAGATTAATCTGTTGGGGAAGGATCTTTTAAGCCAGCTAATGAGTTTTGACTTTTCTCGTATTAGTTATGATCTTAAGTGTAGGTGTGATGTGAATTAACATCCTGTTGCCTACATTAAAGATAGGGTGGAAAAGAAGAAAAGAGAATCAGAAAGCTAGTGAACTATTTTATAGAAGGTGACTGATCAATAATTGTGGAAGAGGAGATGTAGGAGGCAGATTGAGGAGATGTTTAAGATGTTGAATTAAGAAAACAATTAAATCCTTTATTATTTTTATCTTATACTTAAAATCTATAAAAAAGTATATTAGAACTTGTTTGATTTCTGTAAACATTAGGATTACAGAAAGGTATAAGTAGAAATTCTCTGATTTTGTGCCACAACAAAAACAGTTTAATTTTTCATATTCCTGGACCATAATCCCCTTTCTAGATGTAATTTGAACATGAAATATAAGTATTTAAAATAATTGTATTTTGTGCACTTAAAATATGTCAGTGGGGTTCATTTCATATTAAATGTTTTACTACAATAAAACAATTTTTTAAAAAATATATATTTTGTAGGGCAAGGTTTTGAACTTCTGGTTTGAATTTAACACTCAATGTAAGCAGAAGCCTTTGATTTTACTGAGAAAATTAAGAGAAATGAACTAATATTAAGTATAATTTGTGTTATGAAGTCTAATGACTGGAATATCATATAGAAAGGTTGTCATAAGTCTAGAATAAAAGCAAATCAAGTTCTCAGATACTTCTTACATGGTCAGTCAGCTCTATTGCCATATTCTGCTGGTGCATAAGGATAAATAAGAGAAGGAAGCAGTTAAGTCTACAAGCACTAAATTCATTAATTGTCCTTAATTAGCAATTTGGTGTTTCCACATGAGTAACTTTGTTGGGAAGTTATTGCTTTTTGTAACTGTGGGGTAACAATTAGCCAAAAAGATCTTTAAAGAATAAATTGAGGTACTGAGATAACAGTTGTAATTACAATTTTAAATTAGGTGATTTACTATAGTAGCACTGACAATGTGATCAGGACGAAATAAACTGAGAGAACATTTTAGACACCATGTGGTTGCTGTTTATTGTCAGTGTAGCCATTTTTGTTTGTCTATTAATGTGCATTTTTTCCTCATCTAATTTCAGCTATGACAGTGATAGTTGGTGCCCACCATTACCAGTACAAACATACTTACACCAGGGTATGGAAGATGAACTGGAAGAAGATGACGATCGGGTCCCAACTCCACCTGTTCGAGGCGTGGCTTCCTCTCCTGCTATCTCCTTTGGACAACAGTCTACTGCCACTCTTACTCCATCCCCACGGGAAGAGATGCAGCCCATGCTGCAGGCTCACCTGGATGAGCTGACAAGGGCATATCAGTTTGATATAGCAAAACAAACATGGTAAATATATTCACTGAGTCAAGGGATCCATGCTTTCTGCACATGGAAATGCCCCTTTATATAAACTCACAAGACATATTCATAAAACTATACACATGGGGATAAAATTTTGATTTTGTATACTCCTTAATCATTTAGAAAATGATTTAACTACTACAGAAATGTTAATTTGACCAAAGTCGCATAGCTAGTTAGAGAGTAAGCTAGAACAAGAATTCAGGTCTGCTGAAATTCAGTCTAAAGTGCTTTTTGGCTACACTGGAATCTTCTAATTTACAACCGATTTAGCTTCAATTAGCTTATCCTTGAACTCACTTTTAATGCCATAATGAAGGACTCCTTTTGGATTCTTCAAAGTGCCTGTGATTAATTCTGCATGTGGTTGTGAATATGTAAATGCAAGCTTCTGCAAATCACTTATGGTCAGTGTCAGTTATTAAAAGACCCTCTTTGGGCAGAATTAAACAAATCAGAAAAATAACAAATTTACTAACAGTAAATGCATTTTTTAAAATCACAAAGAGTAGATTAAAAACCCAAACTTCATTTTTTTTTCTTTTGGTACCAGGGATTGAACCCAGGGTCACTTAACCACTAAACCACATGCTCAGCTGTTCCCCCTACCCCCACCTCAGACAGGGTCTCTCTAAGTTTCTTAGGGCCTCACTAAATTGGTGTCTTTGAATTTGTGATCCTCCTGCCTCAGCACTGGGATTACAAACCTGTGCCACCACACCAGGATCTATAGCTCTATTCTTCTAAATATTAGAAAACTTTCATAAATTATAGATGCAATTCATATAGGTATCTTGTACAAATATGGTAGATCATAATTTTATAGGGTTGGTTGTTTGTTCCAATGTTTTTCTCTCAGATGGCCTGCACCCTTGAAAACAAAATCTCTGTGACATTCTTTGATTTATGTTCTCTTGATTTATACCCTGTGCTTGAAATCATGGTAACTTTTTTGAAAGATAGTATTATCTTTCTTTTTATGGGAGGGTAATTCTAGCTACTAGAGTAAGTTGATTATGAGATGACTCTTATTCTCAGTGTTAATTGACTATTTTTAAAATATAACAGCTATATTAAAATATAACATAGTTAACTATACATACAAAGAGGTATGTCACTTAAAGCTGTATGAACATGCTCTTTCCTTAGGATAAGAGGGTCTTGAATATTTTCTCATTTTTTTCTAAAGATTAAAGACAACCTCGTGTTACACATAATTATTTTATGATACATCACTGGTTAAAATGAAGCCAATTACTTAAAGAGTGATAGGATTCTCTTCAAGG
Organism: Spermophilus citellus; assembly: GCF_964194105.1. Taxonomy (NCBI): domain Eukaryota; kingdom Metazoa; phylum Chordata; class Mammalia; order Rodentia; family Sciuridae; genus Spermophilus; species Spermophilus citellus. Next base: position 136,012,676 of record NC_138188.1, on the reverse strand, counting down.
TTAACTGGTGAAATCACAACTTTAAGTCATTTGAAGCAGAGACTTTGGCTCAGGGGTTCTCAAATTGGTGTGTGTTTTGAAATCATATGGAGAACTTTAAAATATATTGGTCCTAAGTCCCACCTCTTGGCAGATTCTGATTCCATGCTCTGAGCTTTGACTGAGGACAGCCCAAGTTGGGGCAGTTACCATGGAGGTGAACCTGCTTCCTATCTGCATAACTATGGGCAACTTGCTTACCACTTGCATGCTATAGTTAATGTGTTTAAAATTATGTCAGAAATAATAGCTCATGTATAAAATGAAAGGGCAGTCCTCAGACCACTCTCATTTCTAATAAACAAATACAAATATCAGGGTCCTAAGACCACACTGAAGTTCAAAAATTCACTAGAAAAATTTATAGAAATCTATTATTCTCAAAGACACAGTCAACTACTGTAAAAACATATAGATTAAAGTCAGCAAAGAGATGAGTTATGAGGCAGAGTCTAGAAAAGTCCCCAAAGCAGAGCTTCTAGTTGTTTCTTCCAATTGGAGTCAAGGACAGCACTACTTTCCCTAAAGTGTGACGATACACAGGGGATATTGCCAGGCTTGGGAATGAGTTTCAAAAGACAACAGTAAAAGAACATAGCACTTACTCTTTAATCTCGCTTAAATAGAAGGGGTCTTTAAGTTACTTTTGTATGACAGCAATGAAAAGACTCTATGTTAAAACTTCTAGTATATTTGCTTTTAAGTGACATTGAGAAATAACCTTGCTGATGGCTGCAGTGGCGCACACCTATAATCCCAGTAGCTCTGGAGGCTGAGATAGGAGGATTTCGAGTTCAGAGCCAGCCTCAGCAATGGCGAGGTATTAAGCAACACAGTGAGACCCTGTCTGTAAATAAAATACAAAATAGGGCCGGGGATGTGGCTCAGTGATTGCATGTCCCTGAGTTCAATCTCGGTATGTCCCCCAAGAAAGAAAGGAAGGAAGGAAGGAAGGGAGGGAGGGAGGAAGAAAGTAAGGAAGGAAGAAAATAACATTGTAGTGCTTTTGCTTAGCATTTTGTAGGTGTCCAGCTGCACATTAGTTAGCCACCTGATTTGATAAATTTAAGTTTTACTTGAATATGTTTGAAAACTGTGATGGTAATTATAAGATTCTATTTATCTAATGAAGGTTGAGATTAAAATTATTTACTCATTGCAAAGGGTTTATCTAACACATCTTGTGTTCTAAACACAGAATACTAGGGTGAATTGTCTCTGCCTTGGAGAAGTTCAAGACGTTGTTGGCTGAGATAGATGCACAAATAGGTAGATAGAGCAGAAGGTACTTGCCCTAACTGGGGCAAATGAAAATACCACTCAGCCTGCTCTGAGAGGGTCATGCAAAAAGAAATCCTCCTAAGTCCAGAAATGTGCTGAAGGTGGAAGAGAGGGAACATTAGGCATTCCAGTGACATCTTAAGTGCTAGCAGGCCGCATGGGTGGGTTACACATAAACTGGAAACAAAATAATATGTATATGTATATATTTATGGGTATATATATTATTTTTGAAAAGGTCAACTTTAAATAGTCTTGTGACAAGTATTTTCATTCTGTTTCTGATGACTTATCTATACAAAATATATGTTTATATCACTAGAATAATTCTTAAATTTATATGGTTGTTGGTAAGGCATATGCCCAGAGACCTATTGTCTCTATTGACGTGTATGTAATAAAGCATTGTAAACTCCAAAATTATTAATGCAAAAGAAGAATACTGTTACCATAGCATGCCATTTAATTCTTATTACAGTGTTTTTGAATGTTAATGGACTGCTTTTCCCATTTTATTGTTTCCATTTGAATTCTAGGCACATTCAAAGCAATAATCCACCCCCACAGCCCCCAGTTCCACCATTAGGTTATGTGTCCGGAGCCTTGATTTCTGATTTGGAAACAGATGTTCCAGATGATGATGCTGATGATGAAGAGGAAGCTTTAGAAATCCCCAGGCCCCTGAGAGCACTAGACCAGACACCCGGATCCAGTATGGACAATCTAGACAGCTCTGTGACAGGTAATGAAACTGATTTAATATGAATAACTGACCTATTTGCAATATTGAAATGCATCAAAAATCAAGTACTTTCTTACTTTCTTATGTAAGATTTATTCCACTCCATCTATTTCTGTAACATTTTAAATATGTTAATGTTAAACACAAAATTCAAAAAGGATTTGGAAATACTTTTGCTTTGCTGCAAAAATGATAAGAAAATTCATGAATTTTAAAAAGCTTTAAAGACATGAAAGAAAACTCAATTATAGTCATGGCTTTCATGAAAAGTTCACTGTGCTAGGAAACCAAGTCTATTACATAAAAAAAACTGACTTTTAGAAATGATATATTTTGTATATCAGGAGGAACATACAAAATGAATGCAATCTTAAAATGCTTCTTGATATTTCACTCTGTAAAACCATTCACTGATGAAAATAAGCAAGTCTTCAGAAAAAGACTCTTCAGTTGCACAAGGTATTATTTTTAGAGTGGAAAATGCATAGTGAGATAAACCATGCATTTATGCATTTCATAGTGTAGAATCCAACAACTTCTCCTCTTCCAAGAAGTATATTTATTTTGACTACTTACTCCTCTGGCTTCTGCTTGCCTTATTCACCAAGTGAAAAACTTCAGTTGGTACCCTCCTCTGATGATTCCAGGACTGATGTGTAACCTATGTCCAACAATTTCAATTGGAAATTTTAAAATCCTAATATGTACACAATAAATATGGTAAAAAGTAAAGATTCAGTATTTCTGTTCACATAGTTATACATTCTTTGATACACACACACACACACACAAAAAATGCCTTTTACAAAATTATGAAGACCTAGCTACTCCAAACTAAGCCTGATCTTTGCATTTCTTTAGGATTTCTAAGGAAATTACACATATCTGTATTTTCCTTGATGGCAACTTTCATCCTAGAAAGCAACTTATCACAGTCTCAATTTCCTTTTAATCCAACAGTTTCCCAATTCCACAGACTCTGTGTTCCATATTAGTTCTGCAAACACCAATGGAAACTGGTTTAGTGCTGAGAAAACATGAGTGCCTGCACTTTTCCTGTACAGCCCTCCCTGCATGAGGAAGTGCATGATGCATGAGTCCACTATTCAGTTTTCCTTCTCGCTTGATGGCTGGTCAGCTTGCCAAGCTAATTAAGATTTAAAAACTGCAGATATAGGGGCTGGGGATGTGGCTCAAGCGGTAGCGCGCTCGCCTGGAATACGTGCAACCCGGGTTCGATCCTCAGCACCACATACCAACAAAGATGTTGTGTCCGCCGAGAACTAAAAAAAAAATATATATATATTAAAAAATCTCTCTCTCTCTCTCCTCTCTCACTCTCTCTTAAAAAAAACAAAAAACTGCAGATATACTGGTGTGATTTGAAACCCAGAATCAACCCTGGGTGACAGAGCAAAAGTTAAAATCTTTGAATTCAGAGAGCTGACTTATTAGTGCACTATTATGTTAAGCCTCTTTGCCTGAATTTCTAGCATAATCTCCTTAAGGGTAAGATTCTGCATATTTTTGCATATTTCACTAATGATACTGAACTCTTTTTTTCCATTAGGAATGCAGTAAAAATTTGCAATAATGATGAAAAAAGTCAGCTATGCTGATGTAGTTCTTTTATTAAATATTATAATGACAAAGATGATAAATGTATCTATAAATTGGGAGAACACCACCCTGCACTTTTACATGCACACATGTCAGGAACAAGTAAGGATGTCTAATGTAGTCGACTAGTTAAGATGTCAAGTTTGAACGTCTTAAGTAACCTGCATTTCTCCTGTTGGTAATATAATGTTGATTCCGAATGAAGCTCTTATTGCTAAGAAAAGAAAGTCTATTTTCCTACTTGAATTCACTGCTTAATTACTTCTGAATATAGAAACCTTAGGGTGTTTAGGCATGAATTCCACAATGCACTTATCCTATGAATGATACATCTCCTTAGCAGAAGTTGTACTTTACACTTAAACAACTTAAGCCCCTCCCCCACATTTTTTTTTGTCTTTCCACGCACCAATGACTTTGAGGAGAAAGTTTGATCAAAGATTTAATTTGCCTTCCAGGGTGTGTTGTGTGTCTATGTGTATGTGTGTAGGAAGTGTGAATGAGTATATATAGGTATTAGTGTGACCATAGGGGATGTGAGTGTATTAGTGTGTGTACATGTATGGGGTGTAGAGTGCATGAGTATAAATGTGTGTGAGAACAGGGAAGATTGAAAGTGTATATATAGTGTGAGTGTGAATGGGGTGTGCACATCTATACAGGGTATGTGCATGTATTACACAGTTTGCAATTCTATACAGTTTGTGCACATGTGTGTAGAGTGTATGGTATACATGTGTGTATGAAAGACAAGGTACAATGTGTGTGGAGTGTGTGTGAGTCTATGTAGCAAGTGAATGTATTTGTGTGTGAGGGAGAGCAAATAGGATGTACATGTAATTGTGTGTGTAAACATGCCCTCTCATATGCTCAGGTGGATGTTTATGTGGACCAAATGTAATCAAAACAAACATGCTAATGAATATTGTCCTAATGATGTTCTTAGGTTTTGTTCAGCTTTAAGGCTACTTTAATAGTGCTAATTGAGATAGGCCATACTCCTTCAATGAGCTTTGGAGACTAGAGGATTCTGAACTTTCCATCAGTTACTTAGAGTTCTAAACTCACCTGTGGTGTAAATTAAACTTTACTTTCAACTGAAATTCCCTTATATTGTCATTTTCATGAAGCAAATGACCATTTTTATTAAATAGAACTAACAATTTCCATTCCTAGAGACTCTAAAGCTATCCTGAATGATACTACAGTAACACTGGGTTGGCTGAAAGCCTTTATGTAAAATTACACATTTTACTTGGCTGAATTGTACTCCCAACTGCCAGCTTAGGGAATACCAGCCACTAACATTCTACAGAGCTTTATTCTGTAAAAAAAAAAAATATGCACATTAACTCCAAATATTTTCATACCAAGTATGTAGTTTGTGAGTGGCTACTTAAATCTTGAAATGATCATCAAGAATGAAAATGAACAAAAAGAAAAGAAAATATCAATAGTTCCATATCCAATGATCTCAGTAATGGTAATATGTATTTGCAAGTCTACTGTTTCATTTGTTTATTCACTAAACAAACATTTATTTTAAGCCTATTACTTCTAATCACTTGAATAGATATTTAGATTCAATAATAGCAACAACCAAGCAACAATAACGATAATAAAGTAGAAAACCTAGCTTCTAGTCGATGCATGATACCCTTCTAAGCAGTCGCTTGTTTTTCCTGCGGCTGGCTGAGCTAAGAATGGATTTACATGTTAAAGTTTGTAAAGAAACAAGACATAAGTAAGAAATCAGAACTAAAGAATGCATGACAGATGGTGAAGCCTAAATTATTTGGTTCCTTACATTTGTAGAAAGAACTCCCTGCCCTGATGTAAAGTTTTACCATCTACTAACTCATTTAATCCTCATAACCTCATTATTATTGTTGTTGTTCTCAGTTTATAGCTAAAGAAATTGAGTCACAGAAGGATTTAAACCTTTTTTGAAGGTTATCTACCAGATAAGTGGCAGAAGAATGAACAAAATCAATCAGTTTTACTCTAAAGATAAATTACTACGATCTCTGTCCTGGAAATGCCCAGTTTATTCTAATCCTCAGAATTAGCATATTGAAGAGGAAAATAATGTTCTGTTTTTTTACTTCTCGTGTGTGTGTGTGTGTGTGTGTGTGTATGTGTGTGTGTAGAGAGAGAGGAATAAGTGTGTATTTATAAAAATAAAACATGCATTTTATCCCTGGAAACATTAATCCTTTCCCACAATGCACTTAATTTTGATAAAAATATTAAATTTTGATATGACTTTTACTATTTATTCTTCTCATGTTTAGCTCTGTGTGCAGTTAACTTTTTCTAATAAAATTCAAATCCATCAGCTCTTTTGGAAGGAATATTATTTTTATAATTTTTATTTTAATCTGTATTAATACTATTTGGTTGTAATAATGTACAATTTTTTTTTAAATTTCATACCATCACACTCCATTTGGGACTAGGCAATGTCTATGCAACATTGTCTTGGGAAATATGGACTGTTTCTTCCTCAACGGTCAACCTGTCAGCTTTGTTCTTTGAGTACCAGGGAGGGGCAAGGCTTCAACATTTCTTTCTCTAACTTCCAAGGTGGTGGGAGTCAAGGATAAGTGTTTCCTGAATTTAATGATACCGCCATGAAAAGAGACCAATGGCAAGAAGAGAGAGGAAGAGGACAATGTCCTGAACATGTAGTCAAGATTCTAAATGCCTCACTGATTACAAAAAGACCCAGATTGAGTGTTGTAAAGTGAAATGAATAAAATTTTCCTTGCCTGTTGGATCCCACATGAACACTACAGCTGAAAGGAAATTGTGGCCCTGTATTTTCCACTTTATATCTTTGGAGGTTTTTACTAGAATGAGTATGAAAGTAATAAAACCAGACATCCTCACCATCTGACCTGAGCACACAGCTTTTGGGTCCTTGGACTCTGGAAATTTTGATCTGACAGATGGTGAAGCCTAATGGCCTAACAATTTCTCTCCCTCACACACAAATACACTCACTCCCTACACAGACTCACACACACTCCACACACTTGCCACACTTTGCTTCTGCTACAAAAGCATAATAATTGAGTATTAAGGCAAATTCCAGGAATAATGCTAAAATTAAGGAAATCATTTTCTGATGTCTTTAAAAAGAAATTAAATATATACTTTGGAATTTAATGGATAAGAAAAGTGCATATTTTATGCACAATTTTTTGAAATGAGTTAACAAGTATTATATGAACCAAGGGAAGAGATTTTTTTAATAGCTTATTTTGCTTTTCCTTTATGACACATTTCTCTCCCTTCCTTCCTCCCTCCCTCACTCCCTCCCATTCCCTCCCACTCCCTCCCACCTACCCTCCACCCCTTTCTCTCTCTGGAATATAGGTGGGATTATTGTATATTCAGATATTTGAGTGTAAAAAGAATTTCCAGAGACTAGAAATGTTTCTCTGCCTCTAAACAGAGGTCAATATTTGGATTGATTTGATCAAAGACATTTAGAGTTGAAGATTTTACTTAGCAGGTAGTTAGGCAATGAGAACTTCATAGGGAGAATTTCAGGATTAAATATTGGCTCGAAAAATGGGGGACCATTAGTTTTGTATCTCATAAAAATGGTAATGCAACAATTAGCAGGGTCATATTAGAAAGCACAGACTTTACTCTAGCTTAATGGATCTAAGGATAAGCATTTATCAGCAAGGAAGGATTTAGCATAAAACGACATGTAAATGAATTGATGACTGATCATAAATTAATTTTAGTGCTGAAGATGTAATAGATACACAGCAAGATGCCACTTTATCATGGTATTTTATGTTCAGTAACATTTGAGCAACAACTTAATGTCCTGTGTGCACTTTTTCTTTAACAACTTGAATACATTTGAGGTATTTTTGACCTTTCAGTAATTTTAAAGCTGAGAAATTTGGAAAGATTGAGACCATAAACACAAATAAATTTCTCTATGTGACAAAAATTCATTTTTCATTAAGTGTTTAAGTATGTATTGATTATGTTTGGGGCTATAATGTGTCAAATGAATATGAATCTCATATAATTTGTAAGAATCTCTGGCTGAACTCCTTTTACCTGGTGTTCACTTTTATTTTCATGTTTATGCTTACATTTACAAAAAAAAAAAAAAAAACTGTTACCACTAAATGACTTCCTTTTTAATTTATGAGTTACTCTTTTTGTTTTCTTTCAATTACTGTCTTCTTTCTCCCCCTCTTCTCTTCCTCCTCAAGGATTTCTACCCTTCTTCTTCTCCTCCAACTCCTCCTCCTCATTCTTCTTTCCCTCCTCTCTTTAATAATTGTTTGCCTGAATATTCTCTCTTTCACTTGGGATCATTAGTGTTCTCATTGCCTAATATGGCCAAATAGCTATGGTATATTTGTCTTTAACTCCAAAGTCATCTTTCTAGTAGCTTTGCTCTTATAGGAAGTACAAGTAAAAGAATAGCTGATGGTTGTCTCTTTATCAACCGAAACCCACTTGACGTCCTGCCTTCCAGGCCACTCCGTCTTCCCAGAGAAGGGAGTCAGTGAGCATCAGGAAAAGCTTCATGAACAAATGAAAAATAAATTCATTTTTAAATGAATTGAAATATGTTTAAATATTTATTGATTATGTTTGAGGCCATAATGTGTCAAATTAAAGCTTGAAAGATTGAGAGAAATCAGAGCAAACACAAAAGTAGGAAAGTTGCTGATCTGTTTAGGGTAAGGCAGATGTGTGTATGGAAATCCTCTTGTGTGGGACTCACTTTCACAGGGAGATAACAGTTTATTTGGGGGAAAAGTTGGGCAGTCTTACAAGATGGGATTTCTTTGGTGACATTGCTGTGAGACTTTTTTTTTCTCTCATTTCTCTCTCTCATTTTCTCCTAGGAGATTTTTTTCTAAATTTTGCAGATCCAGAAACTAAATTTGTCAGTATGCTAGATCGTTAGAGTGGAACTACACAGCAGGTAGACAGAAATAAAGCCCAGAGTAGACTCAATTTCTTGGCTGATCATAGTGGATAGTAGTGGAACAAAAAATATTTAAAACAACAACAACAAAAATAAAAACTTGGGCTAAATGCATGAGGATGGGTGAATCTGGATAGAGATGTCACATATATACACACAAATAAATTTCCACTTGCCACTTAATGAAATTTAGCATCTTCATTGGAAGAAAATATTGCTGAACTTTGATATTCAAAAGTATCAAAGCATAACCAAGATGTACATCATATAAACTTTATTATATAATATATATCCTATTTTATATAATAAAACTTATATAGTACAATTTTTACTTACTCACATGAAGAAGTCATTGTTTTTCCCATTATTCCAAAGTAATCAGCAAGCATTCACTAATTTGTTTAATAAATTTTCTAGGGATGCTTGAAAGAACATTCTTTTTGCAACATTCTTTTTGCAACTTTTGCAAATAAACCAAGGTCATTGCTAAGAAATTGTACATCAAATATAATTACTCAAAGAATTGACAGTGAATAACAGAAACAATAAATGCATTTAATTCCATATGCCCACTGTTCATTGAATTCCTACTGTACAGTGGCCTTGTACAAGAAATACTGAAGTGAATAAGAGATAGTTCTTAATGACCAGAGTTTTATTTCCTGGAGCAGGAAAAATATATGCAATATACTATAATACAGGGTGACAGCTCATAGACTACTGCATTCACAATGTTTGCACACAAAGGAGGAAATCACCCTAACAGAATGTTGAAGGTAGAATCCAGGTGATAAAGATGGTATTTTATTTGAACTTTAAACTTTGGCAGCAATTAATAGATTTGGTGCAATACAGAAGTATTGTCAAGGAATGGGAAGTGATGTGTGGGAGAGAGAGTGAGACTACACTAGTTGTGTGACAGAATGGGCTGCAAAAGTAGGCTGGCTCAATAGTGGGGGGAGGTCTCAGATTCCTAATTTTGTATGTGCATTGGTGTTATAGGTAAGACTTCAAACAGAGGAACAAAAGTAAAAGATCAATGCTTTGAAAAGATAATGTAGATAACAATGAGGAAAGATAGAAGGGACTAGAAGGAAGTCAGCTAAAAGAAGTGTCAGGATGAATTAGGAGAATAACAATAAGGAGATGCTTGTTTGGTGAGTGAGCACAGACATTTAGAAAAACAGAAATCACATGGAAGGGTTTGGAACTGAGCTTTTGAATGTTTTAAAACTATTCCCATTTCTCGACTTTCATATTCTTTTGTGACCCCTTGCTGAATCACTTTGATTTCTTCTTATCTACTGTAGCATTATATTGCAAGGCCTACTGCATCATTTCTTCTTTCATTTTGGGCTGTTGATCCTTGACTTGTGATTATTAACCTAGAAATGAATCTCTCAGAGGAGGCTCAGTTGCTGGTGTTATCTCAGTTTCCTTGCAGTGGTCTGTGTCAAGGGAATTTGTTTGGAAAGTAAAAAGTATATCTTTGTGCTTTTGGCAAATAGAATCAAGACTCTATCTTTCTCTGCTACACTTAACACCCTTTTAACTTCCAGATCATTCTAACCCTTTCAGTTTCAGTTTTCTCTGTCTTGAGAGTGCATGAATCTGTGTTATTGTACCATGACAGCCTGACTACCACTTCAAATACTGAGTCGTGGTAACTCTTAACTACACTGCTGTCTTTTAAATATTAGAGAAATAGAAATAATCTATAACATGACTTTCATCTCTTTCCTGGAAACACCTATTTGGTTTATTTTGAAATTCTAAATTAACTTTTTGTAAGTACTTTTTTGTCCCTCTTCTAACAAAAGCAAAAGTTAGGGTAAACAATACTTGATAGTTTATTGTGTCATGAATTAATGGTACACCAACTTAAATATGTACTGTGATTTTAATTTTATTACATAATGAGTTAAGTTCCCAGTGTGCTTTTATCTAATATGTGTATGTATGTATATGCATAAAATAGTAAATTACTTTCTAGGAAGAAAAAAAGTCGTCAATATCTTCAAAGTGTATTTTCTTTAAATATAAAGTTGCATTTTTTTTCCTCTACTGCCATAGTTCATTTTGAAAAAGAAAATCCATAGAAATGCTGATAATAGTCTCCATAAAGGCTAATTTCATAAGTATCAGTGTTAAAGAGAAAATTAGAGTTCTTCAAATATTAAAAATCAAAGAAAGCATAAGAAATATTGAAATTAATAGCACTTTTGCAAACTAACATTTTCCTTATGTTCTATGTTTAGTTGATTTGATATCATTTATACATTTTAGTTGATGTATTTTGTTATTTAACCAGTAATTAACTGTTCACCTTAAAATCTTGAAATAATTGTATAATGATATACAATTGTACGTACAAGTCCAGTATTCAAGTTTTTATGCAGATTATCATTGTCATCTGAACTAACTTCAAATTATGCCCATACTGTTTATTCAAGCAAGTCACCGATCAGTTTAAATACACCATAATTTGTTTCAATAAGAGTGTTCATCCCTGACTTGTAGAAAATACACATAGCAGTTCTTGTTTGGAAAAATGATCATGTAACAATTTAAACAATGTAAAAAATTAACCACTTGGAACATGTCTTGCACATGTGCTTCAAACAAATACAGATTTTACACAAGCTTCTTTCATTTGTACTAAGTGTGTTTAAAACACAGATAATGTTTAGCTAAGGAATCCATGATGAAACTTCAAAGTGGCGAGGAGTGGAGGCAGTGTACTTGCTCATTCGTATAGTGTTTACAAGCACATGAGATATGCAATATATACAAACTCACTAGACAACTACATTTGTTTTTAGGTTCAATGGTAAATGGATGGGGCTCTGCATCTGATGAGGATCGTAACTTTTCTAGTCATAGATCTAGTGTAGGTAGCTCCTCAGATGGTTCCATATTTGCCAGCGGCAGTTTTGCACAAGCATTGGTGGCAGCAGCAGATAAAGCTGGTTTTAGGCTGGAAGGAACCAGCCTTACAAGAACAGGTTGGTAGACTCCAAAGTCAACACTCTTTGCATGAGAGAATCTTGTCCTTGGGACACTGACCTTTTTTCTCCTCTTCTTTCTCAGCAAGTCTGACTGCAGGGCTCTCTGTAATATGCATGAACATTTGGGATGCTCTGTTGTCTGAACTCTGTCCTGATGCAAGTTTTGCAGAGCCAAAAATAGGCTCCAACTTACTACTTTCTATCCTTAATATTCCTTTCTCTTCACGGTTCTGCTGATTAATTGGAATATACTTCCTTTTTATATTATGGCAAATCAGCAACTCAGATTGCCATTAAATTTTCAATAACTCACACTTTGCAAAATCTGCACACATTAATAATGAACCTAGTGATTAAAATTATTCAGCTTTTATCTCCATTACTTTCCTTTGCCCCATCTCTTTCTACAAATGCAGTTTCTGGGAAGCCTTCCTCAGCATGGGGTAAATGGGTGTAAGGCTTTCAGTCTAACAGTTCAAATGGCTGAGGGTCTTATTGTTTGGCTAAGATTTTAATACAATAATTTATTATATGTTTTAAAGGATGCTAATTAAAGATACACCTACTGCATTTGCAAGTTGAATAAAATGATGACTACATGTATATTGTACTTTAGAGAATTTAATATTGATTTCTGAGAGTAATAAGTAATAATATAAAGGACCAATTATGTCATTTTTCACATGCTGCTCATTCCACAGAAAGAAATGCAGTCTTAATTCTAAAAATAGATTAGCAGCTTGTAATCATTTGTTTTTCGGGAAAAAAAAACAACACTTTGGCATGATTATGCTCTAATATTTGTATATGTACTTCTTAACTTCACATTTAGGATGGTAATATATGAATTAAACTGAGCTCTCTTACAAAACCAATGAAATATCAAATGCATTTTTAAATTTTTGTAGTGTTCAAATATTAAATAAAAGTGATATACTCCTGATCTTCATTAAACTCTCAGGTTATAAAAGTGAGCCTTGGAAATTATCTTGAATTATATCATCAATATTTATTTTGAGCATGTATTAGATATCTTCAAGCAAAATAAAAAGATTTCTCAAGCATTGCAGAGGTTTATTTTCATATAGCATCCAAACTAAAATATGTTGTAATATAACTGTTATTTGAATTTTCTTGCTTTATAAAGCATAAGTCAAAAACTTTATGTTGCCTGAGTGCTTTTTGTGGCATTAGCTGTAAGTAGAACAGTGAGAAAGTGCAAGGAAACTAATAAATTATACAGAATAGGTGCATTTCTTGCATGTATGCTAATAGCTAATAAAGCATTAAGCAACATCATGTCATATTGACTTAGGAAAATGAAACTACATATGATAAGTTTGTATGAAATGAAAACATGACAAGAGAATAAATATATGAACATAAACCATCCTTCTCTTACTATAATAAACAGTATTAAAAGACTTTTTTGAAAATGTATTAGGTAACCTTTTCCCAGAATAAATTTCACTTCTTTTGTACTAAACCACAAGAAAGGGAAATAGTACAATTCTTTCGTCCATGAGAATTTGGAGTCTGCTCAGATACAGTAATCACAAAATACCTACTTCACTTTGGATATACAAGGTGATTTTAACCTGCTATCCTCTACACTGATGTTATTGAGTTTCCACTAAGAGATAGAATTCATTTTGTTTGCATATAAGTGGTAAAGTCAATTTAGCATATGTACCTGAGCAGACTTTTCACATAAAACTACAAGGCATTTTTTACTGTACTCAGATTTTGTAAAATTTCAGGGGTGAAATTTGATTAAGCAAATGAAACAGGGTGCAATTCATTTAAGAAATAACCTCTTGAATTTTGAGAAATAATGTTTCATGAATTTGCATATAACTATAAAATTATCACTAAGATTTTCAAGGTAATATAAAAACTAATCAAGCAGTATGAAGCTTTGGATTGGTGGATTTGTTTTATGTTCAATTGTTTGAAATATTTTTGTGGGTGGGGTGTTCTTAGCTTATAAAAATTGAATACATTATATGTAGCAGGGCATATATTTATTTTTGTAGGTGCACCAATATTTGGTATCTTACAATGGCATCTCTAGGTAGGTTCACAGATTTAGCCTTAGGAAGAGCAGAAAATATAAGACAGACATTATATCAGTGCATTACAATGACATTCCCTATACCCCATTCCCTTTGTTTTCTTTCTAGGAAAATCCTTTACCTCCTCTCAAAGACCTCGACCCACGAGCCCATTTTCTACTGACAGTAACACGAGCGCAGCCCTGAATCAAAGTCAGAGGCCCAGGCCCACCAAAAAACACAAGGGAGGGCGAATGGACCAACAGCCAGCACTGCCTCACCGAAGGGAAGGAATGACAGATGGTAGGCTGATTTCTGTTCCTCTTCTTTCCTCAATGAAGAGATGCATTCTACGTGGTCATTAACTCAGATTAAAATATCTATGGTAGATTAGGCATTGCCTCATTACATACAAGGCAGAAACCTGGCAAAATGGTCTTGCTTACGTGAAACACCCTCTCTCTCAACAATCTGGAATTATGTCTTTATGATCAATCCCCAAGAAAGAGAAGCTGCACCACTCTTATCTGTTGATTTTTCTACCCTTCTGGCATTTTTCTTTATTGCATTTTAGCAAACATTCCACTTTAAGGTTAGGAAAAAAAAAACATAAGCAGCATGTGCACATGTCATAGTATCAGAACATTTATGATATGAAATTATAATCTCTTTCACTCTTGGAAAAGAACTTGAAATGGTTTAGTAACTTTTTAGTTTCGTGAATTTCAGAGCTTAAAGACATGCTAGCGGTCATGTAGTTGAAGAGTGTCTATTTGGGCTGCTGTAACAGATGATTATAACTTTATAAACAGCAGAAAGTTTATAAACAACAAATATTTATTTCTCATAGTTCTCTGGGCTAATATTAGTGGAAGTACAAAGATCAAGGCACTGACTGATTTGGAATCTTTTGAGGGCTCACACTCTGGTTTACAGATGGTACATTTTTATTACTTCTCACATGATGGAACAGACCTCTCTAGGGTGTGATTAATAAGGACACTAATCCCATTCATGAGAACTTTACCTTTATGACCTCATGAAGCCCTCATATTCCAATACCATCACCCTGGGGTTAGGATTTCAACAGATGAATTTTAGGGATATACAGTCATTTGGACCGTAACAAAGGGCAAGTATATTTTTGTTTCTATTGAAATTCAGAGAGTAAATATTTGGGGTTTTTTTGAGCATGTGGCCTGTGCCACAAGTACTCTGCACTGCCAGTATTGCATGGGTAGAGCTATAGTAAAGTGAAAATATGGGTGTGACTAATATCTAATAAATCTTTATTGATAAAATAGTGGCAGAATTTGGCCTATAGGTCATAGTTTGCCAATGTATGTCAATTAATTGAATATCCAATCTTTGAATATTTGCTTTAATAGTTAGTTTCAGAAAATATTATTACTGGAAGTTATCAATGGTCAATAATGAGTATTTCAAAAGCTCTCAGAGCATAGTCTATTTCCCATATTTTCCACTTAATTATTATATCTTTTAAAGTCTGAATAAAAATATTCATCCTGAAGCTTTATTCTAAGCATACATGAAGTATATTTAAGGATATATAATTATATTTAAAGTGCCTAGTATACAGTGAGACTCAAAAATGAGTTTCTTCCCTCTTCTCAACCTTATCTTCCATAAGCATACAAACTTTATCTGAGATTGTCCAACTAAACACTAGGATTAACCTAGCCATGTTGAATGTTGGAAACATTTGGGGAGATCGTCAAATAAACCATGGAGACATTCATGATTATTCTGAGGTATAATCCTATTATAGGAAGTTTTGAAGCTCCATGGGTTAAATTTAATGGACATCCAGCTTTGAGAAGCTATGACCTAGTCCTTAGCACTCTTACATCTATCATTATGAAACAGAATGAAGCTTGTTTGGAAAAAAAAAGCATTTTCCTTTGTGGGAAGGGGCACTCTGTCAGGAAGCCATCTCTGTGCTTTCTTTTGTCACCGTGTAATGCTAAGAAGGCTTAAAAAAGCCAAACATGCTTGTTCTAAAAGCTTTCAGGTTTGTTCATATATCCTGCTTATTTTGTTTTCATTGGGAAGTGTTTCTATGGAATATGAAGGTTAAGGGTCCAATTGAGTTTTTCATTCTCTCTAAATAGATACCCTGTGGTGAACAAAACCTTTCTGCTTCAGATGCTCTGGAGATTAGTTGAGCACTTAGAACAGTTTGCAGTGTTGATCTTATTCACTCTAAATAGAAAAGACTGCTCTCACTGATATGCTACTCAAAACTTTGAGAATTAATAATTTTATATATTTTTTCTGCTCAGAATATTGTGGCAACAGAGAAAAATATAGTGTGTTCTTTTTACAAATCTTTGAAGACAATATGTAGAATATGTGAATGGCATAAAATTTAAATATACAAAATAGAGTGCTCTTTTTTCTTCTATAATAATTTTTCTTCAAGATTTTTCAATATGTTCACATAAAACTATCTTCCTCCTAGTTTAAATCATGATCAATATATTGCTTATCTTTCTAAAAAATTAGGTCCCTAAATTTCAATTTTGAAAAGTGATTATGAATTATGTGTTGTTAGTAGATATATTTTAAGTGATATTGCAAAGGAAATTTGGCTCACATATCTTCCCACATGTGCAATCCAGACACATTTAATTGTGAAACAAGGACATTTATTTTGGAGGCCTTAAGAATATTGTTATTCTACAATAAATGCTTATGAAATAGCACTTACATGATATGAATCCATGTGTCAGGAATAATTCATAACTTCTTTACATAAAATCAAACTGTTCTTTTTGGGAAGATTGCTGCCTAGTAGTTTATAGTGTATGGACACTTTACAATAAAACTTTTACATTATAGATTTTACAATAGTGTTTTATGGCTATATTAATTAGGGTAATTATTGCTAGCTGCTTTACCAAACAACCTCTAACCCTCAGTGTCTTGGCATAGTAAAAGATACTTTCTTATTGACACACTCATCTATCAAGGTCAGGTGGCTCTCCTCTAAGCAGTAATGTAAGGGTGTAGACCTCTCCAGGATTGAGATGGCATTATTTTCAGAAATCTTTATGGTTTCTGAGTGAGGCAAAGACAGAAAATGGGTGATCATTGGGAGTTTTTAATGGCAAGAACCTATGTCATGTCTCATATGTCATTATCAAAATCTCTCTCCCATGGTGTCTAGTACTAGAAAGTATCCTCCATGTGTCCCAAAAGAAGAATTGGAATGGATATTTCCGTGTCTGTTCCAAAAGCTATACCAAAACCCAGGCACACCTAAGTAGTCATTGATGAATCTACATCTTCTATCCACTTGCATAATGAATCAAAAAATACCTTTGAAGTCAACACACTGAGTAAAAATTGGCAGTTCTCTACCCAACAAACTGATTTTCCTTAGACTACATCCTCCCAACTTGTGTTCCCTTTACCCTAGTTTTTAATGCCCTGTTCAGAAAAGGGGCCCTTTCCAAGCTCTGTCAAATACTAGCTTTACCCCTTAAAATATATATTAAATATATTCCACATGGAAGGCAAGAGGAGCCAGATAGACAAAAATCCTATGGTTTCATGGAGCTTACATTTGAGTGTAGGAAGATAGATAAAGACGAACAGTAATACATGAATATAAAAAAGCAGTTGATAAGAGGGTGATCATTGCCATGAGGAAAAAGAAAAAAGGGAAAGAAGTTGAGAAATATGGAGGTAGGGAAGAGATATTTTTAAGAATGTTTTTTAGGGAAGGCCTCACATACAAGGTGACAGTGGAGAAAAGACTAGAAGAATGAAAGCAAAGATATCCAAGGAAAGGTCCTTCGAAGACATAAGAAAACAGCAATAAAATCTGGGGCTTATTTACCAAAAATGTTAGGGGAGAAAAAATGACTAGAGCAAGCATAGAAACAAAATAGAACACAAAGTCAGACAAGCAAAAGAGCACAGGTGATGTAGGACCTTGAAGCTGTATGCATCAGCCTTACAGTATGTTGAGTGGGAAGCTACTGGAGAGAGGGGCAGGGGGTGGGGGGGAGCAGAGGAGTGACATGATCTTCTCTGTTTTTCTTTTTAAAAAGATCATCTCCACTGTTGTGTTACATTTAGTGGGGAAAAGGTGTAAAACATACATAGGAGGCTGTAGAAGCAATATAGGGGATAGACAATGGTGGTTCATACCAAGTCAGAAATAAGTGAAAGGGATGAGAAATGAGGAATTCTGGAAATGGTGCTCACAGGTCTTGTTAATAAAATTAGTAAAGCTAAGGCTATAAAGGTCACTTCATAGCTTTGGTGAACTTGTAGGATGAAATTGCCACAGGTAGAGAAGAGGCATACCATGCAAGACACACATTTTATAAAGGAGGCACTAGATTTCAGTTCTGATATGGGCAATTTGAAAAGCTTTCTAAATGTCTAAGTGGAATTGTCCCATGTGGATTTAGCTAAAAGAGTCTGCAGTTCATGGGAGGAGAGATCCAGAATGGAGATGCTTCATTTCTTTGTGGTCCCAGTTTCTCAGCTAAAAAATGAAGACAATAACAACCCTTATGTCATGGGATTGTGGTCACCTGACAATAGCTAATTCTCAGTAGGCTAGTAAGATACTCTTTAGTGAATTGACTTAGTTGAAATGAATCAACCTAGAATTGAATAATAAATTTAATTTAGATAAAATGTATTTGATTATATGTTTTTATTTTTCTATAGCCATTTGCAATTCCATTTCCCTTTCCCGTTGGTTTATTTCAAAGTGCTTGCAATGCCCTTTCTTCTTAGAAGACACAATCTTCAAGGATATTACTTAATTATGAAGCTATATAATTTCAGGTTAAATTAAATAGTCTTCAGAATTTTAGCTGGCATAAGCAGATACCATTTTGACCATTTTAGAAATTAAGCTGCTCTGATGGAGAGTAAAAATCAATGATAAGATCTGTTATTTTGGAAGCAAATTTTATAATTTCTCCTTGCTGTCTCTCTAAGACCAATAACTCAAATGAAATAATTAATTTGCATTTATAATAATGTATAGTGATGGGAGTCCCAAACTCATTGGATTATCCAACAAAGAGATATCTCAACATTACATTAGCTTTTCATCTTGGAAGAAATGTTTGGAATAAAACCTTATTTTCCCAGAGACACTGTTCCCCTCAATAATTAGAAATTCATAATATATAAGGTATACATAAGAACTAGTAACCATGCAACCTGGGTGCTCCAGATTCTCTGTGCAGTGGAGAATAATATCATTTTGCTCCTAAGACAAAGTATAAATCTTAGAATGACCAGTTTAATATTTCTTTGAAAAAGCTATTTTTTGTATATAGGAAATTTATACTTTTCCCTTTAAAATTCATAGATAATATTATTAGAAATAAGAACCTGGTTATAAAAGTGTCATAGCAATGCTGTATTAAGTATAGTATCTTCTAATTAATGAAATAAATACTATACATGATTTTTGCTTTTTATGAATAAATGACATAATTGCCAATACTCTAAGGATAAACTAAGAAGTACGCAATAGCATACACAAAACCATAATAAATCAATCTAAATGAATATTTAGAAGGATTTAAAAATTATTTTAAAGCTGGGTGTTGTGATGCTCACCTATGATACCAATGACTCAGGAGGCTGAGTCAGGAGAGTCACAAGTTTGAGTCTGGCCTCAATCATTAGCATTTAATGAGACTCTCAACAACTTACGAAACCTACCTCAAAATAACAAATAAAAAACACTGGGGATGCATCTCAGTGGCAAAATTGCCCTGAGTTCAATGCCCAATACCAAAGGAAAAAAAAAATCATTTCAGCTAGTGTAATATTTAAGGAAGGAAATATGATTTCACAGTGGAAGATGTTCAAGACACAAAGCTGAAGATATGAAGAGCTAAGAAAAGGAAAATGAAAAATTTGCTGATACTTGAACTTTTAAGTTTTTCATTTCCGATATTTAATTTAAAAAGCGTTTCTGAAAAATTATCTATTCCACTACTTCTCAAATTTCCGTGATATATTGCCAACTCTAGTACCATAAAGCATATTCAATCTGTATGCTGAACATTGGTTATTACTTATTAAAATTAATACATTGAAAGATTATAATATATTAGTTGTAACTCATTAGCTAACTCATGAAACGAATAGCCAGAATTGGTTGTCAGGCAGAATGTTAATTGCATTTAATAAATGTTAGCTTAACCCTTTGACTATTGCTAAATGTGCCACATACTTGGGTAAAGGCAATCATATGTTGCATATGATACGGCATATAGTTCTTAATTTCCCAAGGGTGATGTTTCCTATGGAGATTGGCAGGCTGGCTTTTGTTCTTTTATTAGCACAGCTGCTAGAATTTCTAGTGATCTTATTATTCTATTTTTTTGCCATAGTATTTCTACTTTGAAAAGGGAAGGTCGAAAATGAATTATGACCCTTAAAGTTGCCCTTTAACCTTGAATGTTAGCCCCAGTGTGCAATTGAAAACACTTTCCATGTTTAACAGTTGGATGAATCCAGTCAATTTGATTTCAATGATGCTGTGGTAGAAGACAGCAGAGAGACCAATAATATGCATTTTACATATCAATAATTGACTTTTATTTTTCTCTGTTTTTTTTTCTTTTGTTTTTATTTTTTTGCATGGGTGATACTTGTACGAGGGCAAGAGTTTTTTTCTTTTTTTGTTTTCTTTTCCAACTTGAACTAAAACCTGTATTTTTTTCATTAAATTTTAGTCCATTCTAAACATTATTCAAAATTTTTAGATCTTCCACCACCACCAGATCCCCCACCAGGTCAGGGTTTAAGGCAGCAAATAGGCCCGAGCCAGCATGCTGGTCATGTGGAAAACTCAACAGAGAGAAAAGGAAGCTCTCTAGAGAGACAACATGCCTCCAGCTTAGAAGACACAAAGAGCTCCTTGGATTGTCCAGCTAAAACCTCCCTAGAGTGGCAACGACAAACCCAGGAATGGATAAACTCCACAGAACGCCAAGAAGACACACGGAAAGCCCCACACAAACAAGGGGTTGGATCAGGTGTGTTCTGCACAGTCCCAAGCAAGTGTGGGCTTGTGACCCTTTTATTTTCTACCAGGTATTCTAGAAATGGCAGTTGTTTAAGGGCATCTGAGAAATATTTGCCTTAAGTCAGTAAGTGAAGTTGGAATTTCTCAGCAGAGCTCACAGGCATGTTCCTTGAGACTGATTACAGTGGTGACTGCTCCTCAAATTAACCTCTCCATAGGTCTTTGAATCCAAGAGATCTCCAGCCTTCATCTACGGTCTCAGGAGACAATTTTGGCTTTTTTGCCTTTTACTGTTTCTATTGAGTAGCTTTAAGACCACTAAATTTCAGCTTTTTTGTCAGTTTAATCTCTACCTTCAAGGAGATTGTCATTTTGACAGAAGTAACCAGTCATTTGAAAGGAGAGCTCCTGTCAGTCAATTAGGTGAATTAATTGAGATTATAAATTTACAAGTAAATGCCCAACCACAGAACTCATGTTGGAAAAGGTTAATTGGGCTTACACCTCCCCCAACTGATTAAATGTAGATGACTGTTCACATGGGGACAAGAAATGCTCTTGTTTATAAATCACACTACCTGGAAATGTTAGAACATAAATTTCATGGTTTCCGATTGGACATTAATTAGGGGTGGGGCTATTGCATTTTTTGGAATATCTTGCATCAGGATTTACTGAGTATTAATAAACATCTACACATGCACACAACTTTGGAAACACATTCCTTATTCATTTAGACTCAATCTTTATTAGACAAGTCCTCTCCCCATGCATTTCTGTAATTACATTTTGTTACAACACTGTGCTCAAGTTTTTGAAAAATTCAATTTGTGCAAGGGCCAGAAGATGACAATTTCAATATCTAGATTTACTGAAATGTTTAGGAATGGTTGACCATTCAAGCTGTGAGAGAAAAATTATGTGATCCCTGTCATTAAAGACTATCTAAGGCAAGAAACAGTAAATTCAGCCAACATTTTTTCATAATCTAATCACTTGTTAATGGCCAATACCTCAAAAGAAAGAAAGAAATAGAGTTAGTTGGGGTGGAAAGGAAGATGTGGAGAGATGAAAAGAAAGAGCTAGAGAAAGACAGGAAGAGAGAGGTAAGAAATAAAGAGAGGAGGAAAGAAGAATGAAGGAATGATTCAAAATATTAAATAATTATTTATAATATATTTGATCAGTTATTTGCAGGGAGACAATATATAAAATGAATATTATCACATTTGTTAAAATTGGGTGGGTTTATCTTTTCTTTTAATGAAATTCCTAGCCTTTCAATTAATATATTTATGTCCCAAGCAACAACAGAAATTTAAGAAGCTTATTTAATTAGCTAATACATAATTCTTTATCTAAATTGATTGAGAAAACATTGCTGTGGTTTAAACTAAAACCACATTCCTTCTGTTTTGATGGGAATATTGAAGCCTCATTGAACTCTAGAAATCATTTTAAGATATGCTTTTTTTTTTTGAAACAAAGTAGTTCCTGTAAGCTGCTCTCTTTTATAATGAATTTAAGTTTTGCAAATAATATACAACATTGTATACTTATCCCAAGATCTCTTTTAATTTAATCCTGCTTCAGTTCCTATTATAGGAAATGTTGCTTGCACATGGAAATTCCTTTAATATCCGGTCTTGATTAAACCTCCTAATTTTAATTTTACTAAAGAACGAAACAGTAAAATGGTCCATTCTGAGCTTAACTTGTAAGAGTTAAATTTGTGTCATTTTCCCGGGCTGCAGTTCAATTTAGCCGTTTATGGTTTTTTTTCTTTTTTTTTTATTTTTCAGAGGAGGCCTTGGTGCCCTATAGCAAGCCCAGTTTCCCATCTCCAGGTGGCCACAGCTCATCAGGAACAGCTTCTTCTAAAGGATCCACTGGACCCAGGAAACCGGAAGTGTTGAGGGGAGGCCACCAGCGTAATGCCAGTGACCTTCTTGACATAGGATATATGGGCTCAAATAGTCAAGGACAGTTTACAGGTGAATTATGTAAGTGTTTTAGGTCACTTAAAAGGCTATCATAGCCAAGCATGGTGTGGCACAGCTGTAATCCCTATGACATAGGAGGCTGAGGTAGGAGAATTTCAAGTTTGAGGCCAGCCTCAGCAATTTAGTGAAACCATCAGCTACTCAACAGGACCCTGTCTCAAGATGAAAAATAAAAGCCCTGGGGTTAGTAGTTCAAGGGTAGCTCATCCCTGAGTTCAATCCCCAGTACCAAAATAATAAAAATAACGGTTTATTGTGATTCAGAAAGTATATTAGATTAATAATATTTTCATATTAAACAAATTTAAAAATGATAGAAAACTTTCCCTGCTACAGGAAAAAAAAAATCAATGATTTTTTAACAAGTTTGGCCATAACGTAGATGATTACTATTTACAGCAGGTCAATGACATAAATATTTTATTTATATTTCAAGTTGATTTATGCTACATAAGAATTACTTTAAACATGGTGGTGCACACCTGTAATTCTAGCTACCAGAGGCTGAGGCAAGAGGATCACAAGCTTGAGGACAACCTGGGCAACTTAGTAAGACTCTGTTTCAAAATAAAATATAACAAAGGCTGGGGATGTAGCTCAGGATAGAGCACCCTTTGTTCAAACCCCACTACCAAAAAAAACAACCATAAAACAACAAAAAATTGTTTAAATGTGGGCAATTAATCTCAGCACTTACAAGCTAAATTAAATGTAGTTCACTGGGTACTTTTCTTGTTCTTTTAAACTCAGCACAATTAAAAAGAGAGAAATTCTGGCCCTTTGGTACTTTAAAGAGTCTTCTTAGGAGTTCCTCCTATTCTTCATTTATTTGCTCTTCATTCATTTTTTTTTAATTTATCGAGTCAGTCTTAAAAAAATTTGATCTTTGATTTGAGTTAGTTCACAATATTTTAGTTATAATGATATAGCTATTGATTAAGTTTATCTTTTTTGTATGAAAAACTGGCATTGGTTTTCATATTTTCTAAATATAAAAATATGAGGTAATGGTGAAAAATAGGGATGTCACAGTACGTCCAATTAAAAACATTGAATTTGTGTTAATTTCATCAGGAAATTTACCAACTCCCTATTCCCTATCAGAATGATGCCTGCTTAACATTGTCAACTGCTTCTTTGAATTCAGCTTAACCAAGGCTGTTAAGAGAACAGCCATGGCTTCTAATGTTCTCAACCACATGCCTGATTATGGCTCATGAGAAGACAAAGCTACTTTTCTGATCTCTTGAATTCCTCATGGAAAAATAGTTTATGATTACCATTATGCTCACATCACAGGCTGGAGGAGCTCATGAGATAATGAAAAGGGAAAATAGTTTCAAACTTGTTGTTTATGGATCTGAGTTATCATTATTGGCTATTATTAATCTGATCAGTATTAAGATTTATTTATAATTTTTCATTTGGCCCATGGGTACTTGAAATTTTCTTTAAATTTTATATTGAAATAATCATAGGTGTGCAAGGAGTGAGTGAAAAAAAATAGCTTTAGTTGAATTTTAAATCTCCAGATTCTAGAGTGTTTCTATTTTCCTTGTTTCTCTGGTTCAACAAAAATGAATGGCACAAACTCACCAAGATCTTTCTGATGACTTCATCTTCATTTACTATCCGGTTGCTCTGATTTTGATTATGCGGGCCAGGATAGAAGAATGCATCATTTAACTCTTGAGCTTTATTCCTGACTTTTGTTTCCATCTCTTTTTAGAGTAACTGAGAGGAGACATACAAAGCTGCTCTGAAGGACCATCAGGTCCCAACTCATGGACGTGATGACACTAAACAGTGCAATGAACAATTTCTTTTTATTTATGTACTATTAAAAGAACTGTAAATGCAATGTAAAGACACACAGCCACACATATCCCACAGATATTTTACTTGTGTTCTTCTCTTAAGTACACCACCCACCTTAACTCTTTCTTGTCAGGAGTATATAAAAAAAAGAAAGAAAACAAAACTCGCCCTCCAGGAAGAAAAGGATTTTCCTCTGTATATAATTTCTTTTGTGCATTGCTATGCAAGCTCACTCTTTTTAGCTCTGTTCCTATTATTGTCTGTTCTTATTGGTCTGTTGTACTATATGTGAATCAATAGGCTGTGGTGCCATATATTAACTTTTAATTGTGTAACTTTTATGTTTAAATTTTGCACTGCAATTTTATTTGGTGATAAGCACAAATCTCTACTCCTCATGACATGAAGAAAAGATTGAATGTGAAGGGGGTTTCTGTACTGTAAGCTAGGTTGGATAATGCTGGTGTAACCCATCCTGTTAGATGGTTTTCAGTTGGGGTGTAGAAATAGGAAGATGCAAAGGAACAATGGTGTTGGCAAAGTCTGAACATCAGGAATTGAATCTGTTTTTAAGAGAAGAAAGATGGATTTTGCTATTGACAAAAGCAAGGGGTCAAAAGAAGGAATTCTAAGTCTTTAGGCTGAATATGCATTAAAATATGCAGGTAGCAAAGATGTACTAAACTTGCTTTAAAAAAAGATAATTAAAGTTTTATTTAGAATCAACTTTACCTGTCATTGTAATTGACCCATCTGAGAATGGCGACAAGCAAAAGGAAATTAAGGTGTTTCACAAGAGCTGTATTTATATTACAGCTTTTTAAAATAGCATTTTCTGAATTACCATAATTAATCTCTCCAACTCATTAAGTCAGAATATAACATGAAGTTCCCCAAGGAAACAAACAAAATGAACTCGAGACTATCTAGCAAGTAAAGAAGCAATTTATTATTAGGACATACTCAGGCTGCTTCCAAACATGAAATCTATTGCAATATCTTGTTTTGTCTTTCTAATACATGTACAGTACACACTAGAGGATAAAACTGCATCACTTAAATTCATGATTGAAAAAAAAATGCAGTCTATATACAACTTTGTGTTTCATTTGACTAAGATGTAAAGTTGATTTCACCAAACGTAGAGCCAAATTGCAAGTGCTTAAAAAGCAGTGCTCAGAGTATGTTCAGTTCACCGTCCGTAAGTTCATCGTAATAAATATTTGATGGTACATTCTCAGAAATTGGCTACCAACTAAAATCTGTTTGACCCATTTTGAATGAGTAAATTGAAAAGAAAAATTTAAAAGGAGGAAAAAATGCATGTTTATACACTTTTTAAATAAAACCAAACCTTGTAAGTGGACATTAATAACAGTGTCCTGCCTCATTTGTTTTCACGACTTTGAGAACAAGAAGTTCCTGAACATCAGTTATGTATGCTCAAAATAAATGTGACTTTGAAATATATGTTAGCTACTGTACATGTATAGTCAATCAGTCAAGTAGAAGATAACCTTCCTGAAATTCCCACTTGTGACATTTTTCCCATGTGCTACCTACACAATCTTAAATTCTAGCTCTGACTATATTTTCTTATGTTTTTCCTATGATATATTCAGTACTTCAAAACTATATGATGTAACAATCAGGATCAGTTCTCAAGTAGGAGACCCTTTAATAAGTCTCACACTCTGCATTATTGGCTCGGTCACCGGTTCATGTCCTGTTGTCATAGCAAAGGGATGACATAGTTCAATGGCTCCATCTTTTGAATTCCCTGAGACTGCATCAGCACAGGCAAGCCTAGAATGTGATGTTCTTTATGGGCCCCAACATCTTCTTGGTGTCGTGTGTAGTTTATTTCTTCACTGAAGAGAAAAGGAATTCTGAGACACACTTATTAAACACTTTATCAACTTTCTACCATCAGTGCCTGGATTTTCATGCAGTTTGATTTCTCTGGGATAAAGAGACTGGGAGAGGAGAAAAAGCTTCTGCAAAAAAATGAATACATAATTATTCACAACTCTAAGATGTGAGGAATTTATTTTTTATTTGTGAAGTTCCTTAATTCACCTTCTTTACTTCAAAACAAATATCTAAGAAGTTACATTCATTTGTGTTTCATCTTTTTGCTCCTCAATCACTGAATTTAGTCTAAAATTTTATCACATAGATTATACAGATTCTTGACTCCTGGTAACTGGCATTTGTAGGCAATTAATAAACCAAGACTTAAAAAATATGTCTTTATGTAGATGACATGTAGAATAATTGGAACATAGCATCATACCTTCCTGATTGTCTTGAGTACACAAAAAATTAACAGTTAGGTAATGCAATACAAACCCTGTGGTTACTTGGAATGTTCTTTTAGAATAATCCATGTTTCCCATTAAACCTAGTTTTAAATAAATTGGTCCAACAAATCTTCCACCCAATATGATCATCCTTTTATAGAGAGCAAAATAACATGCTATGGCTATATAAATTCAGGAACACTCTTAAAAATCAGAAATCTTCATCAACATGATATATGTATAAAGCTACCAGTCAGTACAAGCCAGAATGTTAACAGAATAACACAAATCTAAAAGAGAACCTTTGTAGATTTTCATTGTGTAGCTGATTGAATGAATGTGATTAGAAATTCACTGAGCTCACTGGGCTAACCAGAGCCTACAAAAGCCATCAGAAGGAAACGTGGGTGGGAGAGAATGTAATTTACCTTGCACTTACAGGCAACACTGCTGTGAAGTCAAGACAGACACAAGTACTGCTTCATTTATAATGGGTAAAGTCTCTTTGGAGAAAATAACCATGTCAGTGCCCAAACTCAGGTATGCCAGTGTATGCCGGGGAGTCAACCCACACTCCTCTAAATCTTTTCCATGCCATTTTTTAAAAAGTTAGGATAGTACAGTAGTACAGGGGCATGAAAATAATTGATCCCTTCAGAGGATTTGCATCCAATTCAAGAGAGAATATAAGAAAACGAGGACCAACATGTTAAGTTATCATACAACCAAAGGGAAGTAAAACCATTGCAAGTTTACTTGCTTTGAATAGCAGATTTAATGGTGTTCTATGTCATAGTTTAATGCTTTGGGTATTTAAATATATTTTCAACTGAATTTGAGTTGAAAATTTGTATGTGCTTCGGTGGAACACTTCCTAATTTCTACTCAATAAAAATATGTAACTGTCCATTGACAATAAAACAATAATGATGCCAATGAGCTCCAAACGGTGGATTATCTCCACTGGAAAGCAATTGTGTGTCAGTATTAAAGATATGCAGAACCATAATATTCACTAATGTTAGTTTTTTCATCTGCTTCTGTATATTGTGTTTATAGAGTTACATGACAAGAATTGGTGTAAAGCTACATGTCTTTCCACATTATCTTAGAGGTGAAGTTACTTTTATTTTCCTTCTTTATAATTTGTACTTCAAATGAAGCACCATGCATTTCTTTAAATGACATGCAATTTACTAATTCTTTTTAATTCCATAATTTTAAAAGCATTTATTGTGACTTTAAAAGTGTTGCAAGATAAGGGATTCTGTGGCCGTGGGTAGACTTTTTATACTTTGTTTTATAGATGCATTTTTTTTAAACTGTAGTTTGTTTAAGTCACCAAACAGCGTCCAAAATCTTAATGTGTTTCATTTGATGTTAGATTGGCAAAGAAATTGGCATAAAATTGGTTAATAGTATTGTCAAACAATTGTGTATTGTGTACTCACTGGGAAAAAATAAAATATATTCACATTTCAAATTTGTAAAAAAGCCATTTAATGTAAAACAAACTTGCTTGTAGACAAACCAAAAAATAGACTATTTTGTCACTTTTAGGTCTTCACATTAATATTTTGTAGCAAAATGAATAATCTTGTCTTCTAATTCAGGTATGGGTTGAAAAGTGACAGCTAGGAATTGGCATTGACCTATAAAAGTCATTAAAATACAATGATTGAGACCATGACCTGTAGTTGAAATTTCACAGCTCATTCTATCAGCACTGTTTTCCAGATCTGAAGCCTCCACCACACCATAATGACCTTTAGATAGTTAAAATTACCACAAACGTTTCTCAACAGAATTACTTTAATGAATTATTTTTAAGTGTAAGTAAATATGAGAATTACAAGCAAGTACATAGTTCTTAATTGCTTTAGAATAGTTAATTATAATTGTTTGAGACGTTGGATATTGAACAATTACCTCAGGGACAGACGGGTACAAAAGAATAATATTCTATCTTATTGTACTTCATAAATACTTCACCATTCTTCATGGTAAACTATAACTGTAGGATATAATTCTCCAAAAGTAGTTTCTGAGTTTTTAAAAATAATTATCTCAGTAACTGTAAAAAGAAAATAGTAAAAGAGAAAAGATGAATTCATTCATTTAAAAATAGCCTTAAAACACATGGTAAATGGACAATACATTTTAGAGATCTATTTAACTTAGATGCATCATAAAATGCTCTTAGAGTAATTACAAATAATGTTGCCTTAATATAATATAGTGGTGATACATACTATGTGGGGGTTAAAGATGAAAACCTACAGTTATCAATATGATGAAAAACAAACCAATTACAAAGCAAACATTGCTTTATTGAATTTTGTTGTATTGTAGAAACACCCACACATGGCAAAAATACAAAATTATCACAAAGGTTATTTTTAAAAAGGAACTATTTTATCTTGATTACTGTAGATATTAGTTAAGGAAATTAAAATATTTTAATATTTCAGAAAATCATTTATATAAAAATATTATTTAGAATCTTTAATTTGTGAAAATGAATTCTCTCTCTCCCATGGAAAGCAGCAGAGGTCAAGCTAAACCTCACTCTACAACAGAAATGCGAAATGAAACTATGCAAATGAAAGAAAACCAAGTTTTATGAGTATAAAGGGAAAGGTATATAAAAAGGCTAGCTGGTGACAGACAGCATGTTATCCCAAACTCTTTTTTATCTGTATGAATTCAGTTCAGTCTCATGGACAAAGAGTAGGAATTTGATACCTGGAAGTGTCACAAGCCTGTCCAGAGTCACAGAAATAGGGGCAAATATATCCTATGGCTATGTGTTTAATTTATGAAGAATTAGAAATATGGCATGTCTTTGCATTTACTAGTCAACACTTTCCTTTTGCAGTAGTCAAACTACAAGGGAGGGGATATATATATATATATATATATATATATATATATATATATGTATATATACACCTATATTTTTATATATATTTACATATAAACTCACGTCCAAGATATCTGACTAGATATAACCAATATATGTGAATATGTGAATATATATCTATGTGTATAATATTATATGCATGTCTTTAGGTATATATGTGTGTGTATCTCAGATATCTTAACCAAAGAAAGCTACATTTTCACATCAGATACTGTGACCTTATACTAAAATCAAAATCCCTTGCAGGTCACTATAACTGCCCTTAGACCATAGTACCATAGTACTCTTTCCAAAAAAAAAATAATAATAATACCTGGATAGATACAGGCTTTATAGCACACATTTTTTTAACAATTTTCAGACAATATTTTTCTAGACCCATTTTTCAATAATTTGTTTCTGTCAAATGTAGGTCTTGTTTTTATTATTTTTGCAAGCAAGCACTGAGACACAGTGCTTAGAATTAAATATTCAGAGTGCTTTAAAAGGAAATAATTCTTGTCTTGAGAAATAGATTAATATCTTTTATTAAATCTTGCCCTGATTTTTAAGAAAGTATTGTTTTGAGTAATGTTTTTATGTTAATGGGAAAGACCCCAAAAATAAAGCTTTCAAATACATTTCATACAATAAATTCTGTGTTAGCATCATTCATATCTCAAACTCCCATCAAATTACCCTTGTTCTAGTCTTTCTCAAAAATAGTATGTGGGATATTAAAAGTTATTTTAAAAACTAAGAAGAGGCTAAAGAACTGGAAGCTCAAGGTTTGAATATATAAAGAGTTTTCTACACTGCCTGACTTATTTACACATCTGTCCAAATCTTATGTGACATAAAACCCTTTGTTCTGGGACACCTCATGGGATTAATACTCTTCCAGGATCTGTAGTACCTATTCTGCCATCAGACTCTTTAGTGACCCCAAAGGTATCTCATGCCATACCTTGCTGCATATTTTTTTTAACCAATTTAACTCATGGGCAAGAATCATGCAAATCCCAGGAACTCTGTGGAGGTGATGAGAAAAGTGAGTTATTAAATCATTAAATTATGTTTCAAGAACTTGAGATCAGTACTCTGCGCTTTCTCAACAGGTATGAGTGCATCGTGTTCCTCAGCATTTCCACAATTCTCTGCTCTGAACACTTGAAATCATTAGGCTAAAACTAAAGCATAAAAATAGACTCATTATCTTTCCCCACCCCCAGTTCATATCTCCTACCTCCCACAAAAGAATAACTATTTATTTTTTAAGACTATTGCTTGATTATCACTAGGCTCTACATAAAGTGGAGTTTTGCTGAAATTAATAATGGATAACACAAAATTTAAAGGAAAAAGACTTATCTCAGTAAGATAATAATAGAACTAAGTCCCAGTAGAATTTGAAATATAGCTAACTAGAAACTACAAAAATCAGAATACTCAGAAATTGCTAAATATAGATGCTCAGAAGTGAAAGTGAAGGGTTACCATTATACAAACTTTCACTGGCAGTGAGTACAAAGATGCTAATATTATCATAGAAATGAAAGTGGAATAGAGAATATAAAGATTTAAATTTGCTTGATTAATTTTGAATGATGGTAGATTGGTGCAATCAATAAATTTAAATATCCTAACAGGGTGATTTAAAAACAATTACCAATGGGTAATGGTTCTACTAAAAGATGAAACAGGCAAATGGAAGCAGCCTGGGTGGTGGGGGGAAAACACATAAGGCTAATATTCAACTTAAGAAAAAGGAGTAATATTTTCAATAAATATGCAACCCTTTCTCATGCAAGTAACCATTTACCAAGAATTAAATTCATCAGTAACAGAGATGTTATTTTTTAAATGTATAAGAGAAATCCTTATATATGCATGGCAACAAAGTATTTAAAGAAATTAGTGTGTTCAATATCAGCTAACTCCTATTAAAACTATTTGAATATTGTATTACAAGTTAAAAATTGGGCTGGGAATATAACTAGGGCTAGCCTAGTGTGCATGAAGTCCCGGGTTCAATTCCAACACTGGGAAAAAAAAACATTAAAATCTATGATGAAGATAAGAACTGCTTTTCTCAATGAAGCTCAAGTAGAAAGATAGTTTGGATTTCCTTTGATAAATTCCCAAGTAAAAGATTATAATGCTTACAATGTAATAGGTAGTCAATAAATGTATTCGAGAACACACATATAAAAATAATTTTCAATCATTAGAATCTAAAATAGATGAACATACTAATGGGTAAGGAAAAAGGGCACCTTACAAAAACTTTGAGTATCCAGAAAGGCATCTCAGATTAAATAAAGCTTCAAATAATCTCAATTTCTATTTGATAAAGGATACATTTCTATGTATATATCCATACATACACTCAGGTACACAAATATTTTCATACTGCCTATCATTTATTTCATACACATATATGTTGTAACTTATGAAGGAAGGGGTATTTCGTTTGACCAAATGCTGTTTTGGAGTGAATGAACATGTGTCATGCTGTGCATGGCACAGTGTAGTGGGGAGAAGATTGATGTATAATAAGATCTCATTATAACTTAGTTGGGCTGATAAAAGGCATAGAGTGAATATTCTAATGGAAGCAGAAAATTAAACAAGTGATGTAATTTGACAAATGTCACAGAAATAAATCTGGAACGTCAACAGTGAGAGAAAGTATGGTATGGCAGCCAGTGGGCAGTGAGGGTTGTATGGTAATCAGAAACCAGTGGAAGCAGAATGCAGGCTGGCCTTGAAAGGAAAGAACTGAAGAGCACTCAGAAAGAAGGGAAGAAGCAAACACAGCACAGTCCCTAACCTATAGGAAACTTGAGTCTGATGAGGAAATTGGTTATCTGAGCCAACATTTGACTTTGGTGGAATCTAACTATGATAAATACACAATATGATACGTCAATGGAGTAAGGAAAATGGGTACCTAACTCAGACTCTAGGAGGCAAGCCAGATTCCAGGCTGAATAATGCTGTACGAGTCTCCATTTCTTCCAGACAGAAGATTTAATGAGCACTTCATTTTCCCTGAGCAAACATACTGATCCATAATACAGCACAGCATAGTATACATAGAATAAATATAGAATAGCAAATGGCAAAGGAAATAAAGTACTCAATGGTACAGAATGTTTAAAAAACAACATATATATAGTGCAGCAATGTAATGGATTAAAGGGCACATGGAATAAAATTCCCCCAAATTCAACTAATGTCTGGAATTATTAGTGAAACCTAAAGTAAAACAGATGAAAGGTTAGTATGCCTGCTCCATATGCTTCCTTTTCCACATGGAGAGGAATGGTTTTGCTCCTCCAGGGGCATTTATGCTTTTGCAAGTGAGAAGGGTCAATTATCCTTTCAAATCCTATGTATTCCACCTTTCTAGGTATGCAGGAAGAGTCAAAATTAAGAATGCTAGGTAATCCTAAGTCTGCAAACTAAACAAATATTATAATTAAAATGTAGTATAAAGTATTTCCATTTAGAAAGTGTATGACTTCATGTAAACATCACATACCAGACGAAAGCAGAATGGGACCAATTATGATGAGCACAGTCCAAAATGGGTCAAAGTGACTTTCTACACACATTCAATTGAATGTAACAAAGCCAAACCAGACCCCAGGGCACCAACAGAAACTTCATTAGGGAAAATGAAGAACAACACACAATGATGATGAATTTTGCAACAATGATCTGCCTGAGGACCAACCACAAAGGAGCACAAACAAATAATGCTATATCCTGCAAAGAACAGATGAATGAAAATAAAGATAATGACATACAATAACTTAGTAGGGAAAAACATTGAAAGCAAAACATAGTTGTCCCACATATCCTCCCTCCCATTCTACCTTCCCCCAGGACCCTAATGAGTTGTTGATTATATCTTATTAAAGACAAACAAGAGAAAAGCTTAGAAACATGAAAAATAATTAGAGCATAAAATAAGTATGGATAATTAGGAAATGGCAAGATATAATTAATCATCCATTCTCTGCAAATATCTTTTCTGAAATGATTCCATAGTTATAAAGTGCACAAGGATTTTCATTTCATAAAGCCCCGCACAAATACGAACTGCACACAAAGCTATTTTCTCACAACATACGCTTGCTATGCCACTTCGGGGCAGTAGTCAAAATACATTCGAACATGGGTTTGCTAGATTAGCTCTCTAGGCATAAGGCATAATGGCTGAGACTTTAACTGATATCTTTCTGTAGGTATATTTTGTCATCAGAGGTTTCAAGTTATCTATGTTTACATTTAATGCTACTAGAAATGATAGCTTTTTCTTTCCAAGTTATATCTATTTATTTTCCCAATCATTTGAGGTTTGAGGAAGTATTTCCAAATAAAGATTTTGGATTATTAAAAAAAAGTGCAGTACTAAAACACCATGTTCGATATTCCTTTTGCATCTGCCAGCTTCTGATACAACACTGAATTGAGAGGCCTCCTAAATATTCAATTGACTTTAATATATTGACACCCGCTGAATTATTTTACTAAGTTCAGTTGAGCATCATTGTGACTTTACTTGAAAAAGCAGCCATCTCACATTTCACTAAATATCCTATCTATGAGCTAAAATTCTAAACATTATGCAAAATAGCCTTAGTTTGTGGCAATAGAATAGCATCAAAACAGTTAGAAGCTATGAAGCGCTGAAATTTTGTCTTCAATACACTTAAGAACAAAGTTTTATAAAGCACCATTTCACTACTTATGTTCAATTAATTATAACATTTCTCTAGAGAGACAAATATACATATTCCACTAAAATTTTAAGCAAGTGCAAGTTCACCAGGTGAGACTTCAGATAAATGCTGGGTAAGAAAATAGCACTACCATCAACCACAGCTTTGCAAGTCAGAAGACTATTTTTCAAACAGATCCTTTTTAATATAAATCCTTTATATATGCTTAGAGGTGAAGTCCCAGTAAATATTACCTTATCAAAGGCAATTTTTTTGTGGGGTCAAAGTGTGGGCATTAGACCAATATTTCTTACCTGTAGGGTCAATCTACTTAAGCAACATGTATACCCAGAGAGCAGATA
Organism: Spermophilus citellus; assembly: GCF_964194105.1. Classification (NCBI taxonomy): domain Eukaryota; kingdom Metazoa; phylum Chordata; class Mammalia; order Rodentia; family Sciuridae; genus Spermophilus; species Spermophilus citellus. The sequence goes on along the minus strand of NC_138188.1, from coordinate 135,977,797 downwards.
GTCAATATTTTCTTATAAGAAGATCCTTGGATCATCTTTAGCATTTAGAAAAGGCCCAAGTACTGTGTGTAATAGAATAAATTGCCTTTAAGCTTAAAATATTTCCTGCAGGTGTTCCCACAAAAGATCTTCCCTCTAAAGAAACTTGGCTGAGGCTATGAAATATGTGCTTCCAGCTGTGGGACCCACCAGAAGTCACCCAACATACTCCGAAAAAAGCAACTTGTCAGTTAAATGAATGAATCTAAGATTTTCCACTCAGGGTGTTGATGAATGTGCAATGTACACACTGGTTTTGCTTAGGCAGTGACTGCTCAGCAAAAACCAGGATTATACCCACAGAAACACTGCCTGCTGGGACTAAAGAAAACGGAAAATAGGAAGGAAGCCTGCCAACATGTGTTACTGTTTGAGAAAAGTGAGGAATGACTCCCGAGGAATTCAGAGAACCTCTGACTGCCTGGGGCAAGGTGGCTCCCTCCCCCACTTTAGCAGAACAAGTGGTTACCACAAAGAACACATGGAAAATGCCCTCCCGAGAGAGCCATGTTGGTTGGTCTCCGGGGCAGACTCGAAGGACCCATGTTTTCCAAGAGGCACTTATTTTCTTTCTTCTGTCTTTGATACACATGGTGAAAAACCAGCCTGTACATCAGAGCAAAGCCTGTCCAAGGAAAGGACATCACCTTTGTCCTTGGAAAGACCCACAGAGCACTCCTAGGCACATTCCCACCCTGATAAGTTGTTTATCTACAAATAACAGGAGAGATCTGCTTCACCAGGTGTCCCTGACTCAGTCAGGCTAGGTGGGGACCCATAGCAAACCCCTAGCAGCCACCAATCAGCATGAGACAGGGAAATACCTGGGATGCCAGATGACCCTCCCAGTAGTTTATGGTGTTGGGAAACCATGTAGATCAGCATGAACACCCCTCTTGGCTTAAACCAATCAGTTGAAATGAATCCCCCTCTTGTAGTGACCAATCACCCCTACCCAACTTGTTCCCACCAGTGAATGTGCTAATCATGTTTTAGAGTTGTTATTTGATTTTCCCACAGTGTGTGATGATTTGCTAAGAGATGCTATGATGTATGTGGGAGTCCCTGCCTTTGTAAGGGTCCGGCCAACGTCAGAGGAAGAGACCACCAAGAGACTGGCTCATGCAACAGCAAAAGGGGATTTATTGAGGATCCAATCCAGCATGCTGGGGCTCCGTGCTCACTCAAGAAGGGAGAGCAGCCCAGAGCCCAGAGCAGAGGTTAAGCAGTGTTTAAGTACACTTTTGGGGGAGGGCGGGAGCTTTGCATACATCAGAACAAATCATCATGAGGCGCGGGAAAATTGAACAACAACTCTCAAACATGATTAGCACAATCATTGGCGGGAACAGGTCAGGCTGGAGTGATAGGTCATTCCTAAGGAGGGGATACATTCAAACTGATTGGTTTAGGCCCTGAATGCCTACGTGCCAAACTGCACAGGGTCCTAGGTTATTAAACAACTAAGTGGTCAGTACCGGGCATTGTCTTAACTGCCTCAGGAATTTCAGGTTCTGTGTGCAGTTCAGAAACTTTACAATGCCTAGTCCTTTACTTTTTAACTCAGGCTTTGCAGCTTAGAAACTTTACCCTTTCACCTTCTCCAAAGAATGTGTCACCTGTTGCTGTGTGTGCTCGGAGGACCGAGCTAGCTCACAATAAACACCTCTTTGCTGTTTACATCGATCTTGGTCTCTGGTGGTCTTTTGGGCATCCCGAATTCATAACAATGGTTGTCCTAAATGTCTTGCCATTGGCCTCGGTGACATCAGATACTCTAAGACTGTTCCAGCTTCAGCTCCTACAAGTTTTGATGAGTGTTCATCTCAGATAACTCCACCCCACAGCTTCTCTAGATGATGTCCCCTCTGCAGCCATGTAGCTGTCCCCTCTGTGGTCTCTCAGAAGCTCCTCTCGTGAGGAAGCAGAAAGTCCGCCGTATAGGCAGGACATGGTGCACATGTGTGAGTGTTCCATCATCCATTTTTTTTTTTCTACATGAGCAGTCTTCTCCTCACTCTTTTTGGAACAGTGGAATAGTCTGAGTACTGTTTCCTTATACTGCAGCAAAAGTTCTAATGAAACCTATTTGAGATGGGGTTTTATTTTGTCTATTCATGATTTCTCTCTTGAGTGGAACCAGCGGACCTGGTGACTCTAAAAGCTAGTAACACTGAGGCTGCTGGTACTAAAAGCAGCCACCAACCAGGGCTGGCAATGCTGAGGGGTCTAGCAGCCAGAGAGGAACAGAGTGCAATGGAGAGTTCCAGAGAGCTGTTGATAGCTGCTGGCTCCAGCTTCTAGTGTAACAGGGGTCCACTTCACTTTTTGAACATAGCCTTCACTGCTCTGAGGCCTATTCTAAAAGGGATGTGTTTATCTTTTCCTCCTCTCCCTCTTCCCTCCCTAACGGGGGGGGGGGGGGGGGGGGCGGGGGAACAAGAACCACAGCCTCTGGGACTGGAGTCCCCTGTGCTTCTCTTTAGCTAGCAAAGCAATAAAACTTCTTTTTCCTTTCTCTCCAAATCACATCCTTGTTATCAGATTAGCATCTGGGACAAAGATGGAGCTTTTGGTAACAAAAGAATTATGTAGAAGCCTTCATGTCTGATGGAATGTTTCTGGTAGAGTTTAGACTTTGTTTGGGACCTATCTCTGTCTTTCTTCCTTCTGCTTTCTCCCTGCTGCAATGGGAATAGCCTACGCTTATCTAACCATTGTATTTTGGAAGCACATAATTCATCTGACTTCCCAGTTTCACAGTTGGAGGGGAATCTGGTCTTAGGATGAGTCTCACATTTAAATGACGTTTAGCCACGAGTGGACTTTAGAAGTTGAGTTGATGCTGGTATGAGTTAGGACTTCAGGACTGTTGGGTTTTAATAAATATACTTTGCATGCAAGAAAGACATGCATTTTAAGCTATAGACTGAACGATGCCTCCCCCAAATTCAGATATTGAACCCCTAAATCCCAATGGGATGGTATTTGGAGATAGAGCCTTTTGGAAACAATTAAGGTTAATTGAGTTCATATGCGTGAGGTCCTAATTTTATGGGTCTGATGAGGAAGAGAAGGGCTAGGGATGAAGCTCAGTAGGAGAGTGTTGGCCTGGTATGCATGGGTTTGGTCCCTAGCATCACTAAGAGAGAGGCAGAGATATCTTTTTCTCTTTATATCCATGTACAGATCAATTGCCATATGAGGAAATGGCAAGGCAGGACAATGTACAAGCCAAACAAACAAACAAAAAAACTTTACCAGAAAATGACCCTGCCTGCCCACGGAAATTTCTGTTGTTTAAGCCACCCAACGAATGTAATTTTGATATGACAGCCTGAGTTAACACAGGTCTCATTTTAAAATTTAGAATAATGAGAACAGCAAAAATATTTTGTGTCTCCTACCTTTGTACATCCTACGCAGCTTTTTGTGTTTTTTTTTTTTCAACTGAATCTGTCACCAGTTGAGTTGAGACAACTCAGTTAGTGGGGCAGGAGGATGCTTGGATAAAATAATGCACTACATTGGCACTGCTGCTCTCTCCTGCTCTTTAAGCCAGATGGCTAATGGTGCTACTGCAGGACTCTCAGTGAAGATGATTGTCATCATCCGAATCATTTGGCAGGAGCTTTCCTTCCCCACCACCAGCTGGAGGCCAACTCAAGTATTCATTGCTGTCATTTTGCTTCTGTGAGCTCCCTTTGCTCAACCTTCAGTTTTGCTGAGATATGTTTATAGGGAAGCCATGTGTGGGGGGTGGGGTGAGTGTGCACACATCAAGGTGAGATACTTTTGCACGTGTGCTAATCTTACCAATTTTTGTTTTCCTTTTCACCATGCCATTAGTAGGCCACTTACTCATTTTGGACCTAACAGTTCTCTAACAGAAGCAAGGCTGGACTCCACTGTGATTCCTAGGATTATCCATTGGCTTCCAGAAAGCCATATGGGCTCCTAGGTCTATGGGGTAGAGCACATGTCATATGTTGGAAATGATAAACCCTTTTCTCAAAATATAAGAACTAGATTCACCTGCAAGCAAGAGAGATGTTTTCTTTTTTGAAAAACATGTCCACTCTTACTGTTCCAAGTGTCATTAAAGACTCATTAAAGAGTAAGGAGTGTGGGCTTGGAAGTCAAAGAAGCTTCTAGTTCTGCCCCCCCACCCCCATGATTGGTTGAACAGGTGGAATATTGTCACTTAGCCTCTTTCAGCCTCATAAAATCATCAAGTAAATATTGGTGAAAGGCCCACTGAATGTCAGAGGCTGCACAGGGAGATAGGAAGGAAATAAAGAAGAACAAAAAATAAACACATGTGGGGTGGGGGGGAAACTAAACTAAAATCTCCAAATCTCAGAGGAACTTACAACCTTGTAAAAGGAGCAGATATAAAATAAATATGTCGGGGTGTTCTGGGGACATCAACCTGGGAATCACAGTCTGCCTTTATGTAACATGTGTGGTCAGTGACCAGTACTTCAGATGTCCATGTTCTGATGAACTCTTCAGTAGTAGTAATGGAGAGGATGAAAGCTTTGTGCTCACTTTATAGGGAAAAGCAGGAGACGGAAGAGAAATACTGTGGATTAGCTAGCCTGTCATGGCATTTGGCACATGACCATGGGACTGGATTTGTGCTGTACCTGAAGACACTCTAGAATGGATGATATTGCTTTCACTTGAGAGCATAATACAATTTTGTTAACTTTGGTGCTTTTGCAGCTTTGGACTGCCCTAGATTTCTGTTCCCAGAGCAAGACCTCATTTTCCAAGGAATAGAGAGCTTTAGCAGCAGGCAGTGCTGAGAGGCAACATGCTCATTAGAGTCAGCAATTGCCCAGGAGACAGTGACAGTTACCAGTTTAGGCCCGAGACTGGGATAGCCACACTCAGAGTCTGGGTCTCCCTCCTGCACATGAGAGGTGTCCACAGTATTGCGAGGTCATAGATTGTCTTTCCAGGAACTGCTATTATGAGGCAATTGAGGCTACAAATTAATATTAATAATAATACAATCTCAGAGTCCACGGAGCCTGAGTCCCATGTAGATTACATACATGATTATAATAAATTTATAATAAGTATCTAATGATGGTAACCACAGATAGTAATAAGGACACCAAAAAGTATAGAGTTAACTCAGAAGACTTAAGGGAGGATTCAACAGAAAAGGCTATGGTTTATAATTTTCTTATAAGTAGAAAAAAAATATTTTACATATAGGAAATGGGAGATATTCATTTCAAAAAGGTCAGAATATGTAAAAGCATGAAAAACTAGAGAACTGAGAGAATTTGAGTAATTCTCTCAAAATAGGCAAAGAGATATCTTGAAAGAAGGAATTAGTGAGGAATGCTATTTGTTGCATATCACAGAAGACCCTGAGGCAATAGTTGCAACAAACAAAAGTTTATTTTTATCTCAAAAAAAAAGTTCACAATAAGTAATGGCTGGATATGTTTCAGGATCAATAATGCCACTCCTTCATGGTTGTAACATGCTTCAGACAGGAGGAATAGGAAACAGAAAATGGTTATGCTTTACTTTTTTTTTTTCCTGGAAAGACAAGAATTTGTCAGAATCTTCTCAACATGATTTCAAGTAGATCTAATCCTGATTGTGTCAAATGTCTCTTCTCATGGTACCACGCCCCCACTCCCCCCCCCCAAAAAAAAAAATCTGGGAAAATGAAGATTTATCTTCATCTACTGTTGTATTTATAAAACCCCAAAGAATTGTTATAAATAAAAAGATAAATCAACAGGAAGTGGTGAAAAATTATACATTGTTAGAGTACTCAGCCTATGTACATGTAGGAGAAATAAAAGTTAAAAAGTAAAGAAAAGGGTTACCTGGTTTGAAAGGCCTCTTGGGCCTATAAATTTTGGTCTTCTGGTCCTCAAAATAGAGAACTCACTAATTTCCTTTTGACCTAAATTCTGTAAACTCCCTTGTCAATCATCCCTAACACTGTATAGAACATCCTTTGGAAACCTAGGCAATGTTCGTCATTGCCATGAACTCCTTGCTTATCCGACTTCCCCTGAAACTCAGGGAACGGAGAACATTCCTCCTTCTCCTCCCTAATCATGTTCCGTATTGGGACTCTGGCACAGTAAAGCTGAGTGAGTACAGCAGGAAGAAGCTGCTCCTGACGAGAACAGACCTTCCTCATATCCAGCATCTAGGAGCAGTACTGGGGTGGGCAAGAGACTGGAGGAAGGAAATTTCATTCAGATCCTGACTGTCACAGATGAGCTTCCTGGCCTCACACAACTCATTCTCTAGGCTCCTGTCATGGAGGATAAGCTAAAATAATAGGGTTGAACTAGTGAAATTATAGAATCCATTCTAGTTCTATGATTATTTGTTGATTTATATCCTTCAGCTCCTCCAAGCATGCACACACACCGTGGCTGTATTTTTTAAAGATTGATAGGATGACATTTAATGGGGAAAAAAATCAAGGCAAAAACCTTCCTTTATTAGAGACATGGATCTCTAAGTTAGCTAGATTTACAGTCTTTGTACAAGTAACAATGTAGCCATTAAGGAACCTATGAAATAATATCTCCCCACCACCATTTCCCAGTTTTGGAGTCCTACATTAGTGTAGCTTTAGTCTCTCTTATTTCACTATGAAAAGTTTTGCCATCAAGGCTGCTGGGTAATTCTCTTATTTCCTTCAGAACACATGACTGTTCATTAAGCTTGGAGCTACAGCCTTCATGCTTCTAGACAGTCACAAATATCTTTAAATGTCATTCAGGCATGACTGTGCGTATAAGAATGAGGAGGTTTTGCAATTGGGTTCAGGGAAATAATGACCTCGCTGTCATTTATCATCAATAAGCCCTTGAAGATAGTCCACGTAGACACTGCTGGACAGAGATGCTCAGTCAGTGTGTTCTACTAGCTTCTAGGCTCTGCTTCTGATTGCTCTTCTTGGACCATTTCCTTTATTTAACTTTGGCAAATTACTAATGTTGTAGATGATATTTGCTTCTGTTGTGGGTGAGATCAAATCACTTGTCAAATAAGCTGATCTTGAAATGTGGGTGGAACGTCTCAACACCGGGGACTAAAGACAACATGTTCACTGAAGAAGGAAATCTTCATTACTGTGAGTGTACAGCATTCTGTTGTTGCAGGAGAACTCTGACATTTTTCTAACTGGATTGCATCTGCACTTTTAAAAGACAGACAAGTAGAGTATCACTGGAGATAATAGGATCTGGGACTCGAAAGCCTTCATATTTTATTAGAGCTATATTGATCCCATTTCTTTAAGTCACTGGAGTGTTATTTCACATTCCGGTGTCTGCATAACTGCATTGCCTTTGTTTCTCAGTTCTATTTAAAATTCCCTGGCACATCAAGGCTAGTGAATGTCAGTGAAGATAACTATCAACATGTAATAACTTCCAACCCAGGAATGTGTAGCTTGAAAGCACTTAAATGATCAGGTCTCTTTGTAATAAGTGGGAGCCAGGGGAGGACAAATTAACTCCAACCACTTGGTGTGGATGTCAGATTTAATTTGAGTTCTGACCATCCATGCATAGACATAGACATTATCACAGATGGTCAAGGAATGGAAGTGTGTTCTAATGAAGAATAAGTCTACATAAAGCAAACGAAAGACTGATTCCCACATCACAAAGAACCTCTAGATCAACCAGTCTCAAAATTACAAAAGAACCTGGGAAAGGATGTAACGTGAATTTGCACCATGAAAATATACCACAATGACAACTTAATTTAGTAACTTGCTTCGAACTTTGTTCTAGTTGTCCATTGTTGCAAAGAAACAAAAAAACAAAAGCCAAAAATAAAACAGCAAACTTGGTGACTTTAAGCAAGAATTTATTATCTTTCCTGGCTCTGTGAGTCTCACATAGCATTACAGCCAGATGTTAATTGACTTTTGAAGGTTTATCAGGGTCACGATCAAGATAACTTCTTCAATCACTGGTCTATCATCTGCCTGAGTTAGAACCACTTAGGGCTGTTCAAGCATCTTTCTTCCCATGCCATCACTTCACATGACTATTTGGAGTATCCACAGAGCATAGTGGTCTGAGAAAATTGGTTTTCCCTAGAGCAAAATTGGTTTTACCCAGAGACAAAGTTAGAAACTACAAGAGTTCTTATGACATAAGATCAGGAGTCAGTCAGACAGTATTACCCCTCTCACAAATTATTTGTTACCAGCATATCACAACGTCAGCCTAGACTCAAGGGTCAGGAATTATATAAGGGCATGACTATTAGGAAGCATGGTCAATAGAGATCCATCTTCAGAGAACAGCTATAAAAAACTTGTTAACCTATGAGCTGAGGGATTTGCTGTTGCTTACTATGAATAGAGCACTCCTCTAAATCAGATGTTTCTTAACTTACAATGGGGTGATATCCTGATAAACCAAATAAAAATTGAAAATGTCTTAAGTTGAAAATGTGTTTGATACACCTGGTTGGTCCTACTGAGCATCACAGCTTTGCCTAGTCTATCTTTAAGATTAAGTGTTCCAACAAACTTATCTAATATGAAGACTATTTTATAATAAAGAGCAAAATATCTCATGTATACACATAATAGGCATTTTGCAGACCTGATGGGATGCAAAATAATAGTAAAAAAAAACCACTATATCTGAAAAACTATGGCATTGCAGGACACTGTAGAGAATGGGTTATTTATGTTTGTGATCTCATGGTTGCCTGGGAGCTGACAAGCACCACAAGAGAGTACTGTACCACATTTTGCTAGCTCTGAAAAAGATAAAAATTCAAAATCCAATGTATAAGTTCATTTTCTACTAAATGTGCTTTGCTTTTGCACCATCCTAAAGTTGAAAATTTAAGTAAAACCATCTTAAGTTAGGTACTATCTGTACTTTTGTATGCATTATCCATTTTCATCTTTGAAATAACCCAGTGAAGGGTGAGTTTTGTTTTTATTTGTTTGTTTGTTTTTAGATAAATTAATTGCTTTATATATTTGGTGCCTGACAGCTCTGTACCAGCCTGTGGTGGATGGAATTCTACATGGCCCTTGTGGTCTCTGCCCCATGGTGTTCCTCCTCTAACTCTTGTTATGTGACAAAGGGATTTTGCAGATTTAATTAAGTTTTCTAATTAGTTGACCTCAATACAAGGAGCTTATCCAGGTGAGACTATCCTTTAAAAGCAGGGATTTTTCTCTAGCTGGTAGCAGAAGAAAAAGTCAAAGAGATAAAAAGCATGTGAAGGAATCCAGGAGCCACTGCTGACCTTGAAAATAAAGGGGTTGTGTGAAGGCCGTAGAGAGATTTTAGCAGACGTGGGTAACAATAGCCCAACAGCCAACGAGAAAACAATGACTTCAGTCCAGGATTCATAAGGAATTATGTTCTACCATAGTTAAGGAAATTTTGATGCATGTTCATCCTCAGTTTCCAGGTCTGAACTTAACCAGACCAATCCTTGATTTGGGCCTTGTGATCCCTAAGCCAAGAACCCAGTTGAGTCTGGCTGGACATTGAAATCATAGAGCTATGAAATAAGTAGGCATTGTGGTAATTTGTTAGTCAGAAACCAAAAATCTAATTTGGTACCTATAGGGCTTTTGTGGGTATCACACTCTTGCTTGAACTTTGCCTGTTTGTTCTGCTATCCTAAAATACCACCAACTGGGTCATTTATAAATAATAGAGTTTATTTCCCACAATTCCAGAGGCTGGGAGGTCCAAGATGGAGGAATCAGCACATCTGATTGCCTGGACATGGCTTCATCCTCTAGAGGGAAGAAGACCATCCCCATATTGTACAAGGTGAAAGGGAAAGTCTCTTTTATAAGGGTCTTGATCCCAATCACAAGGTCACATTTCTGATGCCATTACCCTGGAAATTCGGAAGAGACATAGGCAAACCAATTTCTAATTCCCCCCACTCCTTTTCCAGTTTTTTTCAATGAAATTTCTCTAGTAAATTCATTTCATTTCAAACTCCTTATCTTGGGATTTCACTTTGGAGAATTAACTGAGTTTGAACAGAGGTGGTCCTAGAAAGTGGACAGTGGGAGAGAATCCTGGGGTGGGGTCATTTACCGGCCTGATGGTAACATAGATGCAATTATTGGTGGAAACTGTATTGTAACTTCTAATACAGTAGTGTCTTATATTTTCTAACCTTCCTCTGAGGTGAAGTGGGATGGGATTAGGAGGGAATGGATTTATTTTCTTTTGCATTATCTCCAGCATTCAAGTAATGTAGGGGAAGTAGTAACTTCATTGAGTGATTGATTGGTTTTTGCCAAGTATCGTTTATATACTAAAGAAAGGAAAGGATAAACTCAAGTCTTGTAGCCTCATGTCTGGCAGCTGGGGTACATAGCATCCTAACGTTCTCTCCAAAAATCTTGTGCAGCTATGTCCTTGCTGTTTGGAGACCACGTGGCCTCCCTCTCTGTTGGCTTAATCCTGCTCAATTCCTACAGCTTTCCTCAGAAGGCACTCCATATTACTGGCATCTCTTAATCTGGAGAGTATCCAGTGCTACTTGAGCTTCCTTTACACATCTCCAGGCAGCACCCTCTCAGGGGCTGCTTGCAGGGTCTCAGGAGCTACAAGACTTGTTTTTCCAGGTGAATTTTTCTCTTGCTTTGATCTTGTTCCGTTTTTCTATCCCCCTATTTATCCCCTGTGGAATACAAATGTTTATTCTGTGCCTTCATATATTGGATATATATAATTTGCTTTAGACTTTTAGAGGGACTCATGCTGAGAGTTTGCCTTGAGTCTCAGTGGAGACTTTGAACTTGAATGTTTGGGCAATCCTTGAACTATTGAGACTATGGGGACTCTTGGAAATGGACTAAATGTATTTTGCACTGTGGGGTGGGCATGAGCTTTAGAGGGTACAGGCAGAATGTTATGGTTTAGATATGAGGTATCATCCAAAAACTCACTTGTGAGACAATGAAAGAATGTTTAGAGATGAAATGATTGGGTTATGAGAGCTTCATCCTGATCAGTGCTGATAGGGATTAACTGGATGGTAACTCTAAGCAGGTGGGATATAGCTGGAGGAAGTGGTTTCACTAGTGGTGTGCCTTTGGGACTTATATTTTGTCCTTGTTGACCAGAGTTCTCTCTCCCTGATTCCTGGTAGCATGTGCCACATTCCTCTACCACATTCTTCCACCATGAAGTTCTGCCTCACCTAGGCCCTGGAGCAATGAACTTGGCTGTCTATTTACTGAGCTTCTGAAATCATCCTCCTCTAAAATTGTTCTTGTCAGGTCTTTTGGTTGCAGCAGTGAAAAATCTGACTAAAACATGTGGCATCTTTGGTTAGCTAAGCTTGTTTTCACCTTGTACAAATCATAGTCAAACTATGGTACAGTGACAAGGACCAAGTCACTTGAGGTAAAGACGTTATCACTCCACCATTTAATTAATCCAGGGTAGCAGAAGTGTTGACCAAGTGTCATAAAAGTCTAGAATAAATGGTGAAGGTGGGAGATGGGGTACATTATTTAGGCTTCAGGACCAACTATGATGGAAGTCCTGCCATAGGGCACAATATAGTATAACTCACTAATACTTCATTTTCATTTTTATTTTTCTAGGAATTTTATCAGACATCATCTTGAAGCAATAGTATAATGGATTGAATGTGATAACTGAATAGATCTGACCGTTGATATGGAT